>NC_081517.1:25881772-26208558 GCF_030273125.1 Centropristis striata | reverse complement strand
TACTTTGGAATGACCGTGAAATAAACACTTGGATGAAACCAGAGGGAGAAGTAGAGAGATGAGAAGAGAGATACAGAAGAACAGATGGAAATAGAAACTGAATTAGAGGGAGTTAATGTATGGCGGTACATTATTAGACATTATTGCACATCTATTGACACGACATGTGACAGTGTGTGCACTCACTGAACCGTAACTTAACAGACAAACGACCTGAATACACAATATTTGCTGACATGTAACAGGAAAGCAGCAGATGGAGAGAAGGGACGACACATGTCAAACACATGCAGAGAGAGGGAAGGAGGCAAGTTGTTACCGTGATGCAATGACTAAAACACTGAAATTAGCTTCATCTACCATTTTTCACTTCATACAATTCAAAATAGGGACATTTCTGATAAGTGGAAAAGCATTAGCCCTGTGCAGTGAAGGCTAAAACCTTAATACTAAATGTGTGTCAGAGTCCTTATCTGCCAACAGCATTCCAACTATTTTATTTGTTTTACTAGGACCAAGAGATAAGTGTTGTAGTGAACAGTTTCATGTAGGAACTCTACTAGAAAAATAGCTCCAACATTTTGGAGTGGACTGTCTCTTTAAGTTAAAGTTAAGTTTTAAAAACAATTTCTAAATATTCTCTTATGTGTGGGTAATTTACTTCTTCGTTTCTGAAGCTAAACAAACAATTAAATATAATTATCATGTGTATCATACTGGGATCTTGTGCTTGTTCCACTCAAATATCGTTTTATTTTATATACGCTAAAAATGAAATAAAAACATAATATTTTTTTATCACTTTAAGTTACCTGCAAAAAAGCTGAGTATATACACCTAGATGTTATTAACTTATTGTGGTTTCTCATGTTTCTTACCAGGTTTGATGCAGACGCCTCAGCAAACGACAGTCCTCTGGGGATGATGAGGATGTGGTCCTGCTCTTTACTGACTCGACCCTAAGAAGAGGAAAAAAAACATTAATTTTTTTGTTGAAGGATCAAATTGATTTAAATCTGAAGGCAACAGACTTTTTAGGTCTGGCACAAGGCCTTTTTAAGGATAGACTAGTACTATATTTCTTTCTGAATATTGAGTATTCAAACTATGCTGGTCAAAAGTCAAGTGAGCTACAACTCAGAGGGAAATGTGTCTTTTATTTTTTCAGCATGTGTCAAAGTAACAACAAGTGGGACATCCAGAAAATTCCTTCATTCATCGAAACCTCATTGAAACAATCAACACATACTATATTTATTCCTACAGCCTCCAGAGACCATTGCTGTGTCGGAAATCACCTCCTCAAACACTCAGAAGTACAAAAGTAACTCAATACTGAAGCATCAGACATAGAGTCAACACTCTTTAGGACAGAGAGGCAAATTCACAAAGAATGGAACTGATTGCCACATGCAACTGATATCTGCCCATGTTAATGTGTGATTCACAAAAGATATCTGCGACTGATTGCAATCATGCCGGAATATTGTCTTTGCACAAAGTGCACAAAGGAAAGTGAAAAAAACCTATATGAAATTTAATATCCCAGTCAGTCAGTATTGGTGGTGCGTTCAGGTGCACAACTCTGCATTACATGATTTGAAGTTGAGGACACCCGTTATGAATGCGCTCCAGTTAACAACAGCTCTCTGAAGACGCTAATGATTTCACTGTAACTTTGTGTGGCTGCTCTATATACTGCTGATCTTTGTGAATTAAACTGTTTTGTGCAAATAATTATATGCAAATACCTCAGGAGTAACAAGATGCTTTTTTCACTCTTTGCGGAAGCTTTAAGAAATTACAAAGTTTGTTTTGGTCTTATTTTTGCAGGTTCAAAGGTCACAAAAGCCATATGATGCTTTTTGTGAATTTGTCTGGCAGTCTCTAAATGCTCCTGATCAGTTTTTAAAGAAATTGGATACTGTATACCACCTTGCTTTGCATTTTATTACTGGTTGCAGCTATCGTTGACATCACTGTATCCTATATGCTGTCTCACATTGTTCATCTTTGTATGTCGGAAGACTCTCTCACTGGTTGACATTTATTTATATATCTATTCTTGGACTTCTGCCTAAATACTTGTGTTTACACATGTGTAGAAACCTCAGCCAATATGGCCTGAATTCTCAGGCCTTCATACAGATGCAGGTCCTGAGAGTCAGAACTGAACTGGGCAAAAAGGCTTTTAAATGTTCTGCCCTGTCTACCTGAAACGATGTGCAGAAGGACTTGAAATTGACACATCTTGTAACTCAAGAAGAGAATTCAAGTCAATTTTAAAAGACAGAGAAACAAGTTCCATTGGATCTTGTGATTGCACTGTGTAATCCTGTAATCCAACTCTTGTTTTTCTTGTAGTGTGTGACTGTTTTTTATTTATGTCTTGTGCGTTTGGCGTAACCAATTTGCTTTTGTGCTGCTGTCTTGGCGAGGTCACTCTTGGAAAAGAGGTTTTTAATCTCAATGAGTTTTTCACCTGGTTAAATAAAGGATATTGATTGATTGATTGCAGTCATACTCTGGATGCAGCTACTTACTGTGATGTAGGAGTTGGCAAAGTGGGCCCAGCTGAACAGGTCCACCAGTCTGTAGAGGCTGGCCACTTTACAGCGTGTCAGCTTCTCGCCCTTCACCATCGTGGTGGATTCCATTGCGTACATGTCATTGATGGGGTTGACTGACCCCATACCTACACGAAGGAAAAAAATGTGTTAAAGAAAATGATGTAGTTGTAAAATGAGCCGTACTTTTTTAAAATTTTCTAACGACAGCAATGACAGCCGCACAGCACCACTGTCAACATCTGTCTTCATCTAATGATGTACCTGACACATCTGGCTCCACATGAAGCACACTGAGGTAAACAGCACTCCGACCTCTCGACTTTGTTTACCGCCAGCTCCTCTTACACTCACTCATTATGGGTATATGCTAAGAAAGAACTGAAGAACTATATTGCATTTGACATGTAATTTGGCATTAGTTGTGCATTCCTGCGCTGTGATTGGAAGCAGACTTCACATATGGACTCCTGGACAGAATTCCAAGATCAAAAACCCAGCGAAGTATGTGCAGCTCTTCCGGAGTCTGGGGTTGGGTTGTCTTTGAGTTTTTATGCCCTTAAGCACGCAAAGCTCATGTTTGGATATGGATCTCTCCTCTTTAAGTAATGATGCTGTGTTTTGTTTTTCAGTGCAGTGCAGAGCGGTTGCACCCTGGGCAATGGTGGCATGCTCTGATAAATGTTAGTGTCTGGTTCCCGGGGTAACGTGCCACAGCACTGTGAGCACTTACTGAGGGGGGAGGTGTTGAAGCCGGCCACGGAGCTGGCCATGAAGAAGTCAGCGATCTGTCTGAGGGCCAGCAGGCCGGTGGGGTTGTTCCCCTTCCGTTGCTGCTCCTGGATCAGACTCTCCAACTCCTCCTTGAAGGCCTGGAAGAGAAGACAAGAGAGGTAGAGTTGAGTGAGGAAATAATGTCACACCAGGACGACGCAATGTGGCAAACACTAGAAAATTAACCCTCAATTACCCTAAAATTAAAACATCAAAAAGGCTATTTGTACGTTGCCCCTGAGAGCTCACAGCGCTGCAACTTAAGACAACACATGCAAATACACAAAACACAAATTACCGTAAGAAAACATCTTCATCAATTTGACAACACAAGTGCAGCATTTAGAAAACACGCTGCAAAAACCACAACACAACAGAAGTGTTTCCAGAGGACACTTAAAAGTGATGCACATGTCTGGACATGCTTATGTTATTTCAAGATAATGATCATTTCATGTGATAACATTATAACGTGAAATTATCACGTTATTTCATGATAATGATATTTTCATGTTATAACGTGATATATAGTGTTAGCCCGTTAGTGTTAGCGCGTATCAATCACATTGCAGTGCACAAATCAAATAAATTAACGATAAACGTTTTAGTTGGTCTCTGTCCGAGTTGGTCTTGCTAGCCCGCTAACGGTAGCTAACTTTAGCACGCTAGCGCTAGCCCATATCAAATCATCAAATAAATTCATTATTTTATGTCTAAAATATAACAACAATATACACAACAACAATAATATCATAAGCGTGTCCAGACATGTGCATCACTTTTAAGTGTTCTACGGAAACACTTCTGTTGTGTTGTGGTCTTTGCAGCGCGTTTTCTAAATGCTGCGCTTGTGTTGTTAAATTGACGAAGATGTTTCTCAGTTTGCTTGTGTTTTGTGTATTTGCATGTGTTTTCTTAAGTTGCAGCGCTGTGAGCTCTCAGGGCCACTGAATATTTGGATTGAAATTTATTTCATGACCTTTAAACCATCACACCTGAAAACACACCAATATTTGTATGCTATACATGACAATCAAGCTAGATTGGTCACCTCAATCAGGTATTGTGCAGCTAAAACAGCAAAGAAAAAACTATTTATTTCATTACGAAGATGGAGCTTCAACTTCCTTAAACTGTAATTAAAAAAAAATTGAAAAGACAGCGAGAGATACTGGGAAGGGAACTGGGAAGGGATGAAAAAGTAACAAGATGTGAGAACATTAAGAGAGACAGGAGGAGAGGGAATAATGTGGATGGAGACGTGTTAATCACAGATTAGATGCTGCTCGGGTGTCAATCTGAATTGTCCTCAGACAGCTCTATGAAGCTGAATCAGGATAGGCCGGCTTCCCAAAAAGCTGAGTCCGGATTGGACGTCAGGCTGCCAGCCTGCGTTATGATTGGCTGTCTGACTGGGAGAGAGTGTGTTGCTAATCCTCATGTCCAGACTACAGTCATCTGTTGAACCCACAGACACAAAACAGTATATGCTAGCATGCTCTTATGCAAGAGCAGACAAACTCACAGCTGGCTGCGTTACATCATGTAAAGCACTGTATGATTTTATGCTTTCACTTTCCTTCAAAGCAAATCATCATGAAACAGAAATCACAAGACGTCTCAGAATACATGAAGATCAGAAGTGTCGGTTTAAATGTGACATTAAAGACACGTTACACTGTGAACCCCGTCTGCAGAGTGTAACAGCAGGCAAGATAATGCTGTTTATCTCAATAAGGCTGTTAACCTCTTAGGAGGCATGCTCACCTTTCCCTATAGGATAACGTCATTAAAGCTGTGACAGTACAGAGGTTACCCAGGTAAAAAAGGTACACTGAGGTACACCTCAAGTTAAATACACTGACTTACATGTGCAATTTATTAATGCGCTAAAAGTCCTATTATTTATGTATTTTGTATTTAATAATATATGATATGTAGTACTTAATAGGGCTGGGCGATATATCGATATAAAAAAAAATATCGATATATTTTTAAATGTGATATGGAATTAGACCATATCTCACATATCGATTTTTTTTTTTAATGTGCCCTTTATGGAGATTTGATAAAAAAAAAAAAAGGTAATCCTGTTCTTATACAGTATTTATGTTCACTTGAATAAACGGTTTCAATAAAACTGCTTGTGAAATGTCATATTTGACTTTGACAGAACATTTGCTCTTTCTTTGCGATAAAAATATCGCAATATATATATATCGTATATCAATATTCAGCCTAAATATATCGGGATATGACTTTTGGTCCATATCGCCCAGCCCTACTGCTTATAAATTTATTGCATTCCTTACTGTTTTTTCTTATGCACCAATACACTATAGCAAATTCCTTGTATGTGAAAACCTACTTTCAATAAAAACAATTCTGATTCTACTTTTCAAAAAATAAAAAGAGATGTCTTAAATGTCAATAAAATATGCTTATCTTTTTGATGATGTTAATTCAATTGAAAACTATCCAAACACAGTTCATATAATATTCAAACTGATAAACTTTTTGTAAATATACACTCTGAATTAAATACTCCAATTTGATGCATTCTGATTTTATTTACATTTTATATAGCAACCTAACATTTTTAAATAAGGGTTGTATTCATACACTTAAAATATCTTTGAAATATATTCAGAATTCAATCAAAATGTAAATGTAATTAATTCAAATTTTATTGATTTTCAAGTGCACTTAAAGTAACAAGAAAATCTATTTCAAATTGAGACAAAGTTGAAATAAAGGACATTTGTAAAATAACTACATTATAAAAAAAATAAGTTGTACTTTAGTGTATCTTAATGGTGTTTAACTTGACTAAGATTGTAGTCAGTTTTGCAGATGGTCAGTTCTGGAGAGTTAATCAGCATCGAGCTGAACCATACTTCATATGTTTAACTTCAGGTTTCTGTACTTTGTGCACCGGTTTACACGGTTTATAAAGGCAAACTTCCAACAGTTAAAAATCACTGTTTTTCTGCTGCTGTCATCATAAAACTAAAATATCTGGGTGAAAATGTAAACTCAAACAACTCATGGCTCGACTAAAACCTTATCACCTGCACCAGCTCACTGGTCTGGATAATATAAATGATTTGTAGGACTGCAGCACTCAAACACAAGTACAGCCTCCAGTTCTGAGTCAGCTGTTAAGAATACTTTTCATTTTGGATTGCTTCTTTTTTCTGTATGCATAATATGAGTCAGACTGCCTTGTGTTGCAGTCATTATTAGATATTGGGCGGAAAAAAATTCTGAACATTTAATTATGTTTTATCCATCTGGTGCACCATCCCTTTCTTCTATTCTGTATTACAAAGATTTTAGGGAATTCTATCAGTGTAAAAAAATAGTCCTCAAAAAACAGTTTGCACAGATTGCAAACTCCACATAACATGTGACATTTTAGTCTGCGCTGTTGAAAACGCCCCTTGGAGAAAAAAAAATTAAGAGAGAGGCTCCCGATTAATTCACATTTGAGATCTGGTCTGGCAATGTCAGGCTGCTAACCAACTGGATCTGGTCTAAAATTTACTTCACCTCATCATGGAGTTAACAGACATTTTCTGACAGACTCTGAGTCCACTTTAACTTCCTGGTGGAAATTTAAAACCAGTGAAAGGAATCTGTGGCAAAATCAGCAGCCTGAGGGTGAAAATAGGCCATGACACTGTTTCCATGCAATGACTCCTTTTGCAGGGCAACATGTAATATGCATGCCTTTATTTAATCTCATTGCTTATGCAACAGTCAGGACATTCCCAATAGAGCTGCATCTGTGCACAACAACATCTCTGACACTTAACTTCCCCTTGTCTCTGCCCCCCGCAGCCCCTCATGTCACCCCACGGGACAGTCCATTAGTGTTATGTGAATAGAGTTAGGGCTTTTGGTTTTATGCCCTTTTGGGGGTGTTTTGTTCAAAGTGGAGCAGCCCCCTGTGTCACGACACATACAGTCCTGGTGCACTGCTGATTCTGAACCCGGGCCAGACATTCCTCAGTCCCTAATGGCGAGGTCGCTGTGGCAACCAGCCTGTTGCGGATGTCTGACAGTGGTTGGTCTGGGTTTTTTTTGTTTTGTTTTCAGTTGTTGTTTTTGTTTCTGGGCATTTTTGTTTCAAAGACTGTTGTGCCATCACATTGACATTGGAGCCGCAGTGGTGAAGACACAGTTTACTGGAGCCAGAGCAGAGACACTTGAACCCTCAGGCAGATCCTGACTCCACTAGAAAGGTCTTTGTTTTGGGTCTGTGCTGGGAAATTATTGCTAGCCTGACACTATAGGTCTATATACTATATGCTCTTACAATATGACAACAAAGATGAATGAAATCAGTTAGTACAGTACTAAACCTACATTAACAGATGACACTGACATACTATCATTAGTCAGTTGCAAATATGGTTTAACCTTAAAACATTCTGACAAAAGGTTTCTCAGTGGTTTATGGTATCAGGTGTACTTACAAACATATTAAAAGTTTACCAATTTTTGACTCCAAGAAATGCCCCATTTTCAAAATGGCAGCGCCAGGTCTTTAAAATGACCATTTGCATTCCTCTTTTGCCTGATACAGGTTTTGATTATGTAATAATCTAATTAGCATATTGCATGATAGATAAGTGATTACAAGTACAAATGTATATTAAAGCAATTGGTTACGAGCATATGTATGCGAAAATGAGTACAATTTCCCTCAAGTAATTGCATATTTCTCCTTTCTCATATTACTTTGCCTAGTGTTGGTGGCTTCCAGCCCACCTTGGATGCCATCATGAAAGGACATCTAATACAAAAAACAGCTGAGAATCCTTTCCGCAGATTATTTTTAGGGTTAGGTGTTTTTTCTCGTATATGCACCCGCCTACATCTTTGAAATTGAATTTAACAGTACTGCGTTCATTTAGAGTCAGTTTATCTGGCCACTCGATGAATGTAGGTCCTATACTTTCTCTCCTTTAAGCTCGGTTTTGGTCACCACCAATGACTAAGGGAAATATCTTGCAATTTAGCTGCTAAATGTTCGGCTATGTTCACCTGTTAATCAGTAACGCTGAAGTAAAAAGTCTACAGTGGACTGTTGGAGCTTATTGCAACAAAAACAGCTGCCTGCCATGGCTGGAAATGACACTAACTTAATCAAAACAGTAAAGTTGTGGTTAGAAAACACAATTTTACCAGTTTCAATGTTGTGTTTTAAATTTAATCAATTTTTAAAAAGTCCTCAAAATACTGTCCAATCAAGACTTGGATTGAAACCTATTAAAAAGCAAATGAGCATGACAGCACACACATTCATAAACACACACACACACACACACACACATTCATACACACACACACACACACACACACACACACACACACACACACACACACACACACACACACACACACACACTCTAGCAGGCATCTGCTCTACAATGTGTGTGTGTGTGTGTTCCCAAGAAGATTATGACAGCAGGGATTTGATTCCCATCATCTAAACAGATTAATCCCGGGGCATAAAGTGGATCGTATCATTAATATTTCGACAAACCCCCCACATCTGCAGCAAAAAAAACATCACACATCGAGTGTGTTTTTTAGCTGCTGTGGCGTGACTGCTTGACTCTGATCCCACTCTAACCCAACGACAAGAACATGAGCTGAACCTTCTAAATAACATTAGATCACTGCAGTCGCAGCACATTCACCTACTGAGTGAAGAATAACACAAACATCCATCATCTAACCCGCCAGATTAAAATCACTGACAGGCTACCAGTCTAAGCAGGTCCTTCCACTTACTGGAGGAATACAAATGTGATCCAATCAGAGAAGTGAGGAAGGGTTTCCGTGACTGCTCCAAATGGCAAAAGCTAATCTTTCAAAATGGAACTGCAGCGGTCTTCAGAGAATTAAGTCGACATGCAGATTGGAGCTTGGCCAGCACATCAGTGGACGAGTCAAAGTCTGAGAGTGGTGAAAGAAGTGGCCACTTATATAAAGAAACAAAAAGCTGGCTCGTCCGATTCTGACATTGAAATGTTTTGGACATTCTCTGTTGTAAAGCCAAGTGTTTATTGGTTCTCTTGGATGATCATTGCATCAGGACAGAGGCTTCCTGGAAATACTTTCCCACTATGGTGGAAAAAAAATGCATCTTTACATACAATTGAAACTTCTTCGAACTCTTACTATAACAGGAAGTTTCTAGTCTTCCAGGAGCTTGGGTCATATGACCTATAGAGAAGCTTCCTTTGTCTGGCTCAGTCATTGTTGCAAATGCAGGTGACACTTTAACTGTTGTACGTCATCGTGTGGGAACGGAAGACGAGATTTTTTTATGACTTTGCTGGAGCAACGCCGACCCTGCGTGTCTGTGCTTGTACCCTGATCAAAGAAGCGGTGGTTTCAGCATTACCTCACACTCACTCGTGTCATCATGTAAAATGAAACTATTATGGTTTGATCTGACTCACTAAAGCAGAGTTTAATTAATTGAATTGGAAAAATCTGGGTTTAGGTTCACACAGCAAACCAAGGCTTGAGAACAACAGCTACAACTAGCTTGTATCTGCTTCATCAGCCCAATATCAAATGGCCACTTTTGTTTTGTTACACCTGCGAACACTGTGTTTTGGGGTCATTTCCTGTAGCAGGTTAGGATTACATTGTCACACGGACAAAAAGTGCATCACAGTTCAACTGGAAGAACATACTGACCTGCATTTGTCGCTCACCAGTGATGACATCCAAGCTCAGATTGCAATATTGTCAACTGGACAAATAAACCACGAGTAACCTCAATGGAGTCCAAACAAAACTGTTCAGACAAACTTGCCGTGAGAAGACCCTTACCTAAAGAAGCATGCATGCAAAGATAGATAAAAGGCAAACACACACACACACACACACACACACACACACACACACACACACATTACCCTTAAAGCTTGTAGACACATATGCACACCAGGTGAGGCCTGTAATTTCAGCCACAGCCTCCCCAGTTACGTCAGCACAATGCTGCTCTTTCAAACTGCAGCGTGACAGTGTTACAAAGTAAGAGAGTGCCTGCCTGCGAGCTTGCCAAGACTATTGATTTCCCCCCATCTAACCTCAGAGTGTGTGTCAGTGAAATTGGTCCCAAACTACAGCTGCAAAGACTCCCTACTCTGCATAAACTCTCTGCCCTTTTTCTTGAGGGGTGCACTGGTTCACCTCGGCAGAAAGTGCCAGAAAATCCGAGCATGGAAGATAATTTTCACTAATTCTTAAAAGTGAAAACAATGGTCATCAATACATAAAGATGATACGTGTCATGCTATTGTTATGATGGAGAATTAGTCCGGAACCCCAACAGTGTGAAAAATGTCCCATTAGACCAAAGTACATAATACGCCAACTAACCCTCAAACCCTAACAAAACAGAAGCAAAAGGCCAATTATTATCCCCATTGGTAAACATTTCCCCTTTACCTTAACCAGAAACCAAATCTTATCTCTAAACCCCACATGACAATTTGTACGAAACTTAACCCAACCCTAACCATATCTCCAACTAGTTATCTCTGCTATGCCGAACCATATCCTAAGCCTTAATCCCGACCACACAGAAGGGAAACAGATATCGATGGAGAGACAGACTTCGACACAACAATGCAAAATTTCAGGAGGCAGGGCCGACTGATTGCAAACCATGAATCTTTCTTACTGCATTGAGTGTGTAATCTATTTTCGGAGCAATGGGTGTTTGTTTCTGGGTCAGACAAATGGGCTTTGATCTAGGGGACTATAGGGATTTCTGAATATTGGGCCATAGGAACAAGTGTGTCGATACAAGAGCTGAAAGATGCACCAATCCAACACTTTCTCTGTCAATACCATTTCAATACCTGATACTGTTTCCTTAACTCAGGATATTTGCCGATATAGAGTACTATTTCAATAGGACTTGAAATTTTTGATTTAATGGTAACTGAATCAGAGTCTGGTCTCGACTCAGTGAATGTGACCGACAGCGAAACCTGAAAACTGTAATTCATGTGGATTGGGCACATCATTGATGATACATGATCCACTTAATCAGGTCAGTATCTGCACTGATACTAATGCACCAGTTTCAGGAAAGAAATAAATCTTTACATTTATGATGCTTGGTGACCAAAACATTTCTGTCTCTGATTTTGAATAAAAAAATTGTGATTTCCGTTGCCAGATGGGGAAACCAGTGGAAAACTTAAACCCTAAACACCCAAAGGGATTCTTCTGACTTTTAGCCCATCCTTTTGAGGTTGCACATGAGCTAAAGTGGACCTAGTAACATTTCAGTATGTTACCCTCTAATCCCGGGGGCACTGCTCCACTGCTGGAGGTTTTGCTAAGTTCAGCACCCAAGAGACGTCGTGAAATGCCAAAACTGAAACACAGCCGTAGAGACATGGCTCTAAGGGGGGAGGCGGCGGTTTTAAAACAGTCTCTGGAGTAAGTTCAACCACTAATGTTCTACCAAACGAGACCTTCAGGACTTTAAAAAGAAAAAGGGAAAACATAATAGTGCATAGTCGTGACATTTGCCTCACATGAGGGGGTTCACGGCAGAACCCACCAAAGCACCATAAATTATCCACTTGTGTTTCCTGGCAAGTGGGGGGGAGAGAAGAAATGTGTACTTCCTCTGAAAACCACGGCACTAGCGCAAATGAGGCTGAGTAAATTTACCACTTGGCACCAATAAGTCATTTCTATGGATGATGAACAAACTGTGCCACGAGACGTGGTGAGGAGAAGAGAGAGGGGAGGAAAACTAACAGCAGGGAGAGAGCAGGAGGAGATGCAGAAAATAGAAGCAGCATGTGGAAGTAGAACTCAAATTCAATTTCATGTGATTTAATTTTCAAGCCTCTGAAGGCTTTTGACCTTTTGACTTTTGGGTCACAAATAGAGTCAAGGCAACCTAGTTCCCAACACAGAGAGAGAGAGAGGCTTAGTCGCAGAATTTAACACAAACAAATTAATATCATGATTTACCAACCGTGACATCATGAGACTTGGATTTGCAGCCAAATTCTGTATCAAAGCGCCTTCTCAAAATGCAACAGAAAACCACCTCAGTGTGCCTCAAAAACCACCTCAAGGCAAATTTCAATCCTTGCATGTCATACAAAACACCCTTTATATGAACCACTGTAACCACCAAAAGCCATCGCTTCCTTTCTCTCTCTTCCTTCCTCATATGACTTTAAAACCAAATAAACCAAGTAATATTAACACTAAAGCAGTAAAGCGAGGTAAACATAATTCTTTTTTTTTTTAAAGATATTTTTTGGCCATTTTCAAGGCTTTATTGATAGTGAGAAACAGAGTGAAAGGGGGAGACAGAGGGGAAGACATGCGGGAAAGGGCTCCGAGTCGGATTCGAACCCGCCCGCTCACGAGGACGGTGCCTCTATGGTACGCGCTCTACCAGGTGTGCCACCGGGGCGCCCCGAGGAAAACATAATGTACTGTATTATCACTTTAAACTTTAAAGGGTCAGTTCCTCCCAGAATCAAAAATAAATATTTTCCTTTCACCTGCAGTGATGTCAAAGTGGCAAAAGAGCACAACTCAACAGCCAGAAATCGAGACCCGGTTACTCAAGATCCACAGATCTTGTTATGTGCAGTTTCATGTAGGAACTACTTTCTTTCTAGTGTAGTTCCTAGTTACGAAAAAAATATTTCTGATTTTGGGGTACTGTCCCTTTAACCCATTAAGGCCTAAAGCGCCTGGAAAAAAATGCCTGGAAAACCTATGGGTGATTTTCAAATGACCCCCTAAAACCTGAAGTTTTTCTGGAAATTCAACACCTACTAAATAATAGATTTTTCAGCCTCTGTAGCAGATAAAAATGAAATTCAAAAAGTATTTGAGAGCTTATACCCGTGGCTTTCATACGAAGTTGAGTTTATTTGTCCAAACCTTCAATACATTTTTTTTTTAAAATCAACAAACTCAGCAAATGTTACATTTGTCTGAATAAAAAATCCTATGCATAATACTAATACATGCCCATTAGCAAGATGCAAACATGATATGACCACTGGAAGAACAAGACATTGTTCTCATTAGCCTACTCTAATAAAAAAAAAAATCATAATAATAATAATAAATAATAATAATACATTTTATATATTGCACTTTTCAGGGTACTCAACGACGCATAAAGTAATATAAGACATAAACAGTCATGATTTCTTATATCATCATCACAATCAATTAGCCTATTATTATTATTAATATTAATATATTATTATTAATAATATTATTATCTCCAGATGGCCACAAATCTGTCTGTTCTTTGGTGAAAATATGTTGTCTAAAAACATATTCCTCATTCATAAATGCGGGTCGATTGGTTCCGAGGGTTCAAAGTCCGGATCAGCAATTAAATGATCGCCGCTGTTTTCATCAGATCTCTTCCTTCACTTACTTCTGAGCTCCTCCGATATAGTCGTCTTCCGCCATGATTTATAAGTTCTGGAAAAGTCCGATGTTGCATTGCGACACTCCTGCATGTATTCTGATCATGTTCTGATGCATTTCATTGGCCAAGAGACCGAAAATAGGTGGAAAAAAATACAAATACTACAAAATGACATATCCGCTGTCCCGGCCTTAATGGTAGAGTGACGCAACAGCGCTCCCGGCTTTAATGGTAGAAATGTGGTAATGCTTTCCTGGCGTCAATGGGTTAAGGATACTGCAAATTAAATTTGTTTTTACAAATATGGACATTTTCATCTTTAAGGGTTTTAATTGTCATACACCGCGTTCCAAATTATTACGCAAATTGTATTTAAGTGCCATAAAGATTACATTTTTTGTTTTTCAATTAAACTCATGGATGGTATTGTGTCTCAGGGCTCTTTGGATCACTGAAATCAAAGTACAGACACCTGTGATCATTAGTTTGCGAGGTGCGCCCAATTAAGGAAAAACTACTTAAGAAGGGCGTTCCACATTATTAAGCAGATGACCATTTCCAAGCAATATGAGAAAGAATAAGGATCTCTCTGCTGCCGAAAAGCGTGAAATAGTTCAATGCCTTGGACAAGGTATGAAAACTTTAGATATTTCACGAAAACTTAATCGTGATCATCCTACTGTTAAGAGATTTGTGGCTGATTCAGAGCACACACGGGTTTGTGCAGATAAAGGCACAATGAGGAAGGTTTCTGCCAGACAAAAACATCGGATTAAGAGAACAGCTGCTAAAGTGCCATTACAAAGTAGCAAACAGATATTTGAAGCTGCTGGTGCCACTGGAGTCCCACGAACATCAAGGTGTAGCATCCTCCAGAGGCTTGCAGTTATGCGTTATTCTATCAGTTATTCTATCAGTTATTCTATTCGGCTACCCCTAACCAATGCTCACAAGCAGAAACGACTGCAGTGGCCCCAGAAATACATGAAGACTAATTGTCAAACAGTCTTGTTCACTGATGAGTGCCGTGCAACCCTGGATGGTCCAGATGGATGGAGTGGTGGATGGTTGGTGGACGGCCACCATGTCCCAACAAGGCTGCAACATCAGCAAGGAGGTGGCGAGGCATGTTTTGGGCCGAATCATGGGGAGAGAGCAGGTCGGCCCCTTTAGGGTCCCTGAAGGTGTGAAAATGACCTCTGAAAAGTATGTGGAGTTTCTGACTGACCACTTTCTCCCATGGTACAAAAAGAAGAACCGTGTTTTCCGTAACAAAATCATCTTCCTGCATGACAATGCACCATCTCATGCTGCATCTCATGCTGTCATACTACCTCTGCATCATTGGCTGCTATGGGCATAAAATGAGAGAAACTCATGGTGTGGCCCCCATCCTCCCCTGATCTCAACCCTATTGAGAACCTTTGGAGCATCCTCAAGCGAAAGATCTATGAGGGTGGGAGGCAGTTCACATCCAAACAGCAGCTCTGGGAGGCTATTCTGACATCCTGCAAAGAAATTCAAGCACAAACTCTCCAAACACTCACAAGGTCAATGGATGCAAGAATTGTGAAGCTGCTATCAAATAAGGGGTCCTATGTTAAAATGTAACTTGACTTGTTAAGATGATTTTGATTGAAATAGCTTTTGATTTCAGTAAATATGACCTCCGAATGCTGGAAAATCCAAAAATGAGCATTTTCAGTTCTTAAAAACCTATAAAATGTTATAAAACTCTGTCGTGCGTAATAATGTGGAACAGTGCATTTTAAGTTTTTTATTTAAAAAAAAATACTGTTATCATTAAGAGGTTTGTCCAATCACATTACAATTCATTAAACTAATGGTTGATGACTTAAATTATGCTGACTGTCATTTGCATCGACTATTTAGGAAAATCGGAGAAAAAACTCAGTTGCATAATAATTTGGAACACAGTGTAAACTGCCTCCAAAATCTTGAGGATTTTGTTTCAGTAATGTCTATAGAAATAAGAATGCACTGAAATATCAACTGATATTGACCTTGTTAACTGCTATTGGCCTATCAGCAAATAAGATGATTTTCAATAATGGTGGCTGATGAGTATCTATGTTGTATCGGTTTTGCACTGGCTACATGTTGTATTAGTTATGTGTGGTTGAACTTGGACAAAACAGTCCTTTAAAAAAATGAAGATGTCTTTGTTTCTCTGTCACAAATGGGTAACAAATAACAAAAAAGAAGAAGAAAAGAAACAAAGACAAATACCGGCATCGACTATTGGCCAATTGTTATTTCTAGCTCTAAAATGGGACTAATGTTTATGACCACGTCACTTCTATAAATGCATCTAGGGGCTATGTAGAATATGTATTTATTAAATGTGTTACATTAGCTTCATTCATCCTTCCCCTTGTGTTGTTTTAGTTTGCCTTTCTATGCCTGGTGTTGTTGCAGAAAGCCAATCAGGGACAAAAAGAGTTCAAGGTTCAGCTGCAGTCTTTGGCTTCTAAAGGTAAACAGTGCTGAATGAATGAGGCGGGAGGATGAAGTCAGCTGAGTTGATTCTGTCCCGCCTGGTCTATATTGGTCCAACTTTAAATACAACCTGCCATCTGAGAGCTAGAAACATGTAATCTGCAGCCGCCACTAGTCCCATAACACTGGAATCAAAACAAATAGAGAAGGAGGGAGGAGAGGGAGAGAGAGAGAGAGAGAGAGAGAGAGAGAGACAGACAGACAGACAGAGAGACAGAGAGAGAGAGAGAGAGAGAGAGAGAGAGAGAGAGGCACCATGTGTGGACACCCAGCTGTTGACATTCTTGTTGTTGTTGTAGCTGAATATGAGAGAGAGCAGACTGAGAAAGACAGAGAAGGAAATGGAGAAGATAGGAGAGAGAGAGAGAGAGAGAGAGAGAGAGAGAGAGAGAGAGAGAGAGAGAGAGAGAGAGAGAGAGAGAGAGAGAGAGAGAGAGAGAGAGAGAGAGAGAGAGAGAGAGGGGACACGTGTCCATGTCCAGCTGGTGACACACACTTGTTATTGTTGTTGAATATGAGTAAACCAACTGTCCTGATGTAAGAGCTGAAAAACATTCTGTGGCCAACAGGGAGCCACCTGTTACTGTGGCTAAGAGCTGGTTGGCTCACGTTCACACCCACATCAAACAGCAATAATATATATATATAACACTACGAGTGTAACACACATGCTCACACAGACACAGTGTGATCAGTGGTAAATGGCTTTGAAATGGTATTTACTTTTTTTGTTATAGGTCATTTGGGTTATTATAAATAGGTGGACGTTAACACAAGGCTTCAGCAGGCACTACATTACAAATCAATATGGTACAGTACAATATAATGTAATGTAATACAATAAAATGCATAAATACATTAGAAAAACTGAGAGTATATAAAAGCAGTGCTAGATATGAGGCAGTATGATTAGGTATGATTGCATTGTTTGGTTTGCTTCAATTCATCTTCATTCAAGTTTATGGTTACGGGTTAGGTTATTATTGACCTTTCATAATTCAATAGGGAGAGTATTCCAGTAATGTGTGGGAGAAAACTGTTTGCCCAAACTTGCTTTGTCTTTATTGTACAACAGGAGCTATTTTCTTTCTTGTATAGACGAATCCTGGGAGAAATCAGAAGTAAACAAGTTGCCATTACAGTGGTGGCATCTCCCTACAATACCCAACGAATGAATGCAACCTGTGCTAAGAAGTGTATAATGTACTACTTCTACCTTTGCTGTATGTGAAACATCATTTCTGACGATGGTGTCTAGGAGTTGTTTCACCATGTTAGGCTACTAACATTAGGTTCTCTAACTAACATAAACATAGTCAGCATCACAAACAGAACATGTACAATGTTGTCTGGTGTTTCGGCAGGTTGCCTTGTAACAGGTGACTCTCAGATGAATGTGTCTGTAGTGTGTAGATGGCAGCTGTTGAAAATCACAGTTGACATGAACAACATGAACAGAACATAGGTGTCCTCGTAACAGCCTTTAATATTGCTGCAATCATTACTCATCTGTCTATTATCTACGCCAACCAAGTTAGTACAAGCAACCACAAACGTATTCAGGTGAAGGTAACTCATTTAACACCATCAGTCCTGTGTTTTGTAGGAGTGATATTTATATTATCCATTGGAAAACCCAACTGTCACTTTGCAGTCAAAAATGTATATACTTAATGCTAACATTTGTCATCAATTAGCTGACAAAATGGTAATAATTGAATAAGCAAACAATTAAACATGTATATTTATTTATTTACTTATTTATTTATTCTTTTGGCACTGCCTCTTGTAAAAATGCATAAATGTGGCAGGATGAATTGAATATGTGATGAAGCTGCTAATATTTGTAATATCATAACCTGCAATAAAGTAATAAAAAAAAAATAGCTGACAAAATGTGTCCTCTATCCAACTACTATCCATTCTGCTGTGGTTGTCAGCAGGCAGAAGACACGATGGAGGAGCTGCTAGATGGCTGAGCATATAAAGTGGTCGCTGGATTGATCTATAGCACCTACAATTAACTGCTAACAGGTAAGATGAAAACACATATTTAAGAGTTTAATGTGAACATTCAAGATGTTTACCTCATCTTTAAAATGAAGATGGTGTTCAAGTGTTTAAAACTTGTAGTACTTTAAGAATATTTTTGACAGATCACTGTGGCCGGCACTGTTTTGTGTGGTGTTGTCAGTCTGTGGTGAGACAGCTCTTTGTCACTGACTTCCTCTGCCTTTAATTCAACATTCAATCTCTGCAGATAAGGACGGACTGGAGTCAGCTGTGCCAGACACGCTGCAAAAAAACACCAGTGATGCTCGGCCACAGACAGGCTCAATGACAGCCAGACAGTGCCCCTGTGGCTGCTTAGAGCGGGGCCCTTCCATGCACTCATTCATTTGCTCGCCCCTAACTGCACTTGTGGTCCTCAATCACGTACACAGACGATGTGACACAGACATACACTGAGTATCAAGTGGAAACCTGCATCAGCAGCACCATGCTCCTGCCCTTCCAGACATCTGGCACAAAATGCAGCGTGCCAAGAAAACCACACTGGGCATGTGCAGAATGCGGATCACATTTAAAGCTTGAAAAGAAACAGGCCAAACCACGGCAGCCACTACCCAATATCAATCACACACACACACACACACACACACACTTGCAGGCTTGTGTTTCTCCACTTGTGCGGGACATTCACTCATGACATTCACTGCCTATGCAACGTCTAACCTTATCCTTTAGATAACTTTAACTTCACCATAAATCTGTCCCTGCTGACTCTAAAACCTTCAAAGTGTATTTGTCTCTTCAAAGTAATTCAAAGTACAAATGCACACAGACACACAGACACACACCTTGTCTCTCCTGATGTAAGATCCCATTGTTAACAGTGACGAGCCCTTCAGTCAGGGACCAGCCTTGAGTCAATAGTGCAGAGTAAATATTCCTAATACTGTAAAAGGCTGGCGGCTTGTTGTAAAATCTTTACACAAGGTGACGCAACTGTTCAAAGGGCACAATACAAACAGCAAGACACTGAGCTTGACTTTGTATATGGAGAATTAGATGCTGAGTTCCTGGCAGCGATGCATCAAGGGCCAAAAAGGAAACAATCTGATCCACAGTGAGGCACAGCAAATAGTTAATAAATGTAAGTGTGTTCAAGTGTTGCTGTAGGCCTGTGTTAATCACGCCCGTTATAATCACACAACACACAGTGCACTCTGATCTTTGCAGAGGCTGCAACTAACTGCAAAACCTATAGGAAAAATACAATACCCCAATATTTGTCTCTTTGTGCCTTAATAGCAAGTACGCATTGCCCAAAATGGGTTCAAACCTCTAACTACACCTCCAGCACTTCAGTCTTGCTACAAGTGCAACAGTAATTCTCATAAATCCAGACTCCAGGGAAAGAAAATCAAACCACAACATGATGCGTGCTGGCTGAAATACGCCCTGTGCTCACAGAGTTGTTGACCTCAGCAAAACCTGACCCAACATGAGAGCCGCCGGACTGGAGGGCACTTGGAGAGCTCCGAGAGTAAGCCTGAGCGAGGGTGTGGTGGCCGGTGGTTATATTAGGGTTTTAGCAGGCCGCTGACTGCTGTGATTCTGTGGCCAGTGTCACAACATCAACACAATCATGGACATGCAAGCACACATGCTGCAACTTCTTTAGAAATCACCTGATTGGGGAATAATAACTGACAGAAAGAGAAAATGGGAACTGATTACCCAAAGCATGAGTCAGTGAGGTGAAGAGTTCTTGGCTTGCATCAAGTTCTCCATTAGGTTTTAAGTGATCTTAATAACTCAACTGCCCTGTTCTTTGGAAATAGATAAACTAACAAATGTGTAGTTTTCCCTCCTTCGATTACATTCCTTGCATAAAACAGCTTATTGTGTCAGGGCCAATATTTCTGCAGGTTACCATCTCTCCCCTCCCAGTAAGTAATTGCATGCATTACCCTAGTTTTGACTTCAGTGAAATGACTTACGGGGCTCTGTAGTATTTGCGTGACACGTTTCTTCTGCTCCAACACATTGAAGTCCTGTCGGAGGTCAGGTGACAAGTTCCTGGCCCTGATATACTCCGGATCGTTGACGTTGACCCGGTCGAAGTAGCGTTCCTTAGTCCCTCCACCGGGTGGAGGAGGGGTGGTCACCACCCCCTGATGGCTGTCCGCACTCATGCCTGCTTCACCTCACTCGCTCGCTCTGTGGCCGCCGCTCTGACTCTCACCTGAGAAGAAGAGAAGAGAGAGACAGAAATGTTAGAACACAAATCACGCCATTTGGCAAGTGGAAAAAGTTTCCTATTTGCAATAAAAAAACATATGAAATCTGTTGGTTTCATAGCAGAACAGAATCTACTTTCTGACATGAGTAGAACTAAAAAGAGTAAGCAAAATAGTACTATATTACATTCAACATCTGACGTATGCCAATCCAATCAGTGACAAAACCCTATCATCAACAATGACACGTGTGTTCGTCACACAGGACAAGAACAGTCCTGTTATTGGTGGGCCAAAGAGAGGTATTGCTCTTTTTGGACACAAATAACAAGCTCCATCCTGACAGCAGAGTTTTGTTCCATACACACATCGTGTCACAACTGCACGTAGGCATTTCTGAGGTCACTCTCAACAAAGTGTACGAGGAGGACAGGAGCAGTTCTGTTTGAACATCCAGGCCTTGACTGGTGAGCTGGTGTACTCCCACCGTTCATTCTCAGGTCAGCTGGCATGACAACAAACATTATGCCGGATACAAGAATTGTTATAAATCAACAAGTGTGACTCTCAATGCCTTGTTGTCCTGCCAAAGGTCACAGCCAATAAAGGTAAAGGGAAATACATTTGAAATATGGCAACATTTGTTATGTGTGTGTGAAAGAGTTGGCTTTGTGATGCAAGGTATTTTCGAGGAAATACGAAAATAAAACACAATCTAGGAAATACAGATTTTCTTTTGATTTAATAGCAGCAGTAGCCCCATCTATCCAAGACCAAGTGAAGACACCAAGATTGACTCAGTCTTTAATTCGAAAGGCCTGATTTCCAACCAATTATTTGGGGGATTTCTTGTAAATTAACACATGAGATGCATAATGTCCATGGTGAAATGAAAAGATGAGACAGACAACACACATCAAACTGCATTATCCAGGTTCCCTTGCAACTCGGCTGCTGTTAAGCTGGTGGTGTATTAGGGAGAGGCGGGGCTTATTGGAGCTCTAACAGATGGTGTCTTGGCTTGAAGAGCAGAGGAATGAGAGAGAGAGCAAGAAAGAGTTCAAGAAAGGAATCCCGCTGCTTTCCGCCTTCAAAAGCCCAGTGGTCATCTGACAGCAGGAGGATCAAAATTTAGGGGTTACTCTGCCAGAAGAGATTCGTTCTCCCCTTTTAGCCTTCTCTCTTAACTCTGTATGATGGGAAACAGGGGGGTTGGGGACTTGGTTTGGTCTGCGCATGTTGCTAAGCTACTCCTTCAGGTCATGCCACTTAAAAAGATGGTTGAGATTAGTGGAGTGACACACAGCTCAGTGTATAGTCGAGTCGGACTCAGACCAAACAAACAATGTGTTTAAGAAAATCCTTCCAAGAGGATGAACTTGTTTTTAAGGGGGGTTTTCTCTCATGACCACACGTCTTCACTTGTTCCGATGGAACAAAACCACTGTGTGAAGACTTGACATTTACAGTGTTGCTACTGTACCAATTTAAATATGCAAGAAGGCCAGCAACAACATTCAACACTTCCTTTCCAAGGATTACCAATGACCTAACGTGTATGAGAACGTAGTTATTGCAATAATCCATTACTCAGACCTTAGATTTACCTAAATATAACTACTGCTTCTTCCTCTACTATTGGACACAAAGTAGTCGAGTGTTAAAGTCTTGCTCAAGGGCACTTCAGAGGTAGCTGAATGTGCTTGTCACTTGAACTTCCAACCTAAATTCCCCCCTTTGGTCATTTGAACTGGTATTATGGTTGGGCGGTTGGACGAATATATCGGATATCAGCAATCGGCTGAGTAAATTGCAAGTTGTTGTACTTTAGGCATTTTATTTTGGAATTAAATGGTCTGCCTCTGAAGAGCAATTATGATCAGCTCCAGGGGCCGTGGTGCAGCTGGAACATGCCGAACAGTTGAATCCTGGGTAATCTTCTGCTTGGCGGGCAGTTCGCACGGTGCTACAAAGAACTGGTGTCTAATCAAGACTACTCAGTGACAGACTCTCATTTAGCGAACTAACACAGTAGCACAGAGGCTAGCAACGGCAGAAAGAGACAGCAGGCAAAAACTCAGCATATTTTTCCTCTCACTCTGTCAATGAATGGTTTATTACGACCAAACCGGCTTTGTTTGAACAGTGAAAAGACTAAGCAAAACACATTTGGTGAGTTTTATTTTGTTTGTGTCAAATTCAAATGTGTTGTGTTCTGAGATGAATCTAAAATAAATAATAACAAGGTTAACAACCCGAATATTAACTTGAATTCAGAAATGTATGGTTGCATTTTGCTGTTTAATGGGAAAATAGTTGAGAGGAAATATGTACTAACTTGACATTTTGGAGGTATATTTTGTTTATGTATTAGACTAGTTATAAAGCGAGGAGAGCTTGTGAATGTAGCAAACTCGCCAGGACACACCTACACAAATTTATTTGCAATCACTGGTTGCTGACTTAAGGATGACGACTGGTTGGGAAATATTAACATATCGCCCAGCCCTAACTGGTATCAATGTCACATTCCTTCTATGCAGATGATCTTCATGTTTTGGAGAAGTCACAGACATACAAAAAAATAAAAGTAAAACAGAAGCTTACAACTCTTACAATGGTTTCCCAAGATTTCTATGTCATCAGTAAACTACAGAATCCATAGGAGCACAGGAAGTCTTTCGCTTTCTACCTGATCCCACTACTGAAGCTGTGATTTATACTATGGAAGGGAATAAAAGCCGCCCCCAAAATCCTCTGTAATTGAAGGCAGCTGGGCAGTGCAGAGTTATGTAACCTGATATTGAATTCATCCTCCTGCGCGCCTGCACTGTTCTGCTTACTGAGAGCACAGGACAGGCTAGCATAAAACCCCAAAATGATGGGTTGGTGATGGGAGGAGGCATAATGGTTAATTAAAAGTAGAAAGACTTGTGCAATGTTTGTACGTCATCAACTTGAATTCCTTCACTTCTAGTACTTCTGGTGCACTTGTTCAAAGATGCCCAAAGGTAAATTAAATGAAGTTTACACAACCAGCCGCAAAGTTTTGATTGACAGTAGAAGCACATGCCTGAAATTTGCTGAATGAGTGGAATTCTGCGCGGCCGAATGCAACAGCTGAAGCCTCACCAAAATAAAGTTACACACCCCCCTCCAAGCTCTAAACCCTGCCTCACCTCTAGCTTCACTCACACACATACACCAGTACACTATCCTGTCCCTGCCCTGTCACAAGACACACAACTCCAGCAGTCCCCAGCATGAGTTTCCACCCTCCCTCCCTCTGCCGCTCTCAATAGATCATTGTCCCCGTCCCGAACCCTCTCGGTCTGGCCACATCCAGAGAGATCGACGGTTGGGAGGTTTAGGAGGGTGAGGGGTGGGAGTGGTTGTGTGTGTGTGTGTGTGTGTGTGTGTGTGTGTGTGTGTGTGTGTGTGTGTGTGTGTGTGTGTGCAATTAATCTCAGTAAGAATGAAATCTGATCTCTCACATTACAGCATCAATGTTTATAATTCAAATTTCATGCTCGAGGGCAGATGCTCTCTTGTGATTCATTTAAACACTTCTCGAATGAGACACATTGAACTTTCACAACAATGCCTCAAGTTTAGATTGAGTTCAGTGACCGACTGGAAATTTGAGACACAATTGCCCTTTACAGTTATGGCATTGGAGGACAGTGGTGTATTGTAATTGATTTAAACTCCATTAATGGGAGGCAGATAGACTAGGCAGACTGTGTTTACTGAAGGGCGCTAGACTGCGACCGCTGCCTGAGGCAAGGTGACCGCAACCTCTCACCCCCTGACCTTTAGTGACCTCCCCTCCCCCTTCCTCCCTCCTGCAGCTTTGCAGACATGAGCTGTCTTTATCACTGGGGAAGTCGTCCATGAAAACTTTCTCATCTCTAAACAACTGCTTTAATAGTGCTATAAAACCAATCACTGCAACAAGCCTTGCAATGGTTTTTGCATGTTTCTGGTAACTAGGTGTGGACACCATCTATCCCGACCTCAGCCTGAACAATACACTCTTACTGCATGAGGGAGATTTATCAAACACTCTCATGAGAAAGATTTATCAAACACTCTGCAGGTTTCTTCTGTGTTTCAAACACAACTGGCAGGAAGTTATACGAGTTTACATGAAACTATATTCTACTAGGGCTACGATTATTTTCTTTTTCCATCTGTCTGGCAATTAAACCAATGAACGATTTGGGTTTAAAAAATGTGACAAATTAGCAAAGAATAAAGCACCAACAATACTGATATAGTGACAAGATTGTACGTTTGTCTATTGTGTTTGCACACAATATTTACACAATAAAATTTGTAATTAAATAATCATCAGTAGTGTGGATAAAATGGCTATGGAACTCAGTAAGGTTAGAACTTTAAATGTCTTATTTTGTCTGACCAGCTGTCCAAAGCCAACACAGATTCAGAAAGCATAACCTTTCACATTTGACAGGCCAAAACCAATAAAGATTTGCTTAAAATTGACGATAATCAAAAAAGTAAAGTTGTCATTTTTAATGCTCTTTTCATGCTGAATGATTAATTTCCAATAAACTTATAAGAGCATCTCTGGTAAAAGCAAGAGTATTCTTTGTGGAGAAACTCGACTAAGAATCTCTATAGTCGAGGACAGCTCAATTGCCAATTAGAAATGTCTCTGTCCTGGGAAACCTCAGATTTGATAGAATTAATTCCTTCCTTTATCTTCATCTCTGAGACAAAGTGCTCACCCATAATGCCTCAGTCGTCCTCTGACATTTGGAGCTGGAGCAGAGCCAGCAGCTCAGACAACACATAACTCTCCATCTTCATCTGATGACAGCCGGCTAATCTGAAAACCTACGTCTAACTCGTGTATCTGCTCTTCCATCTCTCCGTCTGGTCCCGTCTCTCTGGTTATATACATCTGTCCATCACTCTCTATTCTGACTTTACCTCTCCTCCTTTTATTTGCTGTCCTTAAAAACTATGCACTCCATGGCTGAAACAAACAAAGTCACAATAATGTTGACTAATATTACCGTCAGTACACACAAACATTGGTTACGACGTCCAACAACAACACCACACACCCATCCACCCACTCACACACACACACACCCCTCATATCTCCATCTTGCCTTGGGGGGAGCTTCAAAGTGTGGCTACAAGCCGCCACCACTAAAAATAGACAAACAGCCTTTTGGGTTGTGTTACGACCCCAACGGCAACAATACCAGGAAAGAATCTGTATGTTGGCTAATAATATCCACACACACTGTAAATGGCAGAGTGAGCAGAGGCACGCACAATCAAATCTGCACACAAGTGACCCGGAGTAGAGGCAACTCATGCACGCACACAAACTGAGCAGTAGGTGTGTCTAAACATGCCTGCATGACAGGTCCAGCAGTGAGTCTGGACGGTGTGTGTGAGCTAAATGCTCAGCAGCTTATAATGTAGATCCTCCAGCAGCTTTACTATGACACAGTGAAATATCTTCTTCTGAGGCCAACGACGTGCCAGCAGCTTTTGTCTGCAAATACAACACATGGCAGCGGCTGGTTGTAGTTTGGGGGCGTTGGTTTCTTGTGCAACCCTTTCTTTGCAGATTGCAACACACAAAAAAACGTATTTTGATTCTTTTTACGCTGGTTTGTTGTGCAACTTCACTGTGCAGATTGAAACACACGAACACACGAAGCATTTTGATTCTTTTCACGGGAATTCCCTCTAAATGATTGATTCATATTTTGAGGAAACGTGTGCTGAATGCTGATCTTTGTTCCTGCTGTGACCCTTAAACACTTGACGGTGTCCACCTTGACATAGAGCCTCTGTTGTTGTACACATTAGAGATAATGGCTACAGCTAATCTTCTCTGGAGCTCACACACTCACTGTACTGTTACTGCCAAGCGTGTTTATAGTGCAGGAGTGTGTCTCTGCCTGTGTGTGTGTGCCCGAGCCTTCACATGGAATTCCCCGAAAAACTACAAATCAGTTTTAGGGATGAGAGTGGGGGTCAAGCTTTGGCAGCGTGTGGGAACACAAAAACAGAAGACAATGAATGAGATTGGATCTTTAAAAGATACAACTCCAACCAAATATATCCCAAGCTAAATCCAATTGTCCAACCAGGTGTAGTGACACAAGAAACCAGAGCATAAACAAATAAGCCAAGCCCAACCAACCTTGTATTTCCTCCTTGGTCAGTGAATGGGAGAGAACAGGCAGTAGTAGTAGGCAGCTGGGGCAAAACACATGTCTCTATTTTTCTCTCCTGCGCTCAAATTCCAACACTGAGTCCCAAAGAGAAGCTGGGGAACGACGAGAGAGAAAGAGCGGGATATGAACGACAGAAAGTGAGAGCCAGGCTGCGTTCAGAAAACCGGTCGGTCCACTTGTCTGTCCAGATTGTCCATATAGATGCTGTTTGGCCGAGCTGCCTGCAGACAGCAGATTCTCCCAGATTCCTGTGCTCTCCGCTCGTCGGCTGCCCCGGCGTTCATCAGAGAAGTCTCAACAGCTGTGAGTGTGTATGTGAGAGGATATATGTGTGTGTGTGTGTGTGTATGTGTCCTCTGCGAATGAGGGTGTGTGTTTGTGTGGAAAAGGAGCTAAAGGGACCACGTGACGCAGGCTTAATCCCCCGCCCACTGGCTAGAAGCACACACATTCAGGCAAACACACACATACAGGCTGCTAGACCAATCAGAGCTCAGGCTCACACGCACTAATCACACCTCCTCCTCCTCCCTCGCCCTCTCTCTCTTTCTCTCTCTCTCTACCTCTCTGTCTAGTCATCTTTTTTTCATTCCTCTTTTTTCTTTGATCCATTCACTTTCTGGTCTCTCTCACACATTCCACAATCCTCTATGACTCTTTCTCTGTCTTTATGTCCCTCATTCACAGCCCCGCCGACCCCGCCACCCCTCAGGCGACTGTACCGAAGGTCAGTGTTTATGGGTCTGGCTGACAGCAGTGTAACTACAGCCACACAACCTGCTGCAGCCAAAACTGCATGGCCTTTATATCTGCTCCTGCCGCCCCTCACGACCAATGCTATCTGGCTCTGCAGTGAACTGAAATGCCTTGAAAAAGTCAGAGGATGTTGTCAAAACTACAACTTTTAAATGACATTGCCACAGTGTAATGATCCCAGGTCAAAGGTCAGGGTAAACCACACCACAGCTGTTTGTGATTCTGTGTGTCGCCTCAAGCAAAACTCCATTATAAGCCTGGCTTCTTTCCCCCACTTCCATTTTTCTGTTATTTGTTTCTGTTGATTGATTCTCATGAAAGCTGAAGCTGCTAACCAACTCACACGTAGCTTTTCTTCACTGCATTTAAAAAACCAACCGCAACCACTCAAAGCACAGTTTCTTCATTGTTCTTGGTCACGCTATCATGATATCATGCCATGGTATAACTACATAAATGAAATTATGAAATATCAGCTCATACAGTATTTTTCAGATAATAGCTGACAGATAAACAATGAGCTGAAAATTAATCAGAAGTTTGACTGATGAAAATGTTATTAAGATTCGTTGGTTTCATACTGATATTTCAATGCATCAACATGGATAAAGAATCACATTTAACATGATCAGATTTATGGTTATTTCAATAAACCATCATCAGAAAAAAACTCTTTGAATGAAATATTAAAACAACCCACTTTAGTTTCTAATTACACTAAAATCACTTATTGGGGTGACAAAAGCCTGTAAACATTACATTCATACTGTCACAATATGATACAACTGGAGTGAGAAGTAGGGTTATTTTCACAGACTTCTATACAAGCTGACTTCTTTTTGCAACCAGTGGAGTTGCCCCCTGCTGGCCATTAGAAAAAATGCTGGTATAAGGCTCTTCCACATTGACTTCACTTATAGACTCTGTGGCTACGTATGGATTGCCTTTTGGCCCTAAAGCAGCAGCCAATTGACTTTGTTTGAAAACTGAGTGCTAGGATGGAAAATAAAACTATGTGATTACGGAGTTCAAAATAATAAAAAAAATCATCAAATCTCAGTGAACCCCAGGATGGTAAGGACAGGGATCTTTTTCTACCCATTTATCCAACAAAGCAGAACATTAAGCTAAGTTGTACAAAACAAAGACCACAATTTGAACTCGGCCGTTGGAGAAGAAGCTGATCCACCAGAGAAACTCAATTCACAAGTCATACACGAAGAAGAAAAACAAACAACGGAGGCAGCCAGCAAGACATCAACCATCTGTCAACAAAGTCATGCGTTGAGCTGTTTGTCTTTCACAGTATTATGCTTCACCTCAGCCTCCACCTGCTATGTGCATTTACAAGTGGATCTCTTACTATGTGACAGATTATTTTAGACTTACTGATAAGAAAGATTGTACACACGTGTGTGATGTAGAGATTTGTTGAAGAGTCAACTACAGATAATTCAGTTGTAATTTATATATTTTTACAACATTAATAGGTGTAAAATATGTAGGATATAGGTGCTTTCTTTCCTAGCTTAGCTAAGAAACAGTGCTGGTATGTGAATTACTAACCGTCTCTCTTAGTGAAGTTATTATTTAACTTTGAACCGTCTTGTTAAAGAATGTTATTATCTCACTTTGGCACCAAACTTCCAATTTATGTGAGCAGTTGATGCCAAAGGTTTTTGGCCAAGAGCTTTAGGGTAATAAAGAGCTTCAGTACACATCACTGACTGTCATCACCTGATAGCTTCAATGATAAGTTTCTGTTTAGGCTCCTGGAAGAGAAACTGTAACAACACTGTGCCAACAGACGCCAAATCAAACCCATCTGATGAACTGCACTGGAGCTGAAAACCTGCCAAAATTAACCTTCACGCAAAATGCTGCATTGTTCTGTGAAATCTGAGTCTGTATTTCCTCCTGATATCAGTTCAGACCAGCTGTGTAAGGACGGTGTTTCCCATGCTCTCAAAGTGTTGAGAGTCTTCTGCTGGTGCATCAGGGCAGTGAAAAAAGTGTAGCACATGTTCAGGCAAGAAGTGAAAAGAAATGTGCCAAATATGCATGTCAAGGATACAGTGTGTAAATAAAGAGTTTGTCTAGATAAATGCTAACTCTGCTGAGGGAAACCAGTAACACACTGCAACCACGTGAACTAAACACAGTTAACAACCACACCTGGTAAATGGTAAATGGACCTGCACTTATATATCGCTTTTCTAGTCGCTTTGTGACCACTCGACGCGATTTACACTACAGACTGCGCGACTACTGACTTCGACATGTAGGCTGCCATGGTCAGGGATCAAACCACCGACCCTCCGATCACTGGGCGAACGCTCTACCAACTGAGCCAACCTGCCAGCCATAATGCTAAAAAAAAAAAAAAAGTTTTCATGATTTGAATACATCATTTAAGCTGTGTGTGTGTGTGTGTGTGTGTGTTGTATTTGGAAGTTTTTCTAAATTGTCCTAAAATGTATAAAAGTATGATTACAACTCCTTATTATAAACATTAAATCATTTTAAAACAATGTTTGTTCTTTAAAGATTGTTTAATGTTTAATGACGTATAGGTCATTTTATATCTAGATAATGTTATGCATGATGATGCATGTTTTCTGGTTATTCAGTAAATTAATTGTCTATAGGACTCGAGGTAGAACGACTGTTCCTTAGCATCGAAAGGGGCCAGTTGAGATGGTTCGGGCATCTGATCAGGACGCCTCCCGATGGAGGTGTTCTGTGCACCCAACTGGTAAGAGGCCCTGGGAAGATCAAGAACACGCTGGAGGGATTATATATGTCACCTGGCCTGAGAACACCTCGGGGTCTCACAGGAAGAGTCGGAGAACGCTGCTGACAGGGACGTCTGGAATATGCTGCTTTGTGTGCTGCTCCCGCGACCCGGCCACCTAATAAAGCCAATTTTTGTATACTGCATACTCATGATAGCAAAAACAGTGCCTCTGTGGATCGCTCCAGCTTTGCTCCCACGTGTAAGCATCACAGGCTTCATTTAATGGTGTAAATATTGCTGTAATGCGGTTCTGCTGCTAGATTTTCAACAATAGAAACGACAGAGAAAACATGTTTATGTATAGTTCACTGTATGTATACCCTATGACGCATTGCTGCACAGCTTATCTTCACCTGGCTGTTTCAAGGAACACGCACACAGACACAGACACACAGACACACAGACACAGACACACACACACACACACACACACACACACACACACACACACACACACACACACACACACACACACACACACACACACACCTACTTACTTAAGCCCTCTTTGGGGGCGCACACTTAAACACCCTACTTTTGAGAGCACTACTTTCTGAATGGTTTAGAGAGATGCCAGCAGGTAGGATGTATCACTGGGACTACCCTGATTATGAAAATCACCTGAGATTTTAGTTTCAAACAACTTTTGTCCAAATAAATTTTAACCTTGAGATTGAGGACAAATAATTTTAATGTCAATTTTGGGGGCTTCAACTGTACACAGATACACAAACTCACAAAAATCACTTTTAGGTGCCTCAAATTCCTTTGGGGACAAAAATCTATGAAAGTAATTTGAACATGTATGTTTGCTATGTTTAGTTATGAGAATATTCAACCTTCAAATTCAGTCTCAACACTGTTCCTGAGTAGCTCTTGACATATCTAAAGAAATGCATTAACTTACTCTTATTTAACTTATTCAATATAAACGAAAACAACTGAAGGACGATGGCTAAACTAATGGCCAACCCTTGCCATACTAACAAGTTTTATATTGACAGGACTATCCCCGTGCCTAGCCACAACAGTTGGGTTTCAACAAAATTCTGTAGGAAACACCTTGTTCTAAATAAGATCTAGACTGAATATATTAGCCACATTGGCACCACAATCAAATCTGCATGAAAATAAATCACCCAACAAAATAAGGTATGCTGTCAAAATGTGTTTTACTAACACAATGCATGAACATCATGTACCAGAGCCCAACAGAGGAAATGGAAAGTCTTCTAAAATTACAGATTTTCCATAGGAGTCAAGAACTTGGCTGACAGTGACAGACTGACAGTACAGTCGTTAGTTGACTACGAAGCTCAGAGCAACAATTTCTGTGGCATACAACATATTAATGCCATTAGAAACATACTAATGGCTACATAATTGGCCATTTAAGTAACAGGAAGGGCCAGTCTCAAAGTGCTACTATTCTGTAAACCGAAACAGGTTCAAATAACAGGTATGCTTCAACTTACAGTATACATCAAACAAGTATACTTTACCAGGGTACACTTTAACAACAGAAGAGTTCAAGATTTTGTCCATTAGCTCAGTAACAAGCTGAGTCTATTACTTCCAAAAGAGAAATATGAACTTAACAATGATCTGAAAAGCAACATAAAATGTTCTTATTGTTTAGCACAAGCCTTTCTCTTCAAGGCAGTGATTCGATTTCTGACGTAATTTTTTACACCAGTCCAGTTGCGGTCTCTCAGTGCATAGGGCTCTGCATTGATACACCGAAGACAGTCAATCTTCTGCGGTACCTTGCAAGCGTGTATGAAGCGCATCATGTGTCTTTCAACAGCACGCACCTCACTGTCATCCCACTTACGTTTAGAGTTATCTCTATCTGTAAAGAAAAGAGAAAAGGGGATGTCAAGTTACCCTTCTGTCAGTACCAATGTTAAATGTGCAAGGACAACAGAGGTCAAGTGACAAACAATGGAAGACCATAAATAGTTGGTTAGTTATAAGTTAAGAGTTTTAAAACGAAAAGGCATCATAGTTTGTGATTTTAAATTACATGTAAATTAATTTAAACTTATCTGAGGATAATATGAATGAGTTATGTTAACTACTTTTACTAATTATCCAATACTACAACCTGCTATAGGACTGCTACAGCATGTACTGACTGAGTACAGTGCAGATTCTGTCATCATACCCAACTTTGGGGTTTGACTGGATACATTACTGTCACTTAGTACAAAACATGAATCCTATCTGAATTTTACCTTGATTGAGAGTGGCATCAGAAGAAGTGGGGAGAAGGGCAGATGTCACCTCTGCCTCATGATCGTCTTCAGCTGTGGTGTCCGTGGCTGAGTTGGCGGTGGCAGGCTCATCCTCATCACTTGATACGTCTGGTTCTTGTGAACACTCAACTCTTTCTGAAGTGACAATGTAAGAAAACCAAAAAAAAAAAACCCTTAGGAATAGTAGCCTTAAGATTAAAACTCAGAATGGACTTCCTGCATTACTTAAATTACACATTTACACAAGTAGTTTTGTATATTAATATTATAGATAACATGATTATACACATTTGCCAATGAGGAAAAATACAGAGCAGTGATGATGCATTTCTCATGAGACAATAGCCATGGCTCACATCTAACCTTAATATAATTGTACTAATATACACACATCCATACCTTCAGGGTCAATCTCAATGTCGTCAAGGGCTTGACCTTTATACTTTGAGAGGGTCCCCTTCTCCACCGCCAAAAGCACTTTGCTCATTTTGGCGAGCTGTAGTGTTCCCTGTGGCAGGCGGTAATACTGCCTGTGCACACGAATGTCGTGACCCAGAAAGTCTGCAAGTTGGTCTGATTCATTTTCTTGAAGATTGAGTACCTGTGACATTGTAGCGATGTGCTTTCGCAGCCTTGTTGATGTTAAGACCTCTGGATTTTTAGCACCACTCTCCCTTGCAAACTTTTGGATGCATTCTCCCCCTCTGTAAGCAGACAAAGCACCTGGTCTAGCAAACATGTAAAAGTTCTCTTTGAGGACTCCACACAACTCACGAGTTTGAGCTAGGAGCTCCATGGCTGAGAGCATTGATGGCTTTAGCAGCACAGGGACTGCTCTTCCTCGTTTTCCCCGGATTTCGACTCTGGTGAAGAAATCACACATCTTCTTCTCAAGAGGGGTGAGACAGGCCTCCATGTCCTTGTTGAGTTCTGACTTTTTCCTCGCCATGAAAGTGGCAAACTCCATCCTGGACACCTCTCCTTCTCTTCTTCTGTTGAAAATGATCACCTGTGCCAACGTCACTTTGGCAAGTGTTGCATAGCTGTTTGCAGAGGGAGAGAGTTTCATCATTTTTTCAGCAACATCTTTAACCTTCTCCATGTGAGAGTCCAAACATTTGACGTCTTCAGTGAAAGGTAAAATTGGAGGTGCATTCCACTTCAGCTCTTTCATAGTGGTTGTTGCGCCTCTGGTTATCAGTGCCTTCCATCTGAAACTTTTAATGGTCTTGAATTCACGAGCATATTCCACCAGGGTGTTGTCTCTGTTGACTGTGGACAAATTATCAGTCTCTACTAGCTCGCAAAGTACACCCAGACTGTGGCCAACTTTTAGGGCTAAGGAAGGTGTGAGAAATGTGTTGTTCTCTGGGTTGTACCCAGCCAACTCTTTCACTGCAGATATCACACTGCTGAAGTTGGATGGGTAGATGAGTTCCTCTGCTTTCCGAATAGAAGTTTTCTTCTGAGCAACTACTAACAGTCGCCCAAGTTCTCGAAGTCTTTGTCTTATTAAGTCATGTCTGTTCTTTCTTGACCCGTTTAGATCAAAGAGGTGTTGTCCAAACTGCAGTAGAAGTTTGTCATTTTGGATCGTCCGAGTGACCTCATCATAGGTCATGCAGGAAATCACACTCTTCAAGCCCTCACTAATCTCATGAACAACAGCAGTTTTAAGGGCACATTTGGATCGAACTCGCTGCTTCCCAGTCCTGGATTCATCATCGGTTTCTCCCCGGGCTGGACAGATTTTCATGTGCTTCCACAGAGTCCTCTTGGCATAGAGTCCTTGACAATGAAAACAATGAATAAAATCAAAAGCAGATCTAGCTTTTCGAGGTCTGTAGCAGGCCTGGAGCTCTCCAGCTCCCTTACTTACAACACAAGCATTATAGGCAAAGTTTCCACGCCGTCTCAGAATATTTAACGCATTGCGTCTCTCTTTTGAGTTCTTCGGATATAGAAATGCTCTGGCAACCTCTTCTACATTTCCGTGCACAGCTTCCAGGTGTCGTGCAATTTTTGAAAAAGGCTTGAGGCAATAGAGACAGTAGTGTCTTTTGTTATATACTCGACGACTTTGAGACTTTGAGGGAGGGAATACTTTGATTGAGTCCGAAAGATGTTGGATTCTGCTTTTCTTTGGAGTGTTCGAGTTGCTCTTCTCCGAATGAGGAGATGACCTCTTTCTCTTCCTTGGAGTGTTGGAGTTCCTTTTCTTAGGGCTGTCTGTGGTGGGTTTTTTTACGGGAGTTTCAGAATCAATGGCTTGGCTTGTTGAAGATAAAAGGGGATATCGTAGAGACAGCAGAGGCTTTTTTGCAACTGGATGGAGTTCTATGTCCTCATCAAGCTCAGAGGAACTTCCTTCAGAGTCCGGAGCGTAGTCTGAGTCATTATAGTCTGTGTTATCGGATGAATCAGGGGATTTTTCCTTATACCTAGGGGCCTTGAGGAAACAAAAATGCAAAGGTTGTTGCACTGTGTTGATGGACTGCACTTTTATTACATAAACTTTCTCTCTTTTAGCTGTATATGGGAAAAATAAGGCACATTTACCAAATTTTATTCAAATAAAAGAGATAATTCACACATCAAATTGTACACTACTGTTATGACTCAGGGTGCAACAGTACAGGTGTTGATCCTGCACCAACTGAATATAGACATCATGGTCTGATGTACATATTCATACAACGAATACACTTGGCTGTCAAATGGCAAGAGAATTTGTGAGATTGTTACCATTCTGAACCATACTCCTCACGAGTAAACTGCAGTAATGTGCCTCAAAGCTGTTTTCCAGCCATTTTTAACGTAAAAAGCAAAAGATGACACAATAAATGAATACAAAGAAGACGACACTGTTGCACTATCGCTAATTCACAAGAGACAGTGGAGCTGGAGGACCCACCCACTGCTTTCAAATCAGCTCTAAGGGAAAGGGTGCTGGGCTGGCATTGTTCGACAGTTATTTCTGAGTGGAAACATGTCAAACATGCTAACACATAGACAGCATCACTAACGTGTCAAACACTGGAACAAGGTCATAAATAAATAATGAACAATATTCCTGCCATTTTTAGGGTAGATTCTAGATGTGAAAGGAGGCAGGGCCAAAGGAACTTACAACTTAACTTAAATTACATTTATGTTTGTTTTTTTGTTTTTGTTTTGTAAATCAGCCCTGCATAAAAATCTGACATATGCGAGTGTGTATGTTCATTGCTTAATGCATTCCCAAACAAGGTGAAGTAGCTACTTCTCTTGTCTCTTCTTTTTGAAGACTTTAGGTTTGCCATATTTAAATCAATGATCATCAGTTGATAGTTAATGCAGGGCTTAAATAATTTACATTTTCCATGGTTTTAGCTAAGTTTGGTATCAGCCTCTATAATCCGAAGTCATTTGCTTGCTCTTGTTATTGTATTTAAAAGGCAATTTATTTAATAAAACATTTCTGAGATTTTGTGCTTTGTTTTATTGTCTTTTAAATCAAATTTAAAAAATCAAATTTTTAAGTAGGTCGAAGAGAATAACTGCACTACTGTCAGTTAAAAATTGTTGAACCAAACTCATTCTAAACCGTGATGTTTTTATAAATGATGCCAAATGATAACACTGATGTTATCCATGTTGTGGAAAACTGCTGAAAACCAAATAACAAGCTAATGTTACAATGCAGTAGTGTCACCTTTGTTGTTGCTGCTGCTGGCTCTCCACTGTCCACTAGATCACTGGCCATTGTTGATTCATCCGTCGATGAAGAGTCTGATGAGGCTAGTGTCTAAAAAGACAAACCAAACATTCTATTTGCAATATTCAAATTCAGTTTGACTTTACAAAAAGGCAGATGAATAGCAACCCTTTCAATGCTATAATAATGCTCGATTAATTAAGAACATGTGAGTGATTATAAACATGGCCCCCAGTCTAATGTGAACATACTTGAATACCATCATGCTCCTCCTCAATGGCATCATCCAAGGGAGATTGTGAAGTCAGCTGAGGAAAAGATGTGAGAAAAAATGAGAAATCATCTAAAGCAAACATGATACTCTGTTCAAGTACAATAACAAAACTTTCAGTAATATTAAACCAATTGTTATTAAAATAAACATTTTGATAATGCCTTATTCTCACTAATGTCTAAAAGTAAGCAAGTCATAAAAGAAGGCACAGTATCCTGTCTCTTAAATTCTGTATTTCTATAGCTGTACATAGCTATAAACATGCATTACATTGAAGTGAGGAAGCTGCATTACATTTACAGCCATGGTTTGCAAAACCATGCATCTGCTGGCAGATGGAAAATAAAGTGCACTAGAAATAAATAAATTAAGAAACATAACGTATTCATCTAAACATTCCACAAATCTTGTGCTGGTAATTTCTTTAAATAGTTGTCCTAATTTCAATATTTTGTGCCAGAGTAGGGCTGGGCAATAAAACGATATCCATATCACCCAGCCCTATGCCAGAGGTATTTTGCCAATTTGGAATTGGGGCCTGAAAATAAAAATGTTACCAGTTGACAGACAAAAGTTTTAATTTCAGATGTTTTTTCTATCACTGCTTATGCATGTTCACAGGTGCAATTCATGAGTACAATTTGGACTTATGGCTGCTGTAAATCATATATTCTTATCAAAAGTGTTGAATAGTTCCAATAGTCATCAGTATTATAGAGTGTTTGGTCAGTAAACCATGTATCTCTCTCTCTCTTTCTACGCAGAAAAAAAAGGAAAAAAATGTTCTGGAATCCCATCGCACTTAAACCAATCAAGACTGAGAACTCATAAGGAGGCAGTCTGGTTTCCTTGCTGAAGCCACAGAAAGCAGGATCCTCCTGTTCTGTGTCTCATTTATAAAACATTGCACAGGATCCATACTAAAAGAGCATGTGCGCCCAAAAAACGTAAATGACATGCCCTAAAAAGAAAAGTAATCAGATTTTTAAAACGGTGCCTATACATACTGGCACTCAATGTTCTCTTTATTTTAACAGTCCAGCTGAAATTGTGTGCACGTGGATCAGCCTCATATTTTGCCCTCTACACACCCAAATTAAATTGGTCAAAACATTCAAATGGTCCAACTGAGGGGAAGACAAGAAAATAAATCTCTGTATTTTTAGGCTCTACACTGATATACATTTGGTATTATTGAGTACTTAATTTTTAATTGTAGGTCAAAGCCATATCTGAGATTACTTTTGCCAAGATTACTTTTAATGAAAACAGACTGATCAAAATAAAATGCAAATGGCTGCCTTCCCTGTCCCTGGCAAATATATAAACCGGTTTGCAGTGACTCTCCTAGTAATACACATGAGGAAAAGAGTTGGGCAGACAGCAATGTTCACATTACTCACAAGAGCATCCAGTTCTGCCGGTTTCTGAGCCTGCCGTGCACGCTTTAACAGAATCGTGGTATGTTGTCTATCTTTAGCATTTCGCTGCTCCTCTGCAATTTTATGTCGATTGAAGCATTCCTCATGGTGCCTTCTCAGTTTTGCCATTCGACACTATGAGGACAGCAATTAAATTAGATAAGACCTTGGTCAGCAAAGCAAATATTACCTGGAAACACAACACTTAACAGTCAAAAATGTGCAATAATGTAATAGCAATTACATTGAAAGATGAAAAGTGGCTGGTATTTGCCCCTGGACTGCTGCTGTTGCAGTTGATCTTATCTTCCATTGGAGATGTATCCACAGGACCAGATAACAGCTAAAACACAAAAAGCATGTGTGCATGTGAGTGAGCACTCTTTGACCAATGTATCAAATCTTAGACCCTATGCACTATATGAAGGAAAAAAAACTGGTGGTTTTAGGTTGACAACATAAATTGGTATGGGTTTGGCTCTAGAATATTGTACTATATCGCTGGTTATGCATTGCAATGTTTTGTTGGGGTGTTCAAATTTATTCGAACGAATTACAGGTAATTTTAAATTTGTTCAAACTTGATTTGTTGATAAACTCACAGCCCTAGTAAGAACACATATAGTGGAATAATCAAAGGTCGATATAAACCCACTTAATAAAACAAGAGCCTTTGATCTGCATTTTCAAAAATGAACCTATTTAGTGGGCTTTATGTCACATCTGGTAACATTTTAACTACTTAGTGTTAACAAGAGACGTTCAAGCAAGTTAAACTTAGTTTAGTTTGTCAGATTACCAATACCGTCTCATCCCTGAGGGATTAAGTAGTCTATGCAGTAATGTGGCTCCTACCTGAGGTCTGTCACTCTCATCCACAGTCTGCTTCCAGACTTCAGGTGATGATTTCTGCTGGAAACAGAAACAGGATACAATTTAAGAAACCAACAAGACTTAAAGTTTGAACTTAAGTGTGTGAGGATGTAGGTGGCTCCATTTATGTCACGTCTGGGAACATTTTAACTGCTCAGTGTTATGAGACGTTCAAGCAAGTTAAACTTAGTTTAGTTTGTCAGTCTAGACATACTTTTGGGGTCGTTCAAAACACACACACTTGCTGACCAAACCCAAGTGGGGACGTCCGTTAGATGAAACCTTTAGACACCAGTTTGTCAGTCTAGACATACTTTTGGGGTCGTTCAAAACACACACACTTGCTGACCAAAACCAATTGGGGACGTCCGTTAGATGAAACCTTTAGACACCAGTTTGTCAGTCTAGACATACTTGTAGTGTGGTAATTGACAGACAGAGTCCATCCCAACAGCAGACACACAGACATGAGAAGTACTTATGGACACAGACTACTTGGGCTACCATAAGAGAAGTGCTGGGAGGTAACTCATGCTCACTGACCCACTATATACAACACAGATTACCAATACCGTCTCATCCCTGAGGGATTAAGTAGTCTATGCAGTAATGTGGCTCCTACCTGAGGTCTGTCACTCTCATCCACAGTCTGCTTCCAGACTTCAGGTGATGATTTCTGCTGGAAACACAAACAGGATACAATTTAAGAAACCAACAAGACTTAAAGTTTGAACTTAAGTGTGTGAGGATGTAGGTGGCTCCATTTATGTCACGTCTGGGAACATTTTAACTGCTCAGTGTTATGAGACGTTCAAGCAAGTGAAACTTAGTTTAGTTTGTCAGTCTAGACATACTTTTGGGGTCGTTCAAAACACACACACTTGCTGACCAAACCCAATTGGGGACGTCCGTTAGATGAAACCTTTAGACACCAGTTTGTCAGTCTAGACATACTTTTGGGGTCGTTCAAAACACACACACACTTGCTGACCAAAACCAATTGGGGACGTCCGTTAGATGAAACCTTTAGACACCAGTTTGTCAGTCTAGACATACTTGTAGTGTGGTAACTGACAGACAGAGTCCATCCCAACAGCAGACACACAGACATGAGAAGTACTTATGGACACAGACTACTTGGGCTGCCATAAGAGAAGTACTGGGAGGTAATTCATGCTCACTGACCCACTATATACAACACAGATTACCAATACCGTCTCATCCCTGAGGGATTAAGTAGTCTATGCAGTAATGTGGCTCCTACCTGAGGTCTGTCACTCTCATCCACAGTCTGCTTCCAGACTTCAGGTGATGATTTCTGCTGGAAACACAAACAGGATACAATTTAAGAAACCAACAAGACTTAAAGTTTGAACTTAAGTGTGTGAGGATGTAGGTGGCTCCATTTATGTCACGTCTGGGAACATTTTAACTGCTCAGTGTTATGAGACGTTCAAGCAAGTTAAACTAAGTTTAGTTTGTCAGTCTAGACATACTTTTGGGGTCGTTCAAAACACACACACACTTGCTGACCAAAACCAATTGGGGACGTCCGTTAGATGAAACCTTTAGACACCAGTTTGTCAGTCTAGACATACTTGTAGTGTGGTAACTGACAGACAGAGTCCATCCCAACAGCAGACACACAGACATGAGAAGTACTTATGGACACAGACTACTTGGGCTGCCATAAGAGAAGTACTGGGAGGTAATTCATGCTCACTGACCCACTATATACAACACAGATTACCAATACCGTCTCATCCCTGAGGGATTAAGTAGTCTATGCAGTAATGTGGCTCCTACCTGAGGTCTGTCACTCTCATCCACAGTCTGCTTCCAGACTTCAGGTGATGATTTCTGCTGGAAACACAAACAGGATACAATTTAAGAAACCAACAAGACTTAAAGTTTGAACTTAAGTGTGTGAGGATGTAGGTGGCTCCATTTATGTCATGTCTGGGAACATTTTAACTGCTCAGTGTTATGAGACGTTCAAGCAAGTTAAACTTAGTTTAGTTTGTCAGTGTAGACATACTTTTGGGGTCGTTCAAAACACACACACTTGCTGACCAAACCCAATTGGGGACGTCCGTTAGATGAAACCTTTAGACACCAGTTTGTCAGTCTAGACATACTTTTGGGGTCGTTCAAAACACACACACACTTGCTGACCAAAACCAATTGGGGACGTCCGTTAGATGAAACCTTTAGACACCAGTTTGTCAGTCTAGAAATACTTGTAGTGTGGTAACTGACAGACAGAGTCCATCCCAACAGCAGACACACAGACATGAGAAGTACTTATGGACACAGACTACTTGGGCTGCCATAAGAGAAGTACTGGGAGGTAATTCATGCTCACTGACCCACTATATACAACACAGATTACCAATACCGTCTCATCCCTGAGGGATTAAGTAGTCTATGCAGTAATGTGGCTCCTACCTGAGGTCTGTCACTCTCATCCACAGTCTGCTTCCAGACTTCAGGTGATGATTTCTGCTGGAAACACAAACAGGATACAATTTAAGAAACCAACAAGACTTAAAGTTTGAACTTAAGTGTGTGAGGATGTAGGTGGCTCCATTTATGTCACGTCTGGGAACATTTTAACTGCTCAGTGTTATGAGACGTTCAAGCAAGTGAAACTTAGTTTAGTTTGTCAGTCTAGACATACTTTTGGGGTCGTTCAAAACACACACACTTGCTGACCAAAACCAATTGGGGACGTCCGTTAGATGAAACCTTTAGACACCAGTTTGTCAGTCTAGACATACTTGTAGTGTGGTAACTGACAGACAGAGTCCATCCCAACAGCAGACACACAGACATGAGAAGTACTTATGGACACAGACTACTTGGGCTGCCATAAGAGAAGTGCTGGGAGGTAATTCATACTCACTGACCCACTATATACAACACAGATTACCAATACCGTCTCATCCCTGAGGGATTAAGTAGTCTATGCAGTAATGTGGCTCCTACCTGAGGTCTGTCACTCTCATCCACAGTCTGCTTCCAGACTTCAGGTGATGATTTCTGCTGGAAACACAAACAGGATACAATTTAAGAAACCAACAAGACTTAAAGTTTGAACTTAAGTGTGTGAGGATGTAGGTGGCTCCATTTATGTCATGTCTGGGAACATTTTAACTGCTCAGTGTTATGAGACGTTCAAGCAAGTTAAATTCATGCAAGGCTTTAAGGCATCAAAAGCTGGATACCACCCAACTCTAGGATACATCATGGAAAGGCACGTTACATTCATACTCAAACAACCAAAATAAATGGCATCACAATTTAACTCAAATGCTGGTGTACCTGTTTGCGCCAAGGCCAGTCTGCATCGCCGTAGTTGTATGTTACTTCTTCACCTGGGGTAATGTCTTTTATAGCAAACAAGCATAGGTGTGGCATCCCAACAATATCAATAGTTTTCATCTTGCAGTTAGGCTTTCGGTTGTCATCGTTCACCAGCCTTCCAAGCGACTTGTCTTCAACTGATGCATCAAGACTTAAGAAAAAGAACAATAAAGTTGAGACCAAAAGTTGCTAACTTGGTTTGTATACAGTGTTCAGCATAGTAAGACAGTTAAAAAAAACGTAAAATTTGGATAAAGAAAGACTGGAGAGAAGGGAAAGTTTAATTCAACAGCTGAGCAAGCCACTGAAGTATGACATGAACCTCGTGCTGGGCGCTGCGATTTTCTCAGTTTTACCATCAACTGGTGTTTTTTTTCGAGAAGGATTATTGTAGAGATGAAAGCATCACAATATCTGTTACTGGGGCTGATTAAATGAAGATTTACACTATATTTCAATTTTCGGGTCAAAGACGAGACGTCTCAATTTCAGGGTCCGAAGCATATTTATTATGTAATAAATAAATAAACATTTTAAAACACTACATTATGTTCTCCAACTCACTCCTCTTTACTTACTTATATCATTACCTATTGTAAGAAATAAACATTTAAGGCGCTATGGTGCTCAAAAGTACCAAAATGTCCTTCCTGAGTAACGTCCGGGCTTAAATCTAACTATAAAAATTTGACAAAATGGCAAAAAAAATTAAGAAATATATACATAATCTACTGTGGTGTTGTTTGCAATAATACCTACTAATACAGTAACAACCCAAGGCTTTTTTACATTTTTACACAAGTAATACTTTTGTCCGCATTTTTGGATTTCCCTAATGTCCTCACTGGGTAACAGACATTGAAATTCCACCATTACCCATAAAGCATTTCTGTAGTCATTTGACCAGCTACATCATAATCAAGAAGACTCTGATGCACCCAGACAACTTCTTGAAAGGTCAATAAGTCTCTCTTTAAATGCTGATATTTGGACCTTTTTGGTCACTGGTGTATGATGTCCTAAAATCATGTGTCTTTCTGGATAACGCTTATAAAACATATGCTGGTTTTATTATTTAAAAAATGGCTTTTCCATGTGAAATCTATCATTGATGTGATGAAGACTACGTTATGTTTTAGTTATCTAGGCCATTGTTTGGCCAAGTTTTGGCGGGAAAATAGCTTATTTGTCCTCCCTGGATGACAATATGTCCTCCTTGGATAACGAAGATCTTCTGTTACCCAGGACATGTCCTCTGTTATCCACAATGGACATGTTGATGAATATAGTATTTTATTTCGTATTTTGTCAGTTTTTAAGCATCAAGTTGATATTGTAATATTATATTAATAATAGACTTATGTGTGTCTGATATTTTATGATGTTTAGTTGTATTTTTTCTTCAATTCATGATAGAAACAGTTAAGATTTCCTTCTTCTTCCAAGTTTGAACTATGAACATGTCCACATATTTCATACTACATGAACACTTTATACAGTACATCCCTACATACATCAGGTCCTACTCTTTCTGAAAATTTATGAATTTACATAGTGAGATCCTCAGTTTTGAGTTATGAAGATTTGTTTGGAGCCTAGCATTAAAATTAATGTTAGGCCTCATTTGTGATCATTCAAAAGGCAGAGTCGTTAACCCCCCGCACACAATTTATGAAATGCCAGCAAAATTAATTTATGAAATGCCTACATTTAACCCTCATACCGTCCTCAAGGGTCAAATTGACTCCATCTCTTTCTTTCTTTCTCTTTCCTTCTTTCTTTCTTTCTCGACCTGACTTGTCTTCTGTTAAACGGTCAGTTCTGTTTTTGAAATTGAGATTGAAAAATCATTTTTCAAATATTTAACAGTTCTCAGTGTCTCTCCCTTTGTACTATGTATGACTGTTGAAAAGATATATTCATGAGTCGTGAAAAACTTTGAAATCTTGCAGTACGTCATTCCTGGATAACAACATGTCACTCCGGGTAACAGTGATGCAGTGAAGTAATCTAACCTAAAATGTAATATTATCTTACACAATCAGGTTTTCTTGAGTTGAGGATACAATGACAAATATTTTTGCCTTTACTGTAAAGTATTCTAATACATTTTCCAGTTTTTTTCTCTTTTTGGCATGAAAGATTGTACGATCAAGAGCACCTAGTAAGCCCATTCCAGTATAACTAACCAAATATATCGCAAACATTTTTGATAAAACTATGTTTTTCTGAGCAGTAATTGTTTGTTTAACTCTAAAAATTGATATCTATTAACTTTTATAAGCTAACAATGGTAGAAATTTGAATTATTTTAAAATCCATTCCCGTTACCCAGGAAGGACATTTTTCATACATTTTGCATACAATCCACAAAAAATACGCAAATTTTATTCTTAAAGTTATTCTCTGTTGTTGAGTTGTATACAGAACAGTCTAATAAACATAGAAAGAGCTTAAATAGGCATTTTTAGACACTGTCATATATTTTCACATTTTAAATCCTTATTCGTCTTTGACCCTTTCACCTGACAAAATGTACTTTATTTTAGAGTGAATATCCATTTTACATGAGGCCAGTGAAGACACAGAACTCTAGAATCCAAGTGCTCGTGAAGTAACCATGTTTAACCATCAAATGTCTCATTTGAGTTTTCCTGGGTAGAAAACTGTACAGATAAGGGCTGGGCGATATGGCCTAATAATAATATCATGATAATTTCAGGCATTATCACGATACACCATATATACCTCAATACTTTAAAAGCTCCTCTAAAGCATTTCAAGAATGTGTCATTCGCACCTTTTGATGCATACAATGACACCAGTATGATGGTTCAAGTCGTCCCTGCAACATTTCTCCACATTAAACGTTCCTGTTTGTAATATATTCAGTGGTTTCTGTGGATTTTTAAAATGTAATTTGCATGGAAAAAGGGGGAAAACTGCCCATGTCATGCATTCCTACGGATTACACCTGCAAGGAAGGGCATATTCACTCTTACTTACCAATAATTTTTCCCTTTCCACTGAAAATCAAACAGGAACACTGCTTCTGTGTCATCATAGTGCCTCAAAGAAAGGGGGACGTCCTGTTTGAGAAGTTTGCCACGGTATTCAAGCACAAAATCTCCTATTCTGAAAGCCTCAGTAGCAAAAACACCCCGACCTTTAAAATAAGGAAAAATAAAACACCATATCAATATTTTTCATCTACTACAGCAGCATGCCATATTTTAAATCAGAATCTACTGTTCTGGGAGCTATAGCAAAGCTGTGCAACAATATTGTGTTAGATGGTGGGCCATCAGCAAAGTCTGTGTGTGCCTTGGAAGTTTTCAAAACCACAGAGTATTACTAAATTCACAATTATATAACAAGTAATGAATGGAAGTGTGGACATTTTTTTGATTACAAGATGCATCATAATGCAGACATGAAGACTCTGCATAGAGACAGGGACCTTGTAGCAAGAAAAAAATACAGGGTGTGCAGCAGCATTGGGTGGAGTTATTTCTCTGAGCATCTGATTCATTACATGTATGTACAGAGACTTTAACCAAATATTACCAAAATGGCTCAAAAATACTGCATAATCCAGCTCTCCCAATCCACATAGACTTATTAACAAAGTTACCTTAATAAATGAGATATGCATCAGATGCAGTGTTGACTTAACAATAATAGAAAAACATTAGATAAATCAAAAATACAAAAACTAACCTTTGTGCAGATTGATAAAACGCTCTTCGAGTCCAGCCTTATCAATTTTCAGCTGAATGTGTTGCTCTGCATCTTGTTGTGGAGTGACTCGTTTCTTCTTCCTCACTCTCTCCATTGAACTTCCAATGTTAGCCATCCTACCTGTTGGAGAGAATACTTATCTATGAGACTCACTAAGATCAGATTCTCAGTTAACTAACATTAGTTTCATACATGTTTGGACATCATTTTGTATTGATACCATACCTAAACACTAAAGCAGACTATCAACCCTCATAATAAAAACCTCTTAAAAAGCAAATGCAATGTGAAGGTCATTAAAGTATTAACCCTTTTCTATCAAACACATTGCTTATTTATATTATACACACAAGATATGGATATATTAAAGTTATTTATAGATCCCCTTTAAAATCTGACAATGTACAGTCCTGGAACACAATTTCAATTAAATAATTGGAACAATGTGTTTTCATTACAATACACTAAACACATTGGCTTGTAGCAAAGTTTAAACCACACCTGATTGAAAAGCTTAGTGCAAGACCCTTCAAGAAATAACGTTAAATAGCGGATCATTCTTATCACTGCAATCAGCAAAATCTACTCAAAATTCAATAACGCATCCCCTCCTCGAAAGACTGTATAATTAATTTTTTTTTAATCACAAACTGTAATAACATTCACAGAATAAGGCTCACCAAGACTGGCGCTAATCTGTGCGCTTTTTTTCTCTCCAAACTAAGTAGTGCACCTGTGTCCGAGACTCACTCTGCTAGCTCACTTCACAATTAGCCTGCATAGCTAATGCAGCTATGATATGCTGCATTACCTTTAACTGTCAGGACCAGGATCTTTAATACAAATGGCGACAAAACTCTTTGGCCTTAACTTGCATGCTGCAGTGACAGGTAATCTAACTGCTAAACCCTGCTACGAACTCCAGCACCACCAGCTCCCACTACTTAGCATTAGTTAGCTAACAGCAGGTGTTACGGCCATTAGCGCTCAAGCTTAAATGTCCGGTCATCTGCACCAATTCAACAGAAACTAGTAAGCAGCACTTTTTTTTATTTATTTTTTTACGGATGTCAGTCATTAAACGGCTGGATGTTGGCACACTGCACAAAACCCTGTTGTTTCAATAAAACGTTTTGCTTACCTTAAAATGTTCCTCCTCCATGGCATCCTGCTGGCAGTCTGTGCGACACTGACCATGGCACATGCGCAGACCTGCCGGGAAGACACGCACGTGCTACCTTTCGGAAGTGGGGGGGGGGGGGGGGGGGGGGCGGGCGGGGGCGGACTTTACAATGTAGTTTTGCTTATTGGAGGCGGTGTTAATCTTATTTTTGTAGTCGTGTGTGGACTGAATGGTGCATTATATGAGTGTTTTACACTTTAGTCAGTGGTGACTATTTTTTATTGCATAAGTCACAAGAGTACAGACCTTTTAGAAAATAGCTATAAAGATATAATAATAATAATAATAATAATAATAATAATGATAATAATAATAATAATAATAATAAACATTATTATTATTATTATTAGTAGTAGTAGTAGTAGTAGTAGTATTAAGTTCAACTACACTCACAAATACTGCTCACCCAGTATGCAGTATTGTTTACAATTTTCAGAATACTGAAACTCATCCAGCAGTGCTATATCCTACCCTGTATAGCATGTAGCATATTGATAATTAGGGCCTATGTTATCAGTAGTTTATTAGAACAGTGATTAAAGCAGTCGGCTTGATTTGTAATATAGAAGTCAAGAAAAAATTGTTTCACTTCCATTCACCTTTAGTTAAATCAAGATTACATTATAACAAAAAAGACAACAAAAGATCAACTTTGTCACCATACCGTAAGCTTTTACTGCTGTTCAGAAAATGGAGTTAATACATATAATAGATGAATAGAATAGATTAAGTCTGCTGAGGAAAGACAAAAATGAAGGATGCATGGTATGAAAACATAATACCTCTATCCCAGAACATTTGGATCCATGTGACTCTAAATAATGGGGAAATATATCCTGATATTGGTTTTGTGAAGAAGGTTATTATGATTTATTCCAAACCTTAGTGATCTGTTTCACATTAAGATACTGCAGATACTGCAGCTAACAAGTTCTTCACATTTAGACATACATTATTAGTTCTATACTCAGAGTTCAAGGCTCTGTTGTTGTCAGTCATTATACAGTGTTTGTCTTTGTTTTTGTTCCCTCAAACTAAATACTACTGACCAAAATCCACACCTAAAATGATGTTTATTTTTGATAAAGCAGGAACGTCAGTAAGTTAATTAACTCTAATCATTTTTGTATCAACAAAAGGCTGCATACGCCTTTTTAAACTATTTTAAAATGGTTGTTTGGGGGCACTAGGGTCCAAAGAAGATCTATGTAGACTAACTAGCAATAGCAAGCTATCAACATGGTTTGCTCCATTGGTGGTTCATACCGACAGAGATAAAAAGGGGGGTGATAGAGGGGAAGACACGCAGCAAAGGGAGCTCAGGCCGGATTCGAACCCAGCTCCGCCGCAGCAAGGACTCAGCCTACATGGTAAGCGCTCTACCGGTGTGAGCCACCAGGACACCCCAATGCTATGTTTTTAACAGCAACATAATAATGAAATTAACATAGGTAAGATGTCATCAAGGAGAGCAAGGAGGTTGAAACCAGTGCAGGAAATGGCAGGCAGGGAACTCTATGGATCAAGTTTAATTCATCATCATGTCAGGAATAGGCAAACACAACAGAGCATAACAAATGACCAAAAAAAAATTAAATCAGTCACAAAAAAGTCAGAAGCTTAAAGGTACTCTAAGCACGGTTGGTTGATGTCACTTCTGTTGACGTTGAAAAATGGTATCGAACAAAATGGAGCTAGCTTGCCCCTCCCCATCTCCACCTCTCCCCCTCTCGTACTCCCTGACATGAATGCGCATAAGGGTTAGAACATTTAAATACAGACTTGGCTTGTTCCTTCTTCTTTTCCCTGTTCTTGGCCAGATGAGCATCTGAACGTCTCCTTTTTGGTCCTGTGTCAGCCATATCAAAAAAGACAGTCCTCTAGCTAACTTTTCTCGTCTACTCTACTCCCCCAACCCTCCTTCATGTGCATGCATGCAAACTCCCAATCCTTCTTGTCAGTGATTGGCTGGTTGGTGCAGCCTGGACCACAATGTTTTGGAGCCTGGGCTGTTCACAGAGACCAAGGTTTTTCACAGTATATTCAGAGGACAGACAGCCAGTGGATCGTGAGGAGATGCTTGTTGTACGTGACTAGCTTAGAAACCGCGTAACAAGACTTAGAATAACTTTAATATTGGGGAGGTTTTGGGTAGGCACTGGTTCGTGATGGAGGGGTAGTGCAACTAAACAAGATGGTGTGTCGGCCAGGACAGAATGAAGGGGGGATGAAGATGGTGTACTGAATTCTGTATTGTGCCAGCTTGATATTCAGTATTGTTACACACTGATAATAGCAGTCTGAAATAATAAAAAAATAAAAACCACAATAAATGTCTAGTACTTTAACAGCAGTAGATCCATATCACTGTTAAACATAACAAGAATAGCTCTATTTGCATGGACAAAATTTCCTGAACATGAATGCATTACTGTTATGCATATAAATGCTCTTAAAGCAAGATAAACCAGCTGGATACACAGGAACTGATACACTTCAGAGAACGACATTCAGCATTGTTTTTACTCTCACTGTTTGACTGTCATGAGCCACCGTACTGTGTACTCTCATCCAGTCAGAATGCACAGAGGTCTAGTTAACTTTCCCTTGGGTTCTGTATTGCACTTGCCAGTTACTGAAGACACGGATTAGATGCAGTTATGTACATTCTGTGTGATCATTGACTCATGTTGACAACAGACATGTTCTACAGTAGGGTTTGGAGAAGTAGGCTCAGTAATGGTAGCTATGTGCTTCCAAGAGCTTGCAATGCATTAGAGTGCACATAGACTTGGCTAATAATGCCAACACGGTCTTCAAGTTGGTGCAAATTGAGGAATTAGGTTTCACAAAATTGACTGAGTGTCTCACAATTGTACTTAACTTTAAGCAAGTTAAGTTTATTTAAAGTTAAAAAAGCCCTAGACAAATCCACATCACTTCAGCAGATAGCATGTAGCATGTAGCACTGGTATATGCATGCTACTGCAGTGCCAGCTACATTTCTAGCTATGGATAGAACTAGATAAATCCTTATGAATATTCATTTCACAGTCAGACTTTATTTTTTGTTAAGTTATTGCTAAGTTATCATTTACTATGTAGGCTTCCAGGTTCATATTTCCCTTCTATGATTTTATTATCGTGTAACCTACTTTTGGGGTCGGCAGTTCCACACACTTCCACTAGGGGGAACATAGAGTCATACACAGATTGGTGGGGGGAGTGGAGTCAGGACCACACACACACACAAAATATCTGACAAAAACAAGTTTTGGGGACTATGGAGATTTTCAGACAGAAACCCATATTGGAGCATGCTGAATGCAACTGCAATGAAATCTAATTGGGGACCGTGGTTTTCGTCCTCAATGGCAATGGTGTCCCCAATCAACTGGTGTGTGAGCTGATGAAAATCCCCAATTTGGACTTAAGTAAGGACACACACACACACACACACACACACACACACACACACACACACACACACACACACACACACACACACACACACACACACACACACACACACACACACACACACACACAGTTCTGAGCTTATCTTTACAGCAGAGGAGGAAGAAGCACAGACACACACTGATATGCATTCCTCAGACATGGGCTGGGTGCTGCCGGCTCTGTAAAACAGTCTGATTCCTTTAACTGCCATCACATGCATGTGGATGAAATAAATGGAGCGTTTGCTCAGGGGGCTGCCGCCGGTTTGTTCCAGCAAACAAGAGCAATCATCCTGCAGTCCCCACATGACTAACCAGCTTTTCCCCACATACTGTGTCCCCTACACAGAGAACAACAATGTGCTCTGGGGTATTACTTGCACTGCTGGTCTATAACATTACATTATGCTTAGAGAAAAAAAAGCTCTGTTTGTATCAAGTAGCTTGGGGGGACTGTTTATTTCAGAACCCACTGCAGCATCGTCTTAAAGTTCCTTTAGTGCAATAAATGTGCGATGGAGAGAGTCCAACCAACTGCTGACAGAGCAGATCTCACTGATTAGTTTCACCAATTTAGATGAAGGTGAGCTGATCAGTAAAATCTGCAGCATCCCTGATTGGAATCAAAGTCTGCACAGCACATACTTGTGTATATCCTCGTCAAACAATAGTGCATGACAAAATGCTGCATGGAAGACCCTTCTAATTGAGCTTTATATTAATTTGCAAAGGGCTGAGTGTTTGAATTTTTGTTGTAGCTGTACATTTTCTGGATAATACCCAAAATTGTTTTCAAAATAATGACATGAATAGTGACATAGTAGTTTCTCATATTTTATAAAAAATGCCTTTTTTTATTACATTACATTAATATTTGAGACTGGTCCAAATAAGTTCTTCTGTGCTGCCCTGCCCACAGTATTCTTAGCCGCAGTGCAGTGTGTATGCCAAGTCCAGACTGGCATAGAAAGGAGACTGATCTCCCACCACCACCACCCCCCGTCCTCCTGGATGTTGGTGCATCACTCAGCACTTTATGCCCAACTTCACTCCACTACACTCCACACACACACACACACACACACACACACACACACACACACACACACACACACACACACACACACCATCCCCAGCTGTCACAGCCAGGCCTGACTCAGGCAAACAGGGCTCCACACACACAGACACACACACACACACACACACACACAGACACACACACACACACACGCACACACACACAGACACAGACACACACACACACACACACACACACAGACACAGACACAGACACACACACACACACACACACACACACACGAAAATTGAAAAACGACCTGATATTTATAGAGAAACTGGACAGTTAATTAGGCACATCTTGGGTTGGACCCCCTTTCGCCTTCAGAACTGCATGGATTCAACAAGGAAACATTCCTTACCAATCTGTCTTAAAGTTCGTCATGTTGTGCGTTCAGAGATGGTCCTCTACACACCGCGGTTGTCATGACTATTTATTTGAGTTACTGCTGCCTTTCAGCTCGAAGCAGTCTGACCTCTGGCCTCAACAAGGTATTTGGACACAGAGAACTGACGATCACCGGATATTTTCTCTTTTTCGGACATCTTTTTCTCTGTAAACCCTAGACATGGTTGTTAGATCAGCAGTTTGTGAAATACTCAGACCAACAACCATGTCACGTTCAAAGTCACTAAAATCACCTTTCTCCCCCATTCTGATGATCGCTTTGAACTTCAACAGCTCGTCTTCATCATGTCTACAAGTCTAAATGCGTTGAGTTGCTGCCATGTGATTGGCTGATTAGATATTTGTGGTCACAAGCAGTTGAACTGGTGTTCTTTATAGTGTACATCAAAGATGAAACACAAAACTTTTTTCACAAAGTTAACTGCAAGTTTGTTTCGCTACACACTGTACACAGTGAGTGTAAAGAGGGGCAAAGCAAAGAGAACACATCAAACTGGGGCAGTCCCCAGGCAGTGTCTCACTGGCTGATAACAGCAGGTTTGTCTCTGTACGATAGCTAATCATGACCCTGTGGAAGCCTGAATTACTGTTATTGCTTTAGGTTGACTCATGTGACACATTACAGACTAAACCCAGGCGGTCAGAAAGCACTTGATACTTGATACTCTGCCATCTCGATGCAACTGTTATCAAGCCCCGATGATTAACAGGTACGTTGCACACCACAGTGCTCTTAAGTAATCCCATATTTCTGTTGAAGTCATCCCCTCCTTGACCTCTGTGATAAGCTGTGGACAAAAACAAAACACAACAGAGAGGAAGACGTGAGCGTCTGCTGGGCTCGATGCATGCTGGTATCCATTTACTGCCAAAGCTCTGCTATCAGCGTCTGTCAGCGTTTCCCACCAAACGCCAAGCGGTAACAGGAGAGGAGCGAGGGGGCACGTTCACTGATGCTAACTGTTCAGGAATGTACAAACACTTGAGCTCATTATTGGGACCTATGAGCTTTATTCCCCAAGAACAGAGAAAAAATAGCAGAGTGGTGTTGGAGACCCCATGGTGGGAATCTGACAGATGTGGTAATGCTTAAGAAAATAAAAGTCATTCAGTTATGGGTGTGAGGCAACCCCACCGACATGAGAAGGATTTTTTCACCAAGTTTGTTTTGACTGCTTTTACTTCAAACGCCATTTTCCCACATGACAGTGAGTTCAAGTTTATTCCCAAAGGACACTATAAAGCCACACGAAGGACTCAAAATAAGTCATGGAAACAGCTTGTTAGTTCATATGTCACATCATGTTTGCATCAGGAGGACAGACGCAGGACAGGCTCGCCTACAGAGCAGATTGAGACGTCTTGCAAGCAGAATTACACCTTAACGTGCAGGAAACCACCCATGTTACCCAACATTCAAAAAGAAAACAGCACGATATGGTCTAATCCTATATCACATATAAATATATCGATATATTTTTTATATTGATATATCGCCCAGCCCTAGTTCCAGGCAAAGTTTTCATACTGTAGGAAGTGGACATTTATGAAGCACATCCAATTTGTACAAAAATGAAACAATTTGGTTCTCTACGGTTTTACTATACGGTGACACATTTTTTTATTAAAAATGGCGAATTTCACTGAAAGGCGACAAGTTTGCAGCTATGATAAACATGGAAAAGGTAAATAATCAAACGTAATACATAGTCTACGCTCTTTTGCAACTTGTGATCTTTTGAAATATTGGGGTTGCTATTTTTAAGCTTAATATAAAAAAGGCTTGATTAACAGCCATGTTCAAGTGCAACAACGGCAAGTGGAATAAAAATCTGTGTTTAGGTATATGACATAAGTAAAGGAAACAACCAGGTTTGGAGCCTCTTTGTGTTCTTCTCAGCGACCTTTATGATCCTCAGTGTAGTCAGTGCTGCAGTGAAACAAGCTTCGGTCCTGATCATTTTCAAACCCTGCAGGTCTGAAAACAGGCCAATGTTGTGTCACCTGCTGTACACACACACACACAGAGGGAACCTTTAAAGCTGTCACTCGTCTATTTATCCGCCTCTTAACAACCTGCCTAGTTTTACGCTTGCATGGGAGTGATCCTAAGTAGCCTCTAATCCATGTTTGAGGGGTAAAGAGGCATTTAGAGAGCAGCTAATGTTTAACGCACTGAGACGCGTTCACACTCACTTCCTGGAGCGCTCGCTGGGAACAATGCTGTCACTGTCTGAGCAGCTGTGATACTTAACGAGGAGAAGAAGCGCACACACACACACACCATTACAGGGATGTACTCAAGCGTGACCAGAGAAGTCTGCCTCTGCCTCATGGTTCAGGTACAGAGAGAAATGAAGACACAGCAGACAGCGAGCAGAGAGGCGAAGTGCTTGTCTGTGTATTTTTTAAGAAGTCCTCGTTACTCCCTCATTTCCTCTGTTGATGGAGATAAAACGAGGCCTGGAAGTGACAATGGGAAGTCAGCGCCCGGTCCTCACCTCGGTCAAATGTGCCATTCCAGGTCAAGTCTAATGAAAGCACTTCAGTGACAGATCGCTGAGGAAACACAGTGTTTGTCTGTTGGAAGTGGAAAGCTTGGCTCGCATTTAGGACCCTTGACTCACCTGTCAAGGTTGTGACTAACACTAAACTAAAGATAGAAACTGAAAAATGGCTTATTGATTTCTATTTACTCTTTTAGTCCTGGTCACATTCAGTACCTTTACATGACACTTGAAAAAAAAAAGAATTATTGCCTTAATCTGACTATAACTGGACAACTGAAGTACATGTAAACGTGTTAGTCAGACTAATGTCGGAGTTCTCCAACTCCGATTAAGACACCCAGATAATGCGATTGGAATAGGATTTTTGCCGGCATGTACAACAAGACAACGTATGTGCGCATGCTCCATGCGCATGTTTTTGTTGTTTGAAATGCAGGTTTCCCGCCACTTGTTTATTATCACATAATAGGTCAACTGGAAAGGAGGCTATAGGACACGTTCCCGTCAGTTATTTGATTTTCTCTTGCATATAAACTTGGACAAGGACAGAAGTCCGATTAGACGCCAAAATCAAATTTTAGGCATAGCTCCATTAAACTGTGCATGTAAACGCACTGATTGTTGTTGCTAATGAACTATGAGAATATTTTTTGACTGGCACTGATTGCATTTTTATTTGCCACTGTGACTGCATTTCGAAGCCTGACAATAGCCGCGTTTCCATTAAATTGTGGGGCAAACTTTTTATGTTGTTGCAAGAAAGAAAAGTGAATTAAGCCATGATTCAATCAGCAGGATGGGAGCTAACCAAATAAACTAGAATTTAGTTTCATCAGAAGTTTGCACTGCATGTATGGCTGCACACACCAGTAAACAGAGTAGAAGAAGTAGAGGTTGTGAACCAGAGACAAAACTAGTCGAGAAAAATGGAAAGAGGTTTTCAGGAATTTGGTTCAATTGGGCAAGTTTTAATTGTCCATTCTTGTCAGCTGTTTGTCATAGATGAAGACAACGTAATATAATATCTGGGAAGTGGAGTATAAAATTTCACTATATCCTAGCTTACTCAATAAAGGTGTTTCCATATCCCATCTAGGGCAAAAGCCCTTTTTTGATAAAGACAAAATCCACCACAAGCGAGCGTCCAAAATTTTAGGAGGCTTAATTTAATTTTGCCATATCCATTTAACTATATTAATGTGGAGCTTCAAAATGGGTAAATAGGCAAAAAGGGGATTTTTCTTACCTTACCTGAAGCAGGTGACTAAATGGACTGAGGTGAATTCTCATTAAGACATAATTGAGTATATTTGTTTCCTTTCTAAAATGTACACTGGAAGAAATTAGTGTATCACATTTAAATGTCTTAGCAGAACTTAAAGGAAGGCAGGTGGGAGTTGCACTGAACTAAAACATTTTATGTGTTTTGTGAGTTTAAATGTAATTTATAGTGTTATGGTTTGTTGACGAAGCCTGATATGGAGCAGAGGGGTGAGGTTTCTAGCTCATACAGGTGCACTGCAACGTCTTTATCTGTGCATCGCATGTGGAGGCCCGAGACCCGTTCTAGACAGAGCCCACAATATCCGAGGACTGCCGTCACTCCCATAGCAATCACAGCATATCAGATAACCACACACACATGCGCACACATGCACACACGCACCTTCCCCACTCCCTGTTGGCAAAAGAATACCATACACACCTTGAGTCAACAGAAACAGAGGAGAAAAGTTTACAATAACATCACTTCCTCTAGATTTAAAAACAGGTTGTCATTTTTTTGGGTTCAGTTACGTTGTCATCTTGCTATGTCATCCATTAATATATTCTTTTGTACTTTTAAAGGTAAACTAAATTAAAAAAGGAAAGAAGGAGAAGAGAAAAGGGTAATTCTGGCACAAAATGACTGGATACACCTTGAACTACAAGCTGCAGATGAGTGTGGGACAGTTTATAAGTTCAAAGCAGAACACTTTGTACATTTTTGAAGCTAAACAAGTCCATCACAAAGTCCGCACTTGGCAGCCGCTTGCACGGCTCTTCAATGAAACTGCGACATGAAAGCTAAAGCACTGCGACTCACACAAACTTTCAGTAGACAAAAAGGTGCTTTGTAGCTTCACATCCCACAGGCCAATTCCTCTGAATCAAAGCCGTGAAAGGAGGGGGGTCGACCACTTTTATCTCGGGCACTGAGCGTCGCTGTGCATGTGGCATGAAACAAGGGAATGACCTTCAAACCTGAGGAATATGTGTGCATGCATGTGTCCGTGTGTATGCATGTCCGAAGCCTCTGTGTGTGCTGACAACACAGTAATCCAGATCAATCAATACCATTTAGCAGTGAGTAGTAGATCTGTGGTGACACTCTTCATTACGGATGTATTATATTGGCTTTTATGGAGATATCCAATATTTTCCAATTCATTTTAGCCGATTGCTGATGTAGATACTGATACATGGACAAATTTTTTTTCCATCTAATTGCAAAGAACGTCAATGTCTCCTGTAATGGAATGAAAACTCTTTGAGATCAAAGGCATTTTTTCTAATTTTGGTTTGCCTGTTCTCCTACTGTATTAATGTATGTTGAATCCATGTTATACATACATTATTACTACCACATAGGGCTGGGCGATATGGACCAAAAGTCATATCCCAATATATTTAGGCTGAATATTGATATACGATATACATCCCGATGTTTTTATCGCAAAGTGAGAGCAAATGTTCAGTCAAAGTCAAAGCCAAACATGACATGTCACAAGTAGTTTTATTGAAACCGCTTTACCCTATTTAATTAGATTAGCAAATATTTTTATGAAATAAATGTATTTATATGACAAAAGAATAACGAACATTACAAAATAACTAGATATGACAAATTCTAGTAATGGCAGCACTTGTATAGAAAGAAATATTTTTAAAAAAACTATATTGATGTATATGCAATATGGTCTAATTCCATATCACATTTAAAAATATATCAATATATTTTTATATTGATATATTGCCCAGCCCTATAGTATATATTAGTATTAGTAGTATATGAATTGTATGGCAGATGGCACATTTAACATGTATTATTACAGTGTATCAACAATGTCATTTACAAGCATGTTATATACTTTGTTTTTCATTACAAACTTGCTTATTACACTCACGACATTCTATACTAAGTCAATGCTTTATGGGAAACATCTTAGCACCTGTAGACTACAGCTATAAAGATATATTAGAAGATCAGTACCACTCTCATGTCTGTGCAGTAGTTCTAAAATGCACTGATTAAGTTTTTATAACTTGTTTGTTAAATACATATACAAAAGTGGAACAGCATCATTTGGAAGGTTTTATGCTAAGCTAAGCTAACTGGCTTGAATGTACAGTGAATGGACAAGAGAGTCCTGCTACATAGTGAGTGTATGATTTAAAGGTTGACAATGAGTGAAAACCCAGTTGAACTTGTCGAACTGCAATACTCAGTAGTCATTTATTATTTTTACATTTAGGTTAATTGGGCTCGGTCAGTAAAGTGAATCCGACAGTGATGTTAGAGCAATTAAGGACAATTTAAAAGGGATTATACAAACAAACCAACCTGAGATGTTTGAATAAATTCAGTTGCACACACGCACAGACACACACACGCTGCTGGCTGCTAATCACCCTGTAATTACAGCTGGTAATGACAGAGCCGTACACACAGTTTAACAGGACCCTGTTGATTTAACCACGCAAACAAAAACAATCCATCGCAGAGTGTCGCAGCTGCTAACTGCTACCGTATGTCCTCCCCGCCAGATGCTGGCTTCATAGTGAGACAGGAGCTGAACACAGTGGTCCGGGCCGCTTCATGGATACACAACACAATATACAATAGTATCCTCCTATACTACACAGGAGAGCTGTGCACTGAATCAGCTTCTGTGTGAATAACTTTTCTCAAAGCTCTTACTGACATCAATGCCTGACCAAGGAAACAATGTGGATTCTTTTAAGTTCACTATTTTTCTCTTTAATTACACCCTGATGGCTTCTTTAAACAAAAACATTTAAGAAAGGTCTTCATGGTACCTGGTTAAGATTCAAATCACAAACTCGGGCTCTGTCAGTCTATAACTCACACACAGCCTCAGCTACACCAGCACTACTGGCCACTGGTAAACATGCTGGACATGGACACGGAAAGTATAAAGCCCTCACTGCGGTCTACAACTTTTATGTCTTTATTGGTGTTTTGGCAAATGTGCACCATATAAAGTATACCAAAGTTCTTGTCTGAAATACAGTATATACTCATGGATATACTGACTACTATCACTGGATCACTTGATCCAGAAGATCACTTGATACTGAAGAAAACTTTTAAACATGATGATTCTCAGGCAAATTCTGGAGTATTATTTATTCTAAGATTTGAAAGCAGACTTATGGATGTTTATGGACATCAGAAATATTATATATATTTACATATATTCCATCTTTCGGAAGAGTAAGTCACACTTAATCCAAAGTATGTGTCTCAGAGCAGAAATGGCTGTATATGTGCCACATGTCTCTTTCTCCACAACTCCACTAGCTTTCTGATCCAAAAATGTGCTAACTTTATCACTATGTAGTTAGAATATGTCATGTATAACTAACAAATCAGAAATGTTGAGCCATACGATCCAGCATCTCAAGAACCGAAGCTGCAGTTTTTCTTTGACTGTAAGCACAAGCATTGTGCAGAGAAACCCTTTATAGGCTTTTTTTTATTTTTATAAAACCCCTGGAGAGTTCCCGCTCTGCTGCAGCAGCTTATACAGATTCTCTGCAGCAGAGGACAGGAATACACTTCTGTCCTGGATTTCAAAAGGATAATTGAGTTATTTTTTTGGCTGTCTCAGGGGCGAAAGCTGCAGAGTAAAGCAAAGCATTGAGATGGACTCTGTGACACTACTGCAGCAACAGTAGAGTATTTATATTGGAATGAAATGTTTCATTCTAACATGTGGCATGCACTAAATAATAAAAGGGAATTTGTCATTGATGCCCCAGAACAGACAACTGAAAACCAACAACTGCAGCTTGAAGGAAGCGAGGCTGTGGCGCCGTACAGCTTAGCAGTTCAATGCCAAGGCAAATGCTTTCTGTGCCAACCCCTCCACACCGATCTGAGCCCGTCTCTGCTCCAGGTGAGCACACACTGACTGTGCCTGAACTGACATGTGGGAACAGAGAGGCAAATTATCCACGCAGCACAATAGTAGCTTAGGGGATCTTTGAGCTATGTTGCTTGAGTTGATGCATGTTTGTTGTAATCGCTGAATCCCTACAACAAGCTTTGAGAACACACTGGTTTGAGAGAATTGGTTATTTCGACAGTCACAACAACTCGTCGTACACATTTCATGGTTCACCTGATCCATAGAAATGTGAATCCCCAGTGGCCCCACGATACGATTTTATCCCGATACTTGAGTCACGATACGATATTATTGGGATTTTAAACATTCTGCGATATGGTGAGTATTGCGATGCAATATATCGTGATTTAACTGTTTAACTGCATTTTGTGTCCACAAAATGAAATTCAATCAAGACTTGTTTTGTCAAATAAGAGAAAATTCTCAGTCTATTCATCTCACTTCAGTCTTTTTATTTCTCCACAATGAGAGTCAAACCCACAGACAAAGTATTCAGTCAAACTGAACTGAATTGATATCAAACATGTATAGATGACAACAAATGCAGCATTTTATCAAACTTTCCTCTACTTCACTGCTCTCAATTTTTTTGGAATGAAACATATAAAAACTAACTTTGCAGCGTTATTCCATCAACTTCCCGACACTATATCCTGACACATGTTGCCTATAGATTCCTTAGATCTTATAGTTTCATATGATACCAGCTATAAAATATGAAACATTTTCTTTGTGGCCTCCATGTTTTAAAGCTCATGAAGACATGAAAACTTCCCAACTCGTGATATGAAACCATCCAAAGAGCATGTGAATGCATTGGTCTACGCTCTCAGGATGCCATTGTGGTTCCAATTTGACACCAGACTTGTAAAGTTGCATATAATATGATCAGAAGTCATGTGTATCCAAATGTAACAGATGCATTTTTCTCTGCTGTATTAAACCCAAATAGAGAATTGACAACAACCAAAGAGCCAAACCGAGTGCAGCAGCAATGATCCAATATCTGGAGCATGCACTGTGGCAGAGCTCCTGCACGGGTTCCTTTTGACTCTGAATATGGGCTTTCCGTGGGAGACCGCAGTCACATGGCGGATCAATAACTAGGCCTTTAATAAATGTGTACGTTTATGCTTTGGGGGAAAATAGATCTCCCAGAAATCTTTGTGCAATGAAGCAGAACTTTTCCCCTCAGAGAAAAGCAGCATTCTTTTCCACACGGAAAAGATTTCTTACCACTGACTCGACTCTGGGCTATGATAAATGCACATCAACAGCTGGGCTGTGTTCCACATTTTCACACTATCCGAGATCAGCAGCTGAGAAACGTCAAGTGATCGACCGAGGGTGATAAGGTGGGAGTGGGAGCGGTTTTGTAACAACATGAATCGCTGAAATACAGCACAAACACTTGATGTAGAGAAGTAGTTTGAGGGTTCATTGTGAGTTCATGAACTGTATTTACCCTTTTCTAAAGAGACGTCTCAGTCAAATAAATCTAATTCCGCGATAACGCACTGTATGAAATGAAATTATCAAGAAATCAGACATTGTTCCTTTTGTTGAATGGAGTTGGACTGTTGTTGCTAAGGGACCCACAGCTCGTCTGTGGTCAAGCAACGAGGCACAACACTGAGGGGGCGTCGCCCAGAGAGTTGCTCAGTGTGTGTGTGTGTGTGTGTTAGGGGACTATCCATTACACAATCCGAGGAAGCAGACGGATTTGATATGTTGGGGTCTGTGTTTGGATGAGGTCATTACGCATGAAGCAGAACTGCAGCCCCATCACATCAGCACACACACAGACACACAGAGACACAGACACACACACACACACACACACACACACACACACGTTTCTATAGCAACTCCAAACAAACAGTGACCCCACCCCTGCAGAAATGAGGGAGAAACGGAGGCAAAAACAGACATAAAATGAAGATAGAAATTGAGGGTGCAGATGAAGGCAGCAGTGAGGGACATTACATGGGACTCTGCAGCTCCATATGCTTCACTTTATGCTCACTTCATGTCTTATTCATTGCAGAGACATTTAAAAAAAGATCACAAGCATTTAAGAAACTGATAACATATGCAAGCATTTCCCACTGCCTCTAAAGCTTCTAAACTTTATAGAACCAAAACCAAAACCAAAACTTGTATCTGAATCCCGAAAACCATCCTCAGCTTTGGGAACTTCACATCTAAAAAAAAGAGAGTTTCCTTTTTAGTAACTTGGAAAGCCTTGATTTCACAAGAAGACAGAGGAATTGTGAAATAGCCTCATCCCACCAGTATCCCACGGGCCTCTTATGTTGTTCCACCACACAGGTCGCAGTCTGAACACACAGTGACCACACAGTTAACAAGCCCTCCCCCCAGAAGGCCTTTTCATTCACCTTAGAGCTCCAGAAAGAGAAAGAGGACCAGGCCAACAATAGACACGCAGCTTTGCATCAAAGTGAAAGCCGGTTATTGAGGCTTAGCAGCTTCCAAGGTCAGTCAAGGTTGAAAACGCCCACATCCGCACATTAAAAGGACACTGGCATTTAGATGTTTTGTCGGTTGAGCAAACCTCTGACCACTTGGACTTTTGGCATTTTCCTCAACGTTTCGCAATGTCCTGCCCACTGAGATGAAAGCTGTGACTCCGCTGTTGCTGCTGAAAGGTTACAGGTTGGTTTCCAGAAAAGCCGTAGGCACCTATGACAGAACTTAGATGCGTGTCACTGCTTTGTGATTGTATGGATGAAGCCCAAATTAACCAGGAGACACTACAGTTACAATAAATCCACTCTTTCTCCAGAAAAAAAAGTTAACATTAGGGGGTATGTCCACTTAAAGCTAGCATATATTTTGTAAATTCTTTGCAAGTTTGAGCTGACAGCTGTACCTTCGGCTTGTATTTCTTGTCAAGAGATGAAAAATCTGCACTTTTTACTAATGTCCTACATGTAGGCCAACTTACGGTGGCCCTGAGAGCTCACAGCTCTGCAACTTAAGAAAACACATGCAAATACACAAAACAAAAGTAAACTAAGAAAACATCATCAATTTGACAACACATGCACAGCATTTAGAAAACATGCTGCAAAGACCAAAACACAACACATTAAGGAAAAGCGCAGCACTACATACAGTCTATGTTCTCACAATTAACCGTGTGCATTTTATCAGGTTATTTGAATTGGCGGGCTTATTACAACCAAAAGCCTAACGCTAGTTTAACAGCAGATATCTGCAATAGGCTAATATCTCTTTTTGAATTATTTTAACATTGTGACCACATGATTCACTTTCTTTTGATCTCATTCTCCAACACCAGAGATGGGAAGAGAGAACCTTAATAGCGATGTGAGTCAAAATCTGAGTCAACAAGAAGCGTGTCCAGACGTGTGCATCACTTTTAGGTGTCCTCCGACAACAACAACAACAACAAAAAAGGTGTCCTATGGAAACACTTGTGTCGTGGTCTATTTGTAGCGATTTTTCTTATTGTGTTGTGGTCTTTGCATTGCGTTTTATAAATGCTGTGCTTGTGTTGTCAAATTGATTGATGGATTGATTGAGTTTCAGTGCTGTGAGCTGTCAGGGCCACCGTACCAACCAGTCCTGAAGACCAAAGAGAATGGAAGGGAAACTAATACTGGTGGTCTCTAAACATCCAGTCTGTAATGGATAGACTGGTGGCTCCTTCTTCTCACTGTTCCAACATTTTTACTTCTGCTGATGCAATCTAAGGACAGAGGACAGTATCATTCAACTTCCAGTTTCTCTCTCTGGGCACCCATGTGGACTGTGTATCAGATGGGTGGTCTCTCCACAGACTGGACTTGGGCCAAGGGGCTTTGATGAGTTCTTGTTTAATTTGAAAGGAAATCTCAGCATGTCTCTACCAAACAGGAAGGGAAGCAGACAGAGTTCTTGTCACTGTCCCTGTGCTGTGCTTTGACCCCTTCTATCACATCTGACCGCTCAACGACACGCTGTCAGAGCTGGGAAAAGAGCCTCAAGTGTGTGTGTGTGTGTGTGTGTGTGTGTGTGTGTGTGTGTGTGTGTGTGTGTGTGTGTGTGAGTCCCTCCATGTTTCCGGGCATGTCAGGCTCGAGCCTCAGGGGTGGCGACACAAATTCATACAAAGCATCCATCATGGAAAGGAAAGTGGCCGTAACCGATGCTGATGACATCCTGGAGGTCAGACATCTTGGTGCAGAGGCCCCCAGGGGTCTTTCCTCGCCTCGTCAACAATTCATTCTCGAAGCTACACTGTCATGGAGAGTCTCGCAAACATGACTGAAGATGAAAGAATTTTAGTTTGAACAGGAAAGTCCATTTAGCCGAAGCCTTGTAGTAGCTGTCAGAAGTCAGATGGCCCAATACTTCTACATCTGCACTACATTTCAATATTTTAATTTCCAATAGCTTAATTCTGATGCACTACTCGCCTGCTAACAAATATCTGTCAGGTAAGGATTGACAACTTGAAAGCTACTGGTTGGTGGCACCTCACCTCTTGCAAGAATTACATTCCTAGACGTAGACAGACTTGTTATTCAGTTAGACAAATGCACATTTGGGCAAAATTCTGATGCATTGGCTCACAGTGATTGTATGTTTGAATATAAGATAAATAGAGTATAAATATTAAAAAATCTGTCATTAAAGCTAGTGTTGTTAGCTTAAGTTAGCAATTTTAGTGTACAACTCTGCAGTTTAATGTGGAAGTGAGGAAATCAGATGCTGGCACTCAGTCAACCAAACTCTGAGAACCCTGCTATAGGAACTATAAGTTCTGACGATAAGTTACAAGTGCTCTGTTGAACCAGTAACCTGTGCATACTACAACCTGAGTTCACCTCTACATCACACCACAAGGTGAGAACTTTAACCAGTCAAGACAAGCAAAATAATTTTCAACTGGTGTTAAATTCGTCTAAAAGGAAAGTCCCAAAGTTGTCTTGGAACACACAAGTTCTTCATAACAGTAATTACTGTACAGAGATGCTTTTGGGATGGTAGGCCCTCCACATGGGTCACTGCTCTCTATTAAGAGGTCCTCATGTAATTCAGGCATCATTTCCCTCCATTTGTGGTCGCTGTAATTAACTCTATTCATCTCTGTCTCCTTATCACTGTTATTTAGTAGTTGTCCAAATGCGTAGCCTGCAGTGTTTCAGTGCCTCTCTCTCCTTCTTTGACAGTCACACAGTCACACATACTTGTGCGTGTCTGTCTTCTGTGTGTGTGTGTGTGTGTGTGTGTGTGTGTGTGTGTGTGTGTGTGTGTGAAGGAAGGACAAGCTTCCTGTCAGGATGTGGGGTCCAGCAGGGGGACAGTGGCACTCAGCCAGAAGTCACAACTTTCTGCTGAAACCAAGTGTGTCAGTGAGTCTGTGTGTGTGTGTGTGTGTGTGTGTGTGTGTGCGTCCTTGTGGTGCATGCATTCATGTGCAATTGTCCGCGCCGTGATTGCCCTGACCGCTGAGCGGGTATAATTCATTTCAGAAGAGTCATTTCATCGACTGTAAGGAAATTCTTCTCCAACATCAAAGAGATTTGAGGTCCTTGGTTTCATTCATAAACTCCCCTACAGCAGAGGTCCAGATGAACCTGAATATGGCCAATTATCAGCGTCTCCACTGCACCACGTCCATAGTGGAGGGCTTCACTGGTCTATACAGACACTAGATAATTAGACCACCAAGGAGGAGAAAATACTCCACAGCCTGGGCCTCATAGATCCCCTTTCTTCCTCTCCTCCTGCCACTGTGCTCCTTCACATCTTTTCTACTCTCTCCATTCACCTCCTTTGCCTTCATGGTCTGATCAATCTCTCTTCCTACCAGGCGAAATGTAAAGTAATCATTCAGATTATCTGCAACAGAAGAGCAAAATGGGGACCAATTTCTGATGCTCTGAACAACAATTAAGCTTTATTGACCAAGAAATGTAATGCTAAGGGAAACGGCAGATAAATAGGTCAGGATATCAGTAACACTTTATCATTAAATACTGTTAAATTCCAGTATTCTCAGAACCAAGATCCTTACTAAATCAGCGTTTATTTAATGGAAAAAATTGCAATCATCCCTCCATCACATGATAACTCTCGTGGGTTCATATGATGTTTTCATTCACATAACTGTGATTTTATGCCTTAAAAACACAGACAAAGTGTCAACTATTGTAATTTTAATGACTGAGCATTTTAAAGCAAGCATGATGCATAAATGGAGCAATTTTGTCAACATTTCCCCTTAGCGCTCTTTTCTCCCCTCAGATTTGAGTCAAAACATGCTTTGCCTTATAATATTAAGGCACCAAACACATTTCTGCACAAATGTATAAATGACATCACAATCAGAATCAACTTTACAGATGTGTGTGAGTGTTTCTGTGTGTGTTTGTAGAAGAAAGTCCAGCTGTTTCCTCACACACACACACATTCCCACACCACTGCACACACACACTACCATCCTTCCTGGTCAGGAAAAGCTCACAGGATATCCAAAGAGAAGCAGCGTATCATTGTGGACACTTATTGTTCCTAAAGACCAGTGTGCTATATGACTCACAGTTGCCACGGAGACCGAGACCTAGTGATGCAATCAGGAAGGAAACTTTGAAGCAAGTGACAATCACCACAGCTGAGTGCTGAGTGTTAATTTTCCCTAAGAGCTGCTAAATGCTGCCTCTGAAAAGTCTGACTATACTGAAGTGACTTGGAGAACCTTGAGTTTTTACAGCTAATTGCATTTCTCCTATTGAATGTTGAGAGGTAACTAAAAAAAGGTACCAGTCGAGATTAACCATTGGTAAGTTTTTGTGCATGTTTGCTTGAGTAAAAATCTCAGTTGAGCTGGAGAATTAATTGCAAGTTTATTGAAATCTCAATTTGCATGAGTGGAATATGCAAATTGCTCAATATTTGTTAAAGCAAAAATATGTAAAAAAATGCTATTCTTAATTATGTATCGTACACCACAATCATTTTAAACATATTATTCAATGAAAATGAGAATCACAAATAGATATTTTTTCCAACTTTTTCAGCCCTACCACCAAGGTTCTTTCTTCAGGCCTGAACTTTATGGGGTAACAAACTCAAATCCAAGTTTAGAAAAGTGATCCCTTCCCTTCTGTATTGGTGATCCTACAGACTACACAGGCTTTGTGGAGTGAGCCTTTCAGTTACACACTGCCTTTGGTGTAGCAGCCAGGGGCTTAGCATCCTCATTTTATAGCAAAATACCATAAAAAGATGATGGGATGCTGTACAGTCCTAAAGATGCAGGAAGCTAAAACACATCAGTAGTTCCACTCGTGGCAATCACTTGGTTTTGTCTCAAACAGACACTGCCTTGGTCTTTTTTTGCACCTTGACAGGAGGATCTTTAGATTCTCACTCACTGACTTGCAGCGTTCCTGTACTGCCGTCACACATGTCACTGTCATCTTGAGACAGGCAGGGAACATACCACAGGATCTAATGACAGATATTCTGAAGCCAGAGCAGACCAGCCAGAGCTTTTCTAAAAAGGGAGAACGACAGCAAAGCAGGCATAGGAAGGGTTACACAACTGATGGGGGATCATAAAGCACAAGGGATTATCTTTTCAACCTTCAAGCTTTGGTGTCTGATCATTATCCCGCTGGGATAAAGATCACTCAGATGTTTTAACAAGAAAAGAAATGGTTACAAGGAAGTACAGCACGTCACTGTGCATCAGCGTCAACTCCAACTGGCTCAGCTGACTCCTCTGTGAATTTCAGATAAATCAAATGTGAAAAAAGAAGACCCTTTATTAAAGGCCAAACTTCAATTAAAACCATAAAAACACCTGTTAAGAACTCACTCTTGAATGCAACAGAAGGATAAACTTACTTTGTAGATCACAGATGATACTAACTGACTTGTTGCAAGTACAAAAGTGCCGAAACAAACAGAAATGATCAGATTCCAGTTTGTCGCCATCAGCACCAACCACCACGTTATTACAGTTAGAAAAAAAGAAGTGGGAGATGAGCGCATTGACACCCAAGCAATCACATCTTTAAAGTGACTTTCTGAATGGTGGAACTCGAAGGGGACACTAACACCTCCCTAATGAATCTCCAAAATCTGTGTGTGTTTTACTGCTCTGTAGAGTCTTGACATGATATCTAGTACAAATGCAGATTAGGACACCTACTTCCAGAGAGTCTTTCCTTAATGGTTTTTATGATGTTGGACTTGGTTGAACACAAAAAGTGACCAGATAGTTGTGTAAGTAAAGTTTAAAGCCTGGTTCTGCATGTGGCCAATCTATGACTAAACTAGGCGTGATTGTCAGATTGACTGCTTTTTAGTGGACGATTCTGCCAATGGACAAGATGTTTCAGACACTGTTGATCCTAAAAGTGAAGAATTATGTGGCCTTTAGGTTTGAATCTTTGACTTCATAAATTCTAAAAATTTGGCTTAATTAAAGGAAAACCTTGGGGGGGGGGGTGCCTCATTTCTAGGACTACAGGCTAAAAGACTGATTGATGCTCTGTTTGACTGATTCAATGACTAAAACTTATTTCGTAACTTCAGCATATGGGGATGAAGTTGCCAACAGTTCGCCGATCTTTTCATACTACCACCTTTTGAAATGAAGATATCCTAATATTTTTTTCAAAGATGCTCATGAAACCAGAACCCAGTAAACCCTTGGCATTTGTCTTCAAGTAATACCCTTAAATTAAAATATCTGCTGTCACATCTACTTCAAATCTTTGGTATAACGGAATGCATTTGACCCAAGACACCCATGTCATGTCAGCTTTCAGACAGGCCACGTAATGATTTAATTGGCATCACAGACATGTGATCCCACGGTTGGTTCTATGTCAGAGGCCTCAGCCTTCTGGGAGGGAACATTAAGGCGGGAAGTTCTCGTGTTCAGTCACAATTAGCCACCGATTTGTCGGTGAGGCAGGTAAAGGCTAGGATCACCCCCAGGGCCCACATTGCAGTGTCAGTTTCAATCATCCTGATCAAATACAGGAAAATAAGAGAGGAAAAGAGGGGGGGAAGGGATGGAGTGACTTCACTGAAGGCCTGTTGCTGAAATCTCTGTCTCCTGGCCCACAGTGCGGGGAGTATCTGCAGCGAGAAAGATCACTTTGATACATTTTTCAGCTGCGCAAGACGATACCGCAGCAATGCACCGAGACATTCCACAACTCCCTTCCTCTGTCTCTCTCCATCTTCATCCTCCCAGGCTGACAGCACCGTCCTCATCCCTCATTCCCTCTCCCTGTGGTGTCCCTACAATCTCCTCATCCATTATCATTGGTTATTAAATAAAAAATGGTCAAAAAAGATGAATGGACAACACAGCATTTGGCCTCACTTTAAGTTTTCCCTCGATCAAGCTACTGTCAGATCACATGGTTAACAGAATGAAAGAAAAAAGGAGAGCAGAAGGGCTTTAAAGCCGAGGCGATGACTTGACTCGGTTTACAAGGTGCCTGATGGAACAGCCAGACTGGTCATTTCTGGTTTTGTCTCCCACACACACTTACACATGCACAGTGGTATATTACAGAATCAGTTCCCCCGGGGTAACACTCTGAACCAATATCCCTTTCAAGTCCACCCCTCTGTTTAACCAATCAGAAAAACGCCCACCATCACAGCAGGCCGTTCTTGAATCTGGTGTTTAAAGACGAGCATGAAGGGATCTTTCCACATTTAAAATGAAGGCACGGAAGATTTATGGCTAGCTGGTGGGAAATGTAAAGCATGACTGTTTAGCGCATATGGGGGAACTAAGAAATATCACAGAAAATGAGACGCAGTCTGAGGTCTCTTATTAACAGCCGACAATCCTGGATGGCTTTAACAGAGGACAATGGTGTGCAAGGGCAGATGATCTGCTGCTTCTGTTAGTATTAAATAAAACGTTTCTCATTATTGTAATTTGATAATGAGCTTCCTCAGGGCTGTGTTTAAGTGGTTTGATTAGATTTGATAGACAGTGCTTAAAACATCCAACAAGTCTCAATAGATTACGTATCCAATGTTATGATATAGAGGCAAAATACAGAATCTTCCATGTGAAATAACCAGAAATGTTCAAACTTTGGAAAAACTTTGTATGTTCATGTCGTTCATGCGTTGGGAAATGTCTAACAAACTGGCATACAACAATGTCCACAGTGAAACATTACGATGGGTGATGATTTCGTTGTCGTTAAAGTATTAATTATTTGAACGCATTCTCCTCTGTGGATTTTTAAATTACGATGCTTAGCTTATGGTCGATGACTCTTAGCCACTGGTGATGGATGATGCCATCGTCCACTGGCTAACCTCCCACTAAGGGACATTTAAAGTGCAAGCTCTTGTTTGTCACTTGTTGGTGAATAATTATATGTTCATAGGAACATTTTCTAGTGTGCAGACTTTATTTTTTCCATCTCACATATAATTTCCCCCCATAAAATCTCCATGATAAGTAAAAACACCTGTTGCATTCTCCTAACTCTAACAGACACAGATTCAATGAAGGGATTAACTGAAAGCTGTGCCCATAATTCACACAATGTATCCAGGAATGAGGTGGATACACTTCCTATAGAAGTCTCAAACTCTTTTTCTTGAGATTGATTTTCTTCTCCTTGATGTTTCCAGTGGGATTTCCATCAGATTTTTGCTCAACTAATATATTCCAACCTAGAAGTGTACTAAGAGAGTGCAGACCTTCGCCAAGGCCATACCCTATCTTGCTATGTTAAGTGTGAAATCATTTCTGTAACCACCCTGTGATTCGGATCCGCTCCAAAATCATTGGCCAGTGCTACACCCTTCCACCAAGTTCCAAGAAAAGTGGGCCAATAGTTTTTACGTGCTGACAAGCAGGCAAACAAACAAACTGAGCTGAGAACATGACCTCGTTGGCGGCGGTAATTAGAAACTCTTTGTTTCTTAAAATAACAAAAATGGCTCGTTTCTTTCTAATTCACTGTTGAATTTCTTTTTACGCCATGTCATTTGCTTTAGCCAACCCAATAGGAAATTGTAAACTTTTACTATATCTTTGTGACATTTTAAAAGTTTGTCTAAACCTCACTTGACAGAAAGACAAAATGTAGCTATTATATCTCTGTCTTTCTCTCCCTCAACTCTCCTCGCCTTCAGCCGGTGTGTCAATCCATCCGTCTCTAATCCTCTTCCTGTACGGCTCACTGAAACCTCAACGTTCATTTGTGCGACTCTTTGTTTGGCATCCAGTAAAGAGTGTCTGCCTCTACCCCTCGTCTGCCTCCATTCATCCCTCTATCTCCCTCTTTCAACCACTTCCACTCTGCCTCCATCCCTCTGTCCCTCCACCCACCTATCCTATGCTTCACTCATTCCTCCCCTCATCTGTCTTTCATCTCCTTCGTCCTCCGTCGGGTCGTCCTTCTCTCTCACACTCTGTCCGCTCTCTGTCTTGCTGAGAGAAGGACAGTGCAGCGTCCTGGCAGCTCTCCACCCTCCCTGCATGGGCGGAAAAATAAACAAGCGTCCACATGTTCCCAAGGAATTTTAATGACTTCCATAACTCTGACTTCTTTACCTGCCAAACCCCAGGTAGCGAGAGAGAAACAGTGGACTCTGGACGAGCCAGCGTTAGCGGCACTGATGACGAGCTTTGTGAACCGGAGCCAAGTAGTATCCTTTGAATAGCTGAGCAGCTTTAAGAGAGTCTAGAGGGGAAGCCATATAGACAAATATCTGAGCTAAAATTGCAAAATAAAACCTGACCCCACCAACAAAACATTTTAGTTTGTCTTTTATTTTGTTTAAGTAGATTAATGGGAAACTATATGTAAGGAATGTTTGATCAGTGGGTATCTCTATGCCAAAATCAACTGGAACATGCAGATTTCCCAAACACATGCAAACTACAATTGAATCAATAACAACCTAGGGTAGTGTGGGACCTGAAATGCCCCACTGCGCTGGCTCGATACAGCACGCAATAAACACGTAGTGGCAAGTTGAGCAGAGGTCCAGCCTCGCAGCAGGAAACAACTGCACTGACCCATGATATTGTGGTCCTACTTGGAAACAGTCTCTGTCCACATCTGGGCTGTGAAATTGCACTAAAATGAATCACTCTGAATGTGTGGTCCAGCAGGAAACTATAGAGAGAGCAGCATTTATAGGAAATAGCACTTCTGAAGGTGTAAGGAAGACTTGCCTCACTTCCAATTTACTGTTATCGTGCTTTTTTACACAGGCCAATATCAAAGAAAGTAAAATATATTGGTAAAGGCTTCAGTTTGTTGTTAACAGGAAGGTTTGCAGTCTGACAACATTTTAAGATCGAAATGTTTATAGCTGATCTGAACACCAACACTTGAAAAAAGCCTTTATCTCTCTAGCTTCCCAATCCATCTCAAAGAATCCTGTGTCTTTAGGAGACCCTAAAGACACAAGATTGTATTGTAATGAATAATAAAGATAAGAGGAGTAGTCTGCACACTTTCAGTCAGTCTCTTATTGAAACCAAATATGCTTTAATTTTTACCTGGAACAGGTTCGGGTCCTGTTGCAATCTAGTTTTGAACAATATATGCATTTCAACTGAAACATCCATTGGTAGCAGAAAATAGCAGGTTTTCCTTGATCTAAAGTGCGAACCGAAGTGGGTATGTCATATTCTACCGGTTTGAAAGAGAATGGAATCTTGCATGTATTAGTAGTCTATATGCTACCAATATTTACTTCCATTGTGCATTGTGCAACACCCTCCGTTGATGACACATCTTTGGTTAGAAATCTGGTGAAAATGCATGCTTGTTCACTAGATAGCAACAAGATTCCAAGAATCCTGAACCGGTCCAAGAACCAGAGCCAATTTGGTGCAAATAGTATGGAATTTGGTTTTACCCATGAAAGGTGATGGAAGTAGTTGTGTGAAAGAAACCTTGAGGGAATGATTCAAACCCTCTGACCTGGCAAGCACTTTGGTTAAAGCATAAAATACGGAGGCCTCTATAAATAAACCAAACCAAAAGGTTTTTATTATGAGGCAACAGGAGCTTAGGTCAGGTATCCTGACCAAAAGACTCTTCCCAGTGCTGGATAGTCTCTGGTGAGTAGTTGTACACACGTTTGGTCATGAGAGCTTGTTTGTATCTGCATTGATTGAGGTCCAGGAGAGGCTCACTGTCAGGTGGGAAAAGCCTTGTTGAGAGTGTGTTTTAATGGGGCCGTGACCCACTAACTGTCAGGTCAGACTCCAGTGACCTGACCTCAGAGTAGAAAAGGGGTTGATGGGAGATCTCAGTTAAGGGCTGAGGCAGGGCAATAAATCTTTTGCTAAAACTGCTTGTGTAACACTAAATATTGAGGCCTTGTAGAACCTGATAATGTAATAAATTCCCGATAATGTAATAACCCCGATAATGTAATAAAAATCTGCACTTGAGTCCATTGAAAATGTAATAAAACCTGATAATGTAATAACTTCCTGATAATGTAATAAAGTGCATTTCCCAATAATGTAATACACATTTTACCAATAATGTAATAAAGTATAACACCAAGCACCTTTAGATTTCAAGAAGCTGTTGAATGCGTTCGTGAGTCATGGAAACCTCGTTTGTGAAAAACGGATGAACGGGTGAAAAGTTAATAAACATTCAACTCTGACCTGTTGGTGGCGCTAGAGCTCTTGAGCTAGAGTTGCCTACACAGTATCACCACTTGAACCCAAGTAATGGTAGGTCTGCTGTTAAATTATTACAATATTGGGGAATCATTACATTATCAGGACTTGTGAAATGAAGGCTAACCTGATAATGTAATAACCTCCCATTAATGTTATACTTTATTACATTATTGGTAAAAAAGTGTATTACATTATTGGGAAATACACTTTATTACATTATCGGGAAGTTATTACATTATCCGGTTTTATTACATTTTCAATGGACTCAAGTGCAGATTATTATTACATTATCGGGGTTATTACATTATCGGGAATTTATTACATTATCAGGTTCTACAGGCCTGTTTAGGAAACAGAGGGACAAAAGACGAGCTCGTTCATTCATGGAATCGCTCAAAAGCAAACAGCAGACTATGGAAATCCAATTCCTGACTGTACCATAATTTATTATTTATAAAGGTGTATCAGAATACAGGTTTTGTAAATCCTTGGTTGACAACACTGATTTATTCAACATACGGGCTGCATTACAGCTGTGCATTTTTCACCTGCCTGGCCTTCTCTTCACCTTCATTAGCAGCACATTACGAAATCAGACAATGTGTTTTATTACAGATGTGTCAGCAGTGGGGAACACCCAGCCCACTGGCAGGACCACTGTTTACATTTCTGATCTCCTCAGTTGTGTTTTTCTTTCCCTCTCAACCCAGGGGCCAGCTGCAGAGGAAATGACAATAAGGAGGGAAAACAACAGAGATTAATAACATCTCCTCCCTCCTTCTCAGACTCCCAACTCTCCCTTCATGTAACTGGTCTTTTTCTGTCCATGGGGCTTGTTCGACCTCCCACCCCACCTCTCAATCTGCACTTCTACTCGATTCATCTATACGGTTACGACCTTTGACTCATGAAATAGATACGTCACTCTGTCTTGCTTGGACTCAGGACGCTCACACGCTTGCAGATTTAGCTGCTCCCCCTTCCTTTCTCCTTGTTGGACTCCGTCCTCTGTCATGCGCAAGGAATCTGGGCTGTGTTCTCCAACTTTAAGCCCACAATGATTAGCAGGCCCTGGACTCATAGAACTCCCCAAAATTTGTGATGTTAGAGCTTTATGGCTCAACACATTCAAGAGATTTGTCTGTTCCCCTTTGTGTTGTAAATGTGCTATATGACTATCCAAATGGTGAAACATCTTAGCCCTTTCATAATCCCCCTTTTCCTTTTAGTCATAATGTGAGAAATACAGGTACAAGATGGCTTTCAAACTCTACCTCACAGAACAAGCACAAAAGGTACAGACAGCTACAAAGAGTATAGACGTATAAAATCAGCAAATTCCCAGTAAACCCGATTAAGCAGATCAGGAAGAGAAAATACAATGGGAGTACAAAACTAGGTATGGTATCTCCTCGCTCTAATCCATTCTGTGTGACAAATGTAAGAGACGAGAGGAAAGGAAGCTCTTAGAGCTGAGGCACAAGATCAAGATTAACAGGATTCAAAGAGACAAAAAGAGGATGAAGGTAGGAAGTAAAACGTGGATGTTCTCTGAGAATCTCTTTTCTTTTCCCTTTGGAGAGGACTTTGAATAAGATGATTTTGATGGTGATTTAACAAACCTTTCCTTTATGCTAAACCCAGACAGAAAACAATTGGGGCAGTCCATTGAAATATGCTACACCTACACATAGCACAAAAAATTGTTAAACTCATTCTTCTTCTAACCACCACTAGACACCCAGAGCTTATAAGTTCACCCTTGTGGATTCACTTGACTTGCTTTAGCTAATCCGCTAATAGAAAACTATACAGCCGACTGAGGCTCCGAACACACCAGGCCAACTTCAGGCCACCGGCCAATGTTGGGCCGTCAATGAGCATCTATGGCATTCGTTTTCTTTGGTGTACCCTGCACCTTCTGCATTATTTGGCCCTTGTTGGAGGCTTTTCAGCCGATTAAGCATTTTGGAGTCGGGAGTGGATCCTGTTGGTGAGAAAAATCATTCTGATTGGCTGTTCAGCTTTAGCAAAATGAGATAAGCAAGGAAAGTCTAAATTCAAGAGGGCGCACATAGAAGGCTTGATTTCATCTGATCATTCCAATAAACAAATGACATCTGGAATGAAGCAAGTGAAGAGAAATGGTTTTCCAAATCAAAACAACAGTTTGACTTTCGGTTTTCCTTTTTGAATAATGAACGCAGAATACTGCCATAGGCTACAGTCTTTGCGATGTGTTCAAGTGCAAATTTACGCGAATTTAGTGCGATGTTACTCACTGCTAGTTCTTTTTTGTCAGTTTTGCTCTAGGCCTTTAAACTCTCAAACCCACCTGACTGGATCAAAAATCATTTTTTCTCACTAGCTGGCAGGTGGGTTTTGAGAGGTTAAGCAATATTGTGAACTGTTCAAGTACATTCCCAATTTCCCCTAACATGCCACACAGGCATCTTTCACAACATCTCTACACCAAGACTACTGACGCATTCTCCAGCACTTGGGAGGTTTGAATTGTTAAAAAGACGGACTGTAGTAAACAGTCTCTGCTTAAGTAACTAGGTTTGGTTAGAACATCAAACCACAGCTGGTTCCAGCACTGAGCTCTGCAGCTCCACACTGATGCAATTCCCTTGATGGGAGGTGTGGGACGTCAAACTGAAGTCCCTCCTCACTGAGGTCTACTCTGGACAGGAGAAACCCCATCCGGACTTCGTAAATTACTTCCAGGTTTTTGTAAAGGAGGGAGGGAGGCAAGAAATGATATAGAGAAAAAAAGAATGGAAGAGATTTAAGGGGAAATTGGGAGGCAGTGTGCTCAGCCTGCTCACCACCAGAGTCAATATTTGCCAGGACAGAAAAGCTTCCCACTGAATGATGAAGTCATTGTTTTTGGGACTAGAAAAAACAAGTTCTGTATTGTTTTTCGGTGTATCCCAGAGATGTGATATGTGTTTGTGCTGGTGCTGGTTTGTTGGTATGACTTTTAGTTATGTAGAAAGTGACAAGGCCAGGACGAATGAAGCAACACTGTCCTTCCTGTACGCTCCACTCTTCCTTGCACAATCCTTCTACCTGCAACACATCACATTACACAGAGCTGCAAATCCCTGTAGATGCATGTCACAACTGGAACAAACAGACAACTTGTCCAAAAACTTTTCTTTGAGATTCTCACTTTCCTATCAGAGCTCAAAGCACAGGCTTCCCCTCTTTTTTTCCTTACAAAGCTGAACTGAGGATTTAAGAAGTCTCTACATTTAAAGACTTACTTCCCAGGGAATTGAGAAATTAACACTTATTATGTTGCATTTGTTAGCAATTAGAGTTAAAGTCAATGGAGCATTAAACATTACTATAAAGAACACTCATAAAACACCTTCCAAACAGATTTCCCCCACTAACCGCAGCTACTGAAAAATCAAGAATAGTTCAATTTGATGGAGTGGTTTCTTATTCAACTAATGCTAATAAAAGGCTGATGCCAGTTTTATGCAAATAAAAACCCTGAAATTCCTCCCTAGGAACAGCTGATCCAGTGTAAGACACATGATAGTCCCTGTGACTCAGCACATCATCACTGCCAAGACAGGGAGGGAAGCTGTCCTTGACAAAAGAGAGACTGAATAGAAACTGCACTTATCAGATGTAAACAACCTGCAACGTCCGCAAATAGAAATGCTGCTCAGGCATCTCAGGTCAAAGTTGAAGTACAACAGCTAATGAGCACACAGTATCGGAATAATATTTGCAGATGGGGATAAACCAAAAAGAACATAATGGAAAGCCATGGTTGGCCAAAACTGCGGGGGAGAAATGTCCTGTTGCATCGTGTCCCCCAGGTCTGAGTCATCTGGTGGTTTGGTGAATTCTGTTGAATATTTCATCTGGTGGAAACTTTTATTCATGGTGCAGCATTCAGGAACTGATCTAATCTTGAGCATGCCTTTACCGGCAATATAACTACTTTTATTGAAACTTACCATGTATTAAAGTTTGAAGATTGTGAGAAATATCAAGGGTACACACCATGACTGACTTAATCCTAAACCTAAACCTAAGCCTAACCATGTGGGAAAAGTATGCATTCTTGCATTTTAGCTCTGGTCCACTTTGTTTTCACACTGACTTTTTACAAACAAACAGAGGAGTAAACCTGAAGTTCTACAGACTGGCAGTAACTCTTGATTGGACAGTTTATGCCACCACTGTCATCCTACATCATCAGGACCAGCATGGGCAAAGTCCGGTTGCTGGCAGAAGTTTATGCAGCACTTTATTGCTTCTGATGTGTCTATTAAAGTCCTTTGGTGTTACGGAGAAATAATTAATTATAGGTATGTTAAGTGTTATTCAGCTGAGTGCCCATATAGCATCTTTTTCCAAGCTAAAATTGACTGCATGATATGAATAATGACTGACAGATAGAGATGGGATGTTTAAGGTGTCTTATACAGTAACAATTTACAGGTCATTTCCTGAACAGATTTCTCAATTAGCAGATATTCATTAGTGGTTCAGCTTTGGAAATCATGCTAAAATCACAAATCTGCTATTATAATATACTGCAATTGGTTAATTTGTTTCATACCACATCAGAGTCCATTTGGAGGTCTTGGTTCAGTTGTTTGATTCATACCAGGGTTTGTTTTCCACAATACCAAATAAACCATGCTAAGCAGGTAAACACACAAGGGTTCATTTTACCAAACCAAACAGGTAAGGTTTGAACACAACATTTGCAACACCAGAAGCTACATTAACAGTATCAAGCACCTACATCAAGTCTAACAGGTGCATATTTTCTTCTTCTATCTGAGATCTTATTTTAGCGACAAGTCATGAGAGAAACATGTCAGCAGCTTCTGCCACTCTGGTGAAGACAGGTTCAGCAAAGCTTTCCCATGAACTCTGACCTGGCCAGAGCAGCCTATAAAAAGTGTTGGGACGAGTGCAAAACATTATTGGTTTCACCCTAGACGCCTCAGCTCACTGCGGTCAAGGCCGACTGGGAGCCTGAGGTCAGCAGGGTCTAACCACTGCTGGGCAGAGAGAAGAGCAACGCAGCGCCAGACATTTCTATTGGCATTTAGCCACTTAACTGATATTATCATCCAGAGGAACATACAATGGATATAGAGAGTACTGTTTCTCTGTCACTGACCTCCCCAACATGAAATTTAACAGCAGTAAGATCTTCAGTAAATCAAACTATTCAACCATGCAGCATCATGGAGCCTTTTCCAAGAATCTGATAACATGCAAACCACCTGTGGGAGAGGACAACAGTGTCAACAAAACACGAGCTAGGAATTTAAGTCTGAAAGGAAATTGAGGATCTGTTGTCCATGGGAATATCAAACTTAAAAAGACTTCCATGTTTACTAAATAAAATTACCTTGACTATAAAAAATCTGCCATTTTGGCAGGTTCAAAGATGTTCATGCTTTGCTTTCTGCACAGAAATGAGATGGGGCCCCTGCACCTGCATGAAAGCTAAAATGTGTGCAGTCCTTTGTCAAAGCTCACATCTAAGCCCCTCAGTGGGACCCAGCCCAAATACATTTGGTTTAACTTAGAGCTGGACTGCTCAATCAGACTCAAATCACAATCATCAAAAAGGTTCAGAGCTTTCATCGGCCCGAATCCGACAGCAACCATTTCTTCTCTCGGCGGGCCAACAGGTGATGCTTAACAGAGTTTACAGAGTGTGCACTTTTATACGAACAATTTAGCACTAATTTCAAAAGATATAAATACATACCGTATACACACATACAAAAAGACACATACACACACAGACTGTGGTTGGGGATGACTTTCTTGAAAGCAAAATTAAATGCAGCTGACTTGGACAGCTGGAACCCATGCTGTATGACATAATCGCAGACAGGCTCGCCAAGCTATTTCACACACACACACACACACACACACACACACACACACACACACACACAAAAGTGATTTATAATGCAAGTTAGAAAGAAGAGTAACACCCATTTCTTGGACGATAAGACACCCCCTTCCCTGTCTCTTTGTAAAACCCAAGCTCACACACACATACACACACAGGGTCCATCATCCCTCCTAAAGTGGAAACATAAGGAGAGGAACTGGAGAGGTGCTTGGGTCACTGAGGTTGATTGAGACACCGGGACAATACTTTACCTCCTCGGCCTCAGCGTGGGGGAAACGTATCCTCTTTTAGCTATAAAATGTTATCGAACTACACGTCCAAGGTTGAAGGACAATAACTCATATGCAACCCTGGGAAATCTGTCTTAATTTAACACAAAGATATAGCTTGAAAACCTTGACTCGAGAGCAGGCATGCGGTGTTGAATTCAGATGGATGCGCATTTGCCTCGTGAGAGGAAATCAAGGCCAGCAGGACTGCAAATCATTTCGGCCTGAAGCAGCAATATTTTCTTCGGCACACAAAGTCATTCCTGAAACAATGAGAAAACCTTAGAGAATGGCCAAAAGATGAAGACCAAACAAAGCCTGCTGCAAAGGTCCCGTTTTATTACTTCTCTGCAAAAGAACTCTGGACAAATATTTGATTTGTTGATTCAGGATTCGTCAGAGGACTGAAGCCGTCGCCATGGCAATTAGTGCCATGGAAGCAGGATGTGAACGCAGATTATAAATCTCCTCTACAGAGTTTAACTTTAAATCAGAATATACATTGTACTACCACATGGTGAAATGGCTGCAGAGCAAGACTATTAGCAACTGGTACACTTGAATGTCCATTGTGTTTCTTTATCAAGTGTTTTAAGGCATTTTGAGCATTAGAAAAAGCGTGACAGTAATCTACTATACAGCAAGAACATTGAACACCCTCATACATTTAACATAAGTAAAACAAATTAAAAGCAAAATGTTCTTTACGCAATCTTCTACATTCTTTTAGCGTTATGCGATGCTAATGTCAGTGTTATAAGTGCTAACTGTCTCAGAGTACCTCTGGTTTAAAGTAGGGAGACTAATTTACCTGATATTTGAACAGAAGTCTAAACTTAGACTAGTTGATTTGTCTAAGAAAACATTTAGAAAGCTGTTCAAATTAAGCACAGTTTAATTTATGAGGTTAATAAACAACCAAAAATCAAAAATGTAATTTTTCAATAACCAAATCATATTTTACATGCTGCTAAAATAATGTTTGATGAGACGCCAGTGGGGCCTGTGGTCTAAGAGGAATCATAATTTGGCATTCTTATACCATTAGTATCTCTAGCAGGCTGTTTAAATGTACAAAGTCAGCATGATGTCATCCATTAGTTTGTGAACTATGTTTTTAAAGCTTTTAGTTTAGCTTTTCGGCCACTACCATCTTAGTTTTTTTGACCAGTGCATGCACAGAATGGATTGGGAGCTGAAATGATGCCAAAGAAGTTACAATGATTATAAATATAATATAATTGTGACCTCTTCGATGACACTATGTACAAGCTAACTCTATTGCTAGCTAGCTTGGTTAGCAAGAGGCACTCACTATTCAAAATGAACAGCCAACTCTCTATAGTGTCTTTTAGTACAAACCAATGCTGAACAAGACATTTTAAAGCAACCAAATTGTTACAGTTGACTTTGATGAAGTAAAAAATAACTGGGAAAGGGTCTTTCTGAGACAAAAATACATTGGCTTCACTTTTCAGGCCAGGAGGATGCCACTTGCTTGATTCATAGCGTGCTAGGTCGCTAGCTTTAGTCTGTAGCATATATGCTAACACGCTCGCTAGCTAGTAAGCTAGTTCAAGTAAAAAACTCAGCTGCTATTTCTGAAACAGGAAGTGTGAGGAGTTCAAATCAGAGTAGAGAGCTGCCACTGTTGTAGTAGAGATCAGCTGAAACAGCATATGCCAATAATTTAGATGTTTACATTTATAAAATAATAATTACTTTAATAATACATTTAACCGAATAGTATTTCCAACTAGCGAGGGGTAGTAATATTTAATCAGCTAGTTGACTAATCACACACACTCTTTGTTTAATGTAATGTGTGGCTTGGGTGAAAACATCAGAAAAATTGATGGAACAATAGAGGAGGAGAGTATGTGTGGGAGTTGAGGTCAGCGCCCTCAGGAGGCTGCACCAGGGACGCAGGTGTCTGTGTCAATGATGTGAATCCATCAGACTTCATCACCTCAGCGCTGAGAGGACCAACTTGACAGCAAGTCAGACTGTATTTGGCAGCAGCTGGGGTATTATTTCAGCTCTGCTCGTCAGGGGGAACAGTGAGATAACAAGGAGGGAGACATGAGCAGATACGCATGTTGGGGTGGACAAGATACTGACATTTTGAAGTTTAGATAGAAAATTATAATTCAGTGCACAGGTTTATTTTGTACATTTTAACATGGTCTAAAAGAAGAAATTTACTTTAATTTATTAAAAAATAATTTATTAAAAAATAATTAAATTACAAAATCAGGATTCAACTTAACCCTTAACAACCCATATTTTTCCTACTTTGAGCTGGAGAGATGTACAGAATTGTGTGCTACTTCTTCTGTAGAGCGTTAACAAATAGAAAACATGTAGAAATGCTTCATAACCTCGAGGCCTGGAAAAACACCTTGAGCGATTGGCGATTTGACAAAGTGAAGCAACTGTGAGCAGCACATTCAGGGCCAACAAACAGATAACAACATGAGCAACCAAACGGCGGACTTTCCCATCATTCCCTCAGTCGGTTCTCCAACCATGAAAGGAAGCCTTTCATCGGAACAATCAGAAAACAACAGCCAGAAATAGAAACGAGCAGCTCCTTATCACTGCTCAGGCGATGGTAAACAGACACCTATGAGAAGAAGAGAACGGCTAAAGCACTTGACCGTATCACTCCGCCTCTCCCTCAGGGGGTGAAAGAGCAGCACGGGAGCCACAAGACAGGAAGAAACACGAGAAATTATTTAAGACTCTTAAAAGTGGAGGGCTAAATAAAGGTAACCGCTCTTCTCTTATGGCCCAAAAGCATGAAACCCAGCCCCCTTCTATAAACTACAAGCACATCAACCCACCCCCCGCCATCAGCCCACTAAGCATGCTGACACTTGAGAGGGCGGCACCTCTCCTCTGCACACAGAAAGCCATCTCGGGCCCATTCACAGCTCTCTCCTCTATTCTTCTCCCAAAGTAAAAGCAATCTGAAAAGGAGGGAAGGGGCCCTCTGCTATTTCATGTAGCATGAAGCAACCAGAGCAGAAAGTCTTCTATTCCTTCCCCCGACTTCAAAGTTTCTCATGTACTTTAAACTAAAAAATAATGCCCCCAGCTTTGAAAACACGTAAGAGTTTATCACTTTTCCGCGCCGCTGTCAGCTCTGGGAAATGTCACAACTGCACAGAGGCAACAAGATTAGACAGTGGTGAGACAGCAGCCTTGATGGTGGAGAACACAGCATCCATTATATCAGTCAGAGAACACACAGGGGCAAACAGCATGCAACAAACAGCGAGCATTGTAAATAAACTGCACAACAAACCTGCTGAACAATTAGAGTTAAACTGCTGCCTCCGAGCCTTCCTCTTCAGCTGTGATCCACCTGCACTGCAGCGAGTCCTCTGCCTGTACTGCTCTCTCTCTCTCTCTCTCTAACACGCCTCTCCCATTGTAGCTGAATGCAGTGTAAAACTGTTGCGCCGGCTGCCCTCTTTCTTCCACGCTCCTCCTACAGTGTCTCCCTTTTTTCACCCCTTCAGTGCTCTTCCTTCCCCACTGAAGCCTCTCCGTTATATCTGGTCCTGTGTAGAGAGCTGATAGAAACACAACTTATCTGCTGCACAGGCTGCAGAGGACTGGCTCATGCAGAGAGAGAGAGCGAGAGGGGGGAGAGACTATGATATCAATGGGTGATGATGGTGCTCAGGGGTAGAAGGGGGAGGAGAAGGGGGGGAGGGTCAAACCGGATTTAAATTCAAACACACATGAGTGAGATGACAGGGTGCTTTCCCCTTAGGGTGCTTTAGCGATTGTTTGTGAAAAAGACCTTCAAAGATATTCCCGGAAAAAAAACACTTATTGGATTTATTCCCTCCATCTTTATTCTTTTCTTCTTTTTTTTCCCTCAACCATCTTTTCCACTCTCTCCTCAAACTTTTTGTTTAAATGTCTCCTCTCCATCGTTGTTGTTACATTTTCTGAAGTCCTCGGCAAAACAAAAAGAAAAATGCCACTTTCTTTCAGCAAGGTTTGACAAGAGAGCCGTCCCCTACTTTTCCCTCCACTAAACAGGGTCCCTCCCTCCCCATTATTCCTCCAAAAGACATCCAGAACTTTCCCTGATAGCAGCTTAACAACCTCCTCATGTGAGGAATCTCACCTCCGCACAAAAGAGGTTGGAGAAGAATTTGACCAAACACAAAGAAAGGAGGGAGGTGCTGGTATTTAGGAATTTGCGACAAAACATCAAGGCACACAATATTTTGTGAGCTTTTTCATGTGCTGAACCATGCCTCGTCCTTTAATCTGCATTTTGGGAAATACATTTATTCACAAATTTGCCAAGAGTGAGACCGAAAAGTTAACGCCACTTTCATGCCCTTTCTCCCTAGCAGACGGTTAGCCTAGCTTAGCATAAAGAGAGTAGTTAGGCAAAAAACCTCCCATAATAATCAGTTTTTTGTTGCAGACAAACATGACATAACACACTATTTTGTGATAATTAGAGGTACTAGTAGGCAGATATCTTCTTATCTTCGGACAGAATTAGGCTAGCTATTTCCCCTGTTTCCAGTCTTTATGCTAAGCTAAGCTAACCACTTGCTTGCTCTACCTTCATAATTAACCCTCTATGGTATGGTGTTGCCCTCAAGCAACATTCCCATTTTTGGCCTGTCAAATTTCTACAATGCATGTTTTTGAGTGATGGGATACTTTTAAAAAGAGGGAAGAGTATAGGGAACCACTAGCAATGCTTTAATTTGTCAATGACCTCCAGGAGGCCATATTGAAACCCTATTTTGCAGACTTTTCCAAAGGAAATAGCTTTGCCATTTTGTGCCATAAAAATCACTCAAAACGTAATTTCCTGGCCCATGTCTATCAGGAAAATTCAGACAAGAAACTGGTTTAAAAAGTTCCTTTTATAATGTTTTTAAATATAAAATGTTATGTACTGTACCCTGTTGAAGCTACCAAATCTTTCACACATGTTTATTAAATAAATGATGTTAAAATTAATTTTAAAAACTTTCTTTTTCACTTGTGCACCGTTATGGTACAATGTTGCCTGTGAGCAACAAACCCCAGAAACTTAAAAAATAAAACAAAATAAATTAAAATTTCTTCAGATTATGTTTATTTAGTCTATTTTAAGACAAAAACATCATAATGAGTACCAAAGAGGGTTAACACACGTTTCACTCTACAGAGGAAGAATCTATTGAATAAACATCATTCATTATTCATATTATGCGTAGGTTCCCAGATTTCAGATGATGTACATCACTTCAGTGGCATCTACTGTTGACCTGCTATCTCCCCCTAAAAATCCCCCAAAATGTTGGATTTTCATCTCTGCATAATTATTACAGCAATTTTATATGATATGATTACCAAAGTTTTATTTATTACGCCAAAAAAGCTAAGAGAGCATGTGGAATGCAACAAACTCGCCAGTCATCTTGACACATCTTTCACACATTTGTAACCACTAAAATCACATGTGGACACCGCCTGGAACCGCCACTGCAAGACACACAGGTTATTAATATGTTTTAGTGCTGTCGGGTTGCTGTGGTTAGGTCAATTTGTTAACTGGGCTGATATAAAAAGAGGCCTGGGGAATGACATTAAATTAACATGTGAAAGACTCGCTGACTGCTTCATGCTGACCAGAAACAAAGTCCATTCTGCACACAGCCGGGCTTTTATGCACATTTCATCACAGGGTTTTGAACTGATTGTGAGGAGATTGATCCTGAGGAAAACCATTTTCCAAGCCACTTGAGATTTCTCAGAACTCTGTTTTGAGGAATTTCAATGGACATCGGCTGGCATTTAACTTCCACCATGTAAAGACATGGTTGGTGTGTGTAATTTATGGTCAGTCAGCAACAAACAAATCTCAAATGAATTTTTAATTGCCGCTTCGTCAAAAACGCATCCAGTTAGAGGGTAAAAGCTCGGCTTTACTGCTGACTAGCACAGAAACGAGGCAGACAATAATTATAGGAAGCAAAAATACACATATGACAGAAGAAGCAAGAGAGCCAGCTGAGCCAAAATCAATTCAGAATCAATTATTCAGGCGGGGAGAGGGGGATTATGGGGAGACACACTCCGGCCAAGCTACTGTATACCCAGCTGTCAATCTCTAAGTGGCAGGGATTCCCTGCTTACTCCACTCGTCCGTGCGGTGAGTGTGGTTTTATGTTTGTCAAACTGCGTCCAGGACGGGAGGATCAATCTCTCGTCAGGGCTGAAAGCAATGAATCTCCCACACTGGAAACTATTTAGTTGTGGTGTGTTGAAGCGGCACTGGAATAAACGGCATCCTCAGTGTTGTCGGGAGTAATTTGTAGCTGAGGCCAACGGCACGTTTGCAGGAAAATCTCAACCTGCACAGACCAGCAGTGTTATACGACCTTATGAGCCCGCTTTATATCAAAAACACCTCACACATGCATTTATTAAAGAACCACATCCACTCTCACAGTGTCCCCTCTATGTCACACTGCACATACCTGTCCCAGAATAAACCTCGCCCTCTGGCCTCCTGCTGCATGCCTGCTCTAACATTAGCACATATTTAAGTGAAATGTGCAGGGGCCCGGCGGTCTCCACGGGTTAAAAAAGGATGCACGTCTAGATTATTTATGAGTGGGATTGCTAGTTGTAACTTTCTACAATACCTCCGTTAAGGAGAGGAAGGAGGAGGATGTGAAGAGTGGAGCAGGGCACTTTGCAAATGGCACAGCGTGTATGCATACTGTACGTTAATGAGCACTCACAGGTCGGTAATTATACAGCTCAAACAGAGCAGGATGAGCTATTAAGTCGGTATAAAGTTGTAAATCTGAGATGGTTGGTAATTCTATATCATCTGTGCATACCACGAGATTCATACAGTATAAATCATCATGTCCACGACAGACTCAACAGCTAACTGGGAAGTGTTCACATATACAGTCATAGAGAAAAAAATATTAGACCATTGTTTTCTTCAATTTCTTGTTCATTTTAATGCCTGGTACGACTAAAGGTACATTAGTTTGGACAGATATAATGAAAACAACAAAAAAGCTCATAAGAGTTTAATTTAAGAGCTGACATTTAGACATTTTCCACGGTATTCTATACGATTTTGGTTATCATCAAGAAAACCATGGAAAATGTCTAGATATCAGCTCTTAAATTAAACTCTTATGAGCTATTTTGTTATCATTATATCTGTCGAAACAAATGTACCTTTAGTTGAACCAGGCATTAAAATGAACAAGAAGAAAACAATGGTCTAATATTTTTTCCCATGACTGTATGTGTATGATTCTGAGGTTACATTAATATTTTTAACATTTTTCTACATTTAGCCCCGAGTGTCAGCACTATTCCAGCATTTACGACCCATAAACTGGAGACTTTTAAAACACTGCTGACCCTGTTGTAGTTTGAAGACTGTGGGACTGAGTTTTAGTCTGAAACAGAGACTTTTGAAAATGATAACAGCAGCATTCGCTTCCTGATTAGGTCTCATCAGTCCCAACATGTTCTTTCATGATTTGTCTCGCGGCTATCACAGAACCGTTTTCTGGATGAAGACAAAGGACGTCAGCCTTGACTACCATTGGTTAATTCAACATGGATAACAAATCACAGGCAGTTCTGACCTTATTGTGTATGCCAGCAGAAGTTTCTGTAGTTAAATTTCCATTTTAAAATGATTGTGGGTATCTGACTGTAAGATTATGTCCACACTAAGGCAGATAAACGTCCCCAATGGGACAGACTTGTTGCAAAACGTCAAACCTCTGAGAATAAAAAAATGATCAACAAATTGAACAAAAACAGCTGTAATGTACAATTGTCAGTATTCACATTCACTGTCTCTGAGGAGGCATCATTTTTCTCCACTGACAGCATTTTTAGATGTATTCCACTGTTTTGCAGTTGTCAGTGTTCATGCCGACATTGTTTCAATTCTAATTTACCATTTGTCCCATGTAGAGTCACCATACATTCTTTGAGTTCTTTCCACAGTTAGATGTGACAAACATGAAGCTTTTCCAAATCAAAAAGTTCACCACCAGCAGCGGGAGAGAAAGCAATACCCACAGAAGTGCAGCATCAACAAGAATAAAACAATATAATAGTTGTTTTATTTGTCAGAATGTTTTCTTTTACAAGGGAACAAAATGTGCCTAAAAATCTGTTCAAGCGGCTAAAAAAATAATAACATTTTCTCTGCCCAGAATCCGACTTGTGCATGCGGAGTGAATAAAACCTTTCCACTCTCTGCAAACTCGAGGGGATAGCAAGGCAACGCAACCACTGACGCAAGCTCAAATCCCCTGAAAAACCCAGAGGAAGTGCTAGGAATCACCTGCAGTGGCCTACTGGCCCGCGTCCAGCATTGGACATAAAGTGGAGTAGAGTAAAGTTGATGCAGGAGGACGCAAATCTCTGTAACCTTTTGTTTAGAAATATGAGCCATATGTTTTTGAACTGTACAGATAATGCAGAAATGACATGTGGAAGCCACAATCGAATGTGTTGTGTGTGTCTGACTTAAAGTCCCAACAACTGTACATTTTATTTACAATTATTTATGTGTTATTTATTAAACTCCTGCAGGAGTCTACAAAGTTCCCTGTATCATAGCTTTAGATTAGGGCTGGGCGATATATCAATATGAAAGATATCTCAATATATTTTTAAATGTGATATGGAATTAGACCATATCGCATATATCGATAGTTAAAAAAAAATTATTTCTTTATATATAAATGATGCCGTTACTCGAGTTACTCATATTTAGTTATTTTGTAATGTTCGTTATTCTTTTCTCATATAAATATATGTATTTCAAAAAAAGATTGGCCAATTCTATTTCATGGGCTATTTTTTATTTTTTTTTATTTAAATGTGCACTTTATGTAGCTTTTACTTAAAAAAAGGTACTCCTGTTATACAGAATCTATGTTCATTTAAATAAAAAGTTTCAATAAAACTACTTGTGACATGTCATATTTGGCTTCGAGTTTAACTGGACTTTTGCTCTCACTTTGCAATATAAATATCGGGATATATATCGTATAACGATATTCAGCCTAAATATATCTGGATATGACCTTTGGTCGATATCGCCCAGCCCTACTTTAGATGTTGACAGAATAGGGCATATAATAAAAATTCATGTGTACAATAAGTTAGGATAACTAAACCTGACAAAATGTCCCCAAGCATGCAGCTTTATTAATCATCCAGATTTATTTTTCCTTGTTTATTCACAGAATTCGGTCGACTCGAATCCTGAGGCGACCCCCTCCTCACAGCGTGGGGTGTGGAGACTCTTGGCCTATTTGCAGGGCGAAGTAGGGGGGGTTCCTCTTTAATTCCCCACGCTGACTGTAACACCATGTGACAGAGGTAAACATGGTGTTTCAGCTAATGAGTCCATGTCTGACACAAGGTCATGAGGAGCTCATTATGGTGAGAAAACACACGGTGACACTGACTTAAACTTCACCTTGTGATGGTTAGAACATGCTTGCAACTTCATTTATAAATTCAATAATCCAAGTGTTAAAATAGAAGTGAAGGCAATGTTGTTTAACGCTGACCTCAGATCAGTTGGACACCTCTTCTGCAAAGAAAGAAACACTCATGCTGGTAGCTTCATTATAACGATGTCAGATTCAGCAAAAACAAAAAAGTTATTTCCCATCGCGGGCCATACAAATGTGAAAATTCAACCTAATCTCTCAGTGAGGTCCATAAAGAGAAGTTAAGAATCTCACACATATCCAAGGTGTGGGGCGTGTTTCTACGAGAGCCCCTCGTCAACAGGAGACCCGGACTGTGAGTCTGCCCGACTCCACTGGAGACGGCGAGGGAACGATCCAGACAAACACAGCTCGCTGCCAAGCGTCGTTACTTACAACACCCACTCCACTCACAGCACATTTCCACTGCCAGCTGCCAGATTCAGTAATGATGATATTAGATTCAGAAAACAACCTCCTTTGTAAAATAAAAAACTCTCCTGCAGAGCATATGAAATTAATTTGGGATGAGCTATTGGAAAGAAAAGGGTTTGGACATTTTCAGAGTGCTTTCATGCATTAGGACATAGTGACTGAAGAGTGTAAATATTTATGAATCATTGTGAATAATGATGTGTAATGGTGGTTGTCATTACCCTTTAAATGTGGAGTTAATAAAATAAAGCAGAATGGTGTTTTGATTTTGCACTTTTTATGACAGCTATAATGACCCTAGTAATGATATATCTGGAGCCCCTGAGCAGAGCTGGGCAGCAGTGCAGAGTAAATCATTTTGAGCAGTTATTACCTGCTCCAGGTGTGTGCACGTGGGCCAATTAGGAACAAGATGTGTCATCCTTTAAGCTTTTTTTTAATCACAAGTACAATACCTGTAAAACATTTGGCTTCACAATCCAGTGACAATCCAGACAATCCAGTGTAGAAGGAGTGAAGTGAATGCAGCACTGCTGTACAAGTTCTAATGTTGCCAAAAATCTAGTTAGGTCAAGTGAGGCACCAATACAAATTAATTTATATAATCTACACTGATAAAAACTTATGATTCTGCCCACAAATGTATAACCATTAACTATGGCCCGATGGCCTGAGAGTAAGTTTTGTGCCCAAGTTTTATCAGGTCTCTCTTGAGATCAATTGTGTATATATACACACTCGTGAAAAAATTATTAGACCACCATTTTTCTTCAAATTCTTGTTCATTTTAATGCCTGGTACAACTAAAGTTACACTTATTTGGACAAATATAATGATAACAAAAATAGCTCATAAGAGTTTAATTTAAGAGTTGATATCTAGCCATTTCCATGGTTTTCTTGATAATAACCAAAATCATTATCAAGAAAATCATGGAAAATGGCTAGATATCAGCTCTTAAATAAAACTCTTATGAGCTATATATGAGCTAAATGTACCTTTAGTTGTACCAGGCATTAAAATGAACAATAAACTTAAAGGGTTGGAATGGATAAAAATGGATACCTGAATGAGATGAAAAAGTATGCTAACAGTGCAATTATTTTTGCTTATTTTTGTGTATATATTTATACACACATGACTGATACAGGGACAATGCTCGGAGGGAGGGAGGGAGGGTGTGTATGAGCCAGAGGGATGCATGGGGGAAGGTCAGTGAACTGAATCATATGTTTACAACATGTTTATATTTGAAGAGTTAATTGGCAAACAACATATCTCAGTTATGATTTCTATCCTTAAATCACATTTGATTTCAAATCTCTTTCTTTTTTGCAGTCCAGGGAATGCTGCCATTGATATGTTTCAATAGGATATAACACTTTTCCTAAATCATGCATGCGTATTGTACAATAAAAGGGGAAATCATTCAAATGTCATGGTTTATTCACTTTATGAATGGCTTCCCGTTGGTCCTGGGCTTAAAAACATTAGCATCTATTCCTGGAATGACAGTAATGTAACATGACAAAGAAAGACAACAAAATGAATTGGGGAATATCAGGCTTAAACTAAGTATTTTCGGGTGGATTTTTTCTTGAAGATTGACCTGAACACTGTCAGGTCAGGTCAGAATTCAGCTGCAGATTGCTGAGCTGTGACACCCCGTCTCCTCGTCCTCCCGCTATTGCAAGTCCATTTTCTCCTCTAGTGTCATGAGGAGGCTCTAATGAATCAGCCTATTGAGCTGGACAGAACTGTGCACAGGCTTTGACACTGCCAAAGTGTGTATTCGTGTGTGTGTGTGTGTGTGTGTGTGTGTGTGTTGCAGTCCAACTTTCCCAGCCTCCCCGAACACAAAGCTGTCGTTTGTGGCCTCTCAGCACTACAAAAGCCCCACAGGGCCACCAGAGCTAAAAGTGAATGTGTGTGTCTATATGCATGTGTGTTTCCATGTGTTTCACCAAATATGTGCATGTGTATATTTATGAGCAAAAAAATATGTCTTTTCCACATGTGCGTATACGTTATGTATGTGGTCAAGATGTGGCCACACACACACCCCGTCTGCATTTCACTGGGATGCACCTAATGATTAAAAGACGCACGATGTGGCCCCGAACCAGTCAAACTAGGGCTGGGCGATATATTTTAAAATGTTATATGGAATTAGATCATATTGCATATATCGATAAAGTTCAATTTTTTATTTCTTAATTTACATTTAAATGCTACCCTTACTAGGGTTTGTCATATTTAGTTCTTTTGTAATGTCCGTTATTCTTTCCTCATATAAATATATTTATTTCAGAAAAAGATTGGCCTATTTAATTTCATAGGCTATTTTTATTTAAGATATATTTTTTAATCTAAATGTACACTTTATGGAGATTTGATTTTTTAAAAAGGTACTCTGTTGTTATACAGTATTTATGTTCACTTAAATAAACAGTTCCAATACAAATACTTTTGACATGTCATATTTGGCTTTGACTTTAACTCAACATTTGACATCATCGGGATGTCTTATATTGATATTCAGCCTAAATATATCAGGATATGACCTTGGTCCATATAGCCCAGCCTTAAGTCAAACACAAACTCAACCATCAAACTGTGGCACACGGACAGACGGCCATACAGCTAAAGATATACGACCGCTGCAGCGAGACCAGAACTCTTTCTTAGATCTTGAAACAACTACAAACAGAGGCCAACAAATCAGATCAAATATGGCTGTAAAACACAAACCAAATACAGGACATATGTAACACACACAGACCAAACTCCTCCTCTGGCTGCTGTCAGGACTGATGAGTCACAGAGGAGACAGCTGCTATTTATCAGGGAAACGCCCATTCTTTCGGGTTTATAATTAAAAAAGTTTGTCTTTACAAATCAGTGGGTGTCAGTCCTTGGAAAGACCCCTTTTTGATTAATATCAATGCACATTGTACACACAGTGTAAACTTACCAGATGCACCAAACCAGCCAAATAAAAATATAAATTTAAGCGGTTACATAAATCATTTAAATCAAAACAACTTGAATGAATTTGACACAGTGGACAAGATTAACAGGAATTAACTTGTAATAAACTGAACCGCTGTTATGCTGGAGGGTTGGGCTGAACATCATTATATTATTATCCATGTCACATGTGCCCAGCCTTTTATGATTTACACTAAAGACTCTCCCTCAAAAGTCCAAGAACTGCTTTTTATTGTTTCCACCCTCTATAAAAGCCATCACTCTGGCTGGATGCCACAGTCTTTTTATGATTCTGTATCGCAGCCTGTATCCACCAACAGCTGCCCATCTCTGCAGTTAATTTTTCGATACAATTCAAAGCCTCCTCTTTCCTGCAGATTCCCCCAGTCGCCTCTAAACTGGCGCCAGCTTAGCATGTGAGTTAGCTTGTCTGACTGAGAGGCAAAGACATGTCTGAGCGAGAGAAGAAGATACTGCAGATACTCAGCTGCAGCCACCTTGAAGAGTCCATAGGTTTTAAATGCACCAGGAAGCAGTGGTTTTGTACTTTAAGTAATATCTTTAAAGATTTTCATAACAAAACATGTTTGTTAAACACAATCTATCGTCACATGAGGTAATGGTTTTCCACCAACAGAATCTTTTAACTCACTTGTACGTGAAGCTGCAAACAGTTTACCGTTACTAAGGCTGGACAAACAAATGGAAAAGGCAACAATAAAATTCCAATAAACAAGAGCAAATGAGATCCAAAAAACACCTGCAATTTCCGCCAAACCCAACAAAATGGAGCTCTTCTCTTCAAGATTTCTTTGATTAATCAAACATTTCAAATGGCACCACTTCTGCAATTTATGAAATATTAAAATAAAAAGGTATAAAGGAATGCTTAATTAAAAATCATGCATGTTCCTTTCGGTTTGGCACTTAAAAGAGGATAAATAAGCTGGGCCATCATTTTTGCCTGTGTGTAATTGTCATGCATTAAATTACAAATCAAATGTATTGATATGCTGCCATGCTTTCTGTATCAGCTTTAAAGTAATCACAAAATCACTGCCTGTATTTGGCCAGTGGTAGAATTTGTATTTTTTTGTTTTCGTTCTCCACTGGTTGCCTAACACACAAATGTCTTAAGGTGTTTTTCATTTACTGCAGGTTGATATCATTATCAGTTGATGTGTGGAAACATATCATCCTCACACAAACCACACTGATGCAACCCTAACTGAAAATGAAGGTAATGTTTGCAAAAGGAATTTCCATCAAGACTGATCCCTGATGAATTTCTCAAACTCTGCTGCGTGTGTGTTTACACAGACGGTTATATGGGCAGCCGTGCATGTGTGGTTTGGACCATCAGGGAGATAAGAGCAGCTGCGAACCATCCAGATGACTGGAGAGGAGACGGCAGACAGTCGAACCAGCATCTCAGGTCACAGAGCTGATAACCTTCAAGTATTCAACATAGGGCTGGGCGATATGGACCAAAAGTCATATCCCGATACATTTAGGCTGAATATCGATATACAGTATATATTCCAATATTTTTATTGCAAAGTGAGACCAAATATTCAGTCAAAGTCAAAGCCAAATATGTCACAAGTAGTTCTATTGAAACTTTTTATTTACGTGAACATAAATACTGTATAACATCATGAGTACCTTTTTTTTTTTTTATCAAATCAAAGCTCCATAAAGTGCACATTTAAATAAAGAAATATCTTAAACAAAAATAGCCTATGAAATTAAATATGCCAATCTTTTTCTGAAATACATATATTTATAGAAAAAAGAAAAAAGACTAAAGAACATTACAAAAGAACTAAATATGATAAACCCTAGTAAGGGCAGAATTTATATATATAAAGAAAGAAAAAAAATGAACTATATCAATATATGCGATATGGTCTAATTCCATATCACATTTAAAAATATATCAATATATCGCCCAGCCCTAGTTTGGACCATCCAGGAGATAAGAGCAGCTGTGAGCCATCCAGATGACTGGAGAGGAGACAGCAGACAGTCGAACCAGCATCTCAGTTCACAGAGCTGATTAACTTTAAGTATTCAGTTTTCTGTGTGGATGGGTGCCTGGAAGCTGTTCCCATCACTGCTTCCAAACTGCCAGGCACAATAACAAAAACGCAATTTACTATGAGAGCGGGCACATCCCAACAAGCCACTGAGCTCATAGAAAGGAGGCTACAACCAGATGCATCAGGCCGAAGCAGCCAGGCCCTGGCTGCACGCTGAGGCATTTAACACAGCCAGAAGATGAGGAGACTGTAAATGAGGGTGAAGGGAGACGCTGACGTCTCTTTACTGCCCTGCTGAGTAGAGGACAGCTTGTCTTGCTGAAGGAAAGAGAAGAGACAGAGAGGAGGAGCATCAACTGAAAGTAGAAGGATAGAAAAAACAGAAGAAAGAGAAAAGAAATAAACTTAAAGAGAAAGAAAATGACCAGTGGAAAGTTTTGACCTTGGCTTCCAAACTCCAGTAAACGGTTTAGCAGTCATGTGGTTTTATATCTCTACTCTATGCTCCGGATTTTTTAGTCTTACTGTTACTGGAGAAATTTCTGCTCTTGACTTGTTTGCTCTCCTCATTGTGTCTTTGTTACCTGGTTACATGGACAACTTGACTACTTTATGTGATGCAACAGACATCGGTCACAAAGACGAGCTTACAGGAATAGTTAATGTAGAGAGAAATAGAAAGAAAGGACTTCGAAGGCATATTTCTCAAATTTGCTAGAAGCAACATTTTATGTTAAAAATGGATGAAATAACTATGTGTAATGGGAATTATTTCCATTTTATAGATAATTAGCAGTTACTCTCAGAAAGCATTTTTGCATCTTTCAGCACAATGTTTAGGCGATATGGCGCTCAACTTTACGTTTCTGGGGCCGATCAGTGAAAAACGAATAAATCCACTGTTGGCTACCTGCCCAATACCCAGCAGGACCAAAAAGTTTGCAACAAACTGCTGATCTGAGTGTTTAGAGGCTAAAGCTCCAGATTTCCTGAACCCAATATTCACAAGAGAGTGAATATTGGGTTCATATTTGCCAGTTGGATACAAACTCAACTCCAATTTTATAATAAAGTATGATCTGTTTCTGCTCATTGTTTATTGCAAAGGCATACGTTTTTGCATAAGTTTCTGGTGTGTTTCACCTACCATCAACGCTGCGATTTCAAACCACGAAAATTATAACTTTTATAAACACTGGTCAGTCCCTTTTTTAGTTTGTCATCAAGACGAGCCTTGGATATCTTTATCATTTTAAAGAACGCTTTGAAAATGTAAATACAGTGTGGAAGTGGCCCAAGACGTGAACCTTAATGTGATAATATGTCAGTGTTGCATTTCCAATTTGTTGTGCCACCATATGTAGCAAAAAAACAGCTATTGTAGCTTTACAGAATAAGAACGGTATGAAGGATTGACTCGACTCTCATCTCTTGACCACTGACTGTCATTATTACTCGACAGTATCTTCATGTCACAAGGTCAACATGCTTCGTTCAGTGCAATAATGTGCATCACTTCTTAGCTCTTATATCAGTGCAGGATAAATTAAATCACAGAAATCACTATGAAACTTGTTAAGGGATTACACCAACAGCTGTTAATCCACTTTCTATTGTGGTGTAATTTATAAATGGAGCATTAGGAGCTCAGCCAGATGGCTTAGCTGTTGTTTGCACTGCATATAGCAAACATGTCCGAGTCACAGAGCTGTCAGCTCCCGTGGGAATCCTGTGGCAGACTCCTTGTTGAAATATACACTGAATCAAAACAACATTAGATTCATTTGTAAAACCTGAATACATTCATTGAGTCAATCTGAGACATGCCAACAATGGGAACTAGAACAGACATGCAATTCTACAGCAGAATATGTTTCGTTTCCCAGCCATGCTGTGTGAACCATCAACACACTGGTCTAAATATAAAGCACAGTATTATCAGCTAGCAGGAGCTGCAGCAGTAATCAGACATACACATTCATAGAAATCAACTAAGTCTCTCAGCAGCTAAACCTGCTGAGGGTTCAAATGGCAAACTGGGATAAAGTATCCAAAGTATGAGGACACCTGTCACCAACCCAGCCTGCGATTTACTCCAAGAGGACACGTTATGAGGCACGTCAGCAAGCAGAGCTGCTTTGTTTTCCCCCCTGACCTCACAAGCCCTGGACCTGACAGATCTGCCAAACTGGGACTGAGGGGATGAGAGAGAGGCTCTAAAAGTATCTGACAGAGAAAGAGGGACGGTGGGAGGGTAAGATAAGATTGAGACAGCGAGACTAACAGGGAAGACAGGTAAAGAGGCCGACAGAAAGAGGAGGGGAAGGGCAGAGAGAGACGACCTTTCTCAACATGTTTGTCACATTGTTTGACAGTTCAAGTTGAACAAATGGATGCTACACAAACAAACAGAGAATAAATGAAAAACTGGACAGACAAGACAGACTTTGAGTTAGTCAACTCGCTTTTCAGCCCTAACCCCAACACCAGGGGTCAAACATTCAAACTGTCTTTTGCTAATTAGGCCCAGCATCGCTGCTGCAGTTGCTACAGCTGCTAACTGAAGGTCCGTCTCCAGAGCTGCCGTCAGCTCTCCTCCCGGCGAAGTGTCTCTGAGGCGAGGAGTGAGGCAGAGGGAACGCAGTTACACTAGCTAGCTTATTCTTGTCTCATTTGTGGTCTGTTAAAGAGAGAGCGAGAGCAGGGTGAGGAGTGTTGAGTGAATCAGTGCACTGTGCACAGCTCTACAGTGAAATATGATTTTACCCATTTAAAAAAGTAAAAAACATGGAAACTCATGGCGGTCAAGGTCAATATTGTGGCGGGGAGCCACAAATAATCAGTTGAATCAATTTATTCAAGCAGATGGTTCTGTTTGCAGAAATTTTATGTTTTAGGCTGATGATGTCATGAAAGATGACACCTGGCATTCAAAGCTTTGTTTGGAAACCTTAATAGAAATTAATAGAAAACTAAAAGCAAGGTAGAATAGCTACCTACATTTAGACATTTACATTTAGTCATTTAGCAGACACTTTTATCCAAAGTGACTTACAGAAAAATGGGAAACAATCAAGGTATAGTGCGATAAGAGCCATTAGTGCAGTAATAAGTGCTAGTGACGATTCTTTAAGGAGTAGAATTGTTGTGTGGTGCTAGGAAGAAGATGCTCTCTGAAGAACTGGGTCTTCAGGAGGTTTTTAAAGGTAGAGAGGGACGCCCCTGCTCTGGTAGGAACTGGCAGTGTGTTCCGCCAACGGGGAACAAGAAATGCAAAGAGTTTGGATTGCCTTGGACCAACGGGGGGTAGAGCCAGGCGCCGTTCATTGGAAGAGCGCAACTGTCGTGAGGTAGCATATGTCTGAATCAGGGCGTTCAGGTAGGTAGGAGCAGTACCGGAGACAACTTTGTTGGCCAGCATTAGAGATTTGAATTTGTTGCGGGCTGCAACAGGTAGCCAGTGGAGCTCAATGAGCAGCGGTGTGACATGTGACCTTTTTGGCTGGTTGTAGACATTCTGGATTGTCTGAAGGGGTTTCACTGTGCAGGCTGGCTGGCTCATCAGTAGTTGAGTGTTGATAGTTGTAGATGACCAAAGCTTGTGTCAGGAGTTGAGTGGCATGTTGAGTTAGGTAAGGTCTGATTTTTCAATGTTAGGAGGATTAAAATGTAAAATGTAACACCAATAGTCTAATGAATGAAGTGTAGCTACAGTCCGACCTTTGCAAGACAGTCCCTTTTGCAACAGCTGCCACTGCCAACAGGAAGTGGGGAAGCATGTGACATTCTTCACCTTCAATAGGCAAATCACCTGTAGCAGTATTATAAGCTAGCACAGGCACAGACTCCCCTAAATCCCCTAAAATGTCATACTCATCATCAAATTCTCCACAACAAATCCACATTCATACTGCATTTGGTAAATAAAGTGGTTCACAATCTCAATTTTTCCATGAGCTACTGAGAAAATAAATGAGAGCCAGAATGGAAACAATGAATTATATGACAAGGCTCAAGAGCAAGCCAAGATATGAAAGGGATTAATAATTGTTAAAATTGCCATTTGACAAACAGGATCCTGGTTAGTTTTCCTGGTCACAAGTGGGCAGAGCAGCCAGAGAGAAATACACATTTATATACAGAGAGAAAGACCTGTCACTATTTCCTTTACAGGATCATTTCCAACACAGTAAAACGTCTGGCCAGAAGCAGTTTGTAAGCTTACCACTGACCAAAGCCGTGTCAGTTATCCAAGACTCTCCAAAAGGAGCTTGCTATAATTCTCCTTTACCTTCTGTGTCCTTGAGAAAACCAAAGCGGAGGGCGGAGGCGTTTGGGCTTCAGTCAACACTACATTACAGACTTTTTTTTCCATTTTACTTCCCATCAACTGTGAGTGTTATGGTGTAAGATGATATTTAAAACAGTGCTGTGTCTTTAATCTAATCAACAGGTGTTTTAAAGACTTGAGCAGGAGATGAAATGGTGCGTGTTGATGTCTTACCTCTCAGAGGACCGCTCAAGTTTACAACGTCTCTCCAACTAGGACAAAAACAGACACAAACACATTATTACTCTCTGCATTCAAGCCTTCTGGGAGCTCTTACAGCTATCCACTAAAACTCTGAGCCATATTGTTTGGCAGAGTCGAAGAAATCTGTCACAATTAAAGGCAGACACATTCATTTGCTTTAAATATTATTTACTCATTGTGTGTTTTTGAAGTCTGTAATGCCAGGATACAAAAACACAAATTAGCCAGGAATGGGTGAAAAAAAACCCTGAAATTAAAAGGAAGACAGCTCCCTCAATAAAGCCTGAAGCCTTTTAATTAAAAAAGAAAACTGTAATTCAGAATTTTTGACAAACTCAAAGAAATCTAACCAAAAAGAAGATATGCAATGTTACCTGTAATTAGGGCTGAGCGATATGGACCAAAACTCATATCCTAGTATTTCTAGGCCGAATGCTGATATACCATATATTGATATTTTAAACAAAATGTGCAACGTGTTTAGTTTTAACTCAAAGTAATCAGCATCAACCTGTTTTATTTAAGGACTATATCAAATTCAAAACCTTACACCTTTTGAAGCAATTTACTTGCAGAATGTTTTGCAAACAGCATTGTGTTGCTCTTAATCTGCGAGATGAAATACCTCCAAATTACAGAGTTGTTCTAAGGAACTAGCTCTTGCTCTTTATCAACTGACTAAATAGTGGTCATAAGTTAAGTCAACATCAAAAGATGTTATACATATCGATATGGCGGTATTGTCTCAACTACGTATCTCTTTCTAAAATATACCGGTATAACTCTTAATACCGATATACTGCCCAGCTAGGGCTGGGTGATATGGACCAAAAGTCATATCCTGATATATTTGCGATGAATATCGATAGACAATATATCTCTTGATATATATATATATATGAGTAAGAAGCTTTCCTGGAGCAAGGATCACAGTGCAAAACTATATTGATATATGCAATATGGTCCAATTCCATATCACATTTAAAAATGTATAAATATATCTTTTATGTCGATATATTGCCCAGCCCTACCTGTAATCTCTCTTTTCCACCAGGGAATGGACTGATGTTACTTATACATCCCCTGCTTTCAGTGTCTTTTAATGTATACAGGCCAAATTAAAAACCAGTCTTCTTATTGTGAAATACAGCAGACTTTGTAACCAACTTCTTTACAAAGAAAATGTTAAACTCCCTTCTTCCTCTCTAATGAATAATTTCCAGGAGGAAAGACTCTGTAGAAATGAATGACCGCGGTCTAACTGTTGCATTTATTTTCATTATACATCTCTGGATGTGGCTCAAATCCTGCCCATGTACATGTGTTTGTACTGGTTTCCTGTGAGTGTATAGGTCTCAGTGTGTGTTCTTGGTCACAGCGGTCAGCAGTTTCCACTACGGAGACTGGTGCTGTACTGGTGGATACACAGAGCAGCAGGCGGGCTGAAGGTCTCGGTCTGTGCCCTTGATAGTCATCTATGTCATCTGCACAAACACCAACTGTGTCAACACCAGGGAGCACGGCTCGCCGTAGGAGAAAACGAGAGCTATTGATAGCATGAGAGATCTGTTATTGCTGAGGGCGAGCGGCTGCATTCCATTATAATGATAATTGGCTACCGGGAATTTTGGGACTGGCCCAAAATAACAATTCAAACAATATTTCAAATCTAATGTATAGAAGAACTAGAAGTAAAGGACATTTAGAGAGCATAGACCTCCTCCGCTAAGGACATGCCCTATCTGACAATGTCAACAAAAGTGAAGAATAATTTGTGTACCCGCCCCATAATCGGGTCAAATACAGATATATTGGGTTCTTCCTTGGTCCTACACACAAGAATCATGAAAAAAAATTTGTTCCGTAATCCTCCTGATCATTAGTTGTCAATAAGGGTTTTTTTTAAGGCCGATGCCGATTATTTTGACATCAGTCTTAACCGATCCCCGATATGTGCTGCCGATTTTTTTGGGCCGATTCTTGAAGCCGATATTGCCTTTTCTCCCTCCATTTACACTATAAAATGACAATGACAACGATAACAAATGTTACACAAGTCTCAAATTAGACAAAAAAAAAGAAACATTTTTTAATAAAACAAACAAAACATATTAACAGTTGGATAGCAAACAATGTGTATGTTGTTATTGGCCTCGAGGTGGTGGAGCCTCAGATGAGTCCACATATTTGATGTGTTTTTCTTTTTTCCGGTATCAGCAGCAGCTCACCAGAGAAATGGGCTGATTGATCAGCGAACGCACGCACGTATCGGCCGATGCCAAAACAAGTAAAAAACACAAATATCAGCCCGATATATCGGCTGGCCGATATATCGGTCTATCTCTACTGATAATCAAACAGACCAACAAAAACATAACCTCCTGGGCGGTGGTAATTAAGGAACAATGTGTTGAGAGAACAACTACACAGCCACGAATGATGAAGTGATTGTATGCATTCACAGGGCTCACAATAGTTTGTAATCAGAAGAACAACTCAGAGCAGAATCTTGCATGAGTTCGTGCAGTCACAATTATATAACTGCGGGCACAATAACTGGAAGTGTTTGTTGCTTCTGGGAGATGTGTGCGAAAGGTTGCAGAGCACCTGAAAAGTGAAAATCCCCAGATGGCCCTGCAGTTGTGGAAACACACTTTCTGTCCAGGTCGGCTGAATGAAAAGGAATTGAAACCACCTGCTGAATCTGGTTGTGATGTTTTTCGTGTTAGTGGAGGTGAAGAAATGAATTTTCCTTCAGGTGTGGAATGACAATGAGAAGTGTGAGAAGCATGAAGTTCACTGACAGCAAGTCTGTGAGCTTCCATAACTCAGATCTATCCAGCCATATAAAAGACGCATTAAGGAGCCAGCAGATCACTTATCTTATTGGTGAATGCTTGACAGACAAATCCAGGGATGAAGTCCAGTGGTAGACTACAGATTCTACTCAGATCCCAGTCATCTATCCCTCAGCCTTGTTTCTTGTAACCAGATATAGTGAGACTGTGCCTAGATCAAGTTGAGATGGACTGAATTAAGAGTCTCAATTTCAGATGTGGCTCAGTTGACCGCGCGTGGGTCGGCTGCGACTCAGGAGGCAGAGCAAGCTTTCCAACAATCGCTGAATTGATGGTTTGATCCTGATGCTTTGGCTAGTGCCTTGCTTTGTGTGTGTGTGTGTATAAAAAACTATACATGCAGTCCATTTCAAGTAATGACAGGAAGTCTTCAGTGATACCTTTCAATCAAGGCACTTAAACATTGGTCTAAAAGGACATTATGTCATGGGATTATAAGGATGGGTCAGTGTTGTTGTACATATCGTGGGAAACATCTTGACTTTCCACTTCCATCACCGTGGGAAAAAGGTTCAGCACATCCTTTTGTAGAGACCTTATTAAGGTTGCTTCATGGTCATTTCTTGCACTTCTATTTTGGGACTTTTGGATTCCTTACTTTTTGCTGCCTCTTTCTCCTCTTGGTCAGAGGACGACAGTATACAAACTGCAGAGATTTTTCACCTTCATCTTCCATCAGTGTGCTACAGAGACTAAGTCAAACTAACAGTTTGATTTCAGCTAAATTTCTTCAAATTTGTACCAGAATATTAGTCAGAAATTCATATAAGAAATAACTTGGTACCTATATGGTCAGTCCAAAGGTGAGCAATAGCTCCCATAAGGGCCCAATAAGTGTTATTGCAACCTCCGGTTGAGGTCAATGAGGACGTGCCATAAATCTGCATTCTTTCTAATGGCCTGCAGGGGGTGACTTCACGGTCTGTAAAAAGATCTCTCATTCGATAGAAGTCTATGAGAAAATTATCCTACTTCTACCTTGATTTATCACCTCAGTAACATTTTCCTAATGCGTTTATGGTCTCAATCACTAATTTAAAGTCTTCTTAAATATAGCATGATGTTCACTTGGTAAATTATGGTCCCATTTAGAGTACCAAGTCACTACCACGGCGACCTGTCAATGGAAGTGTGCCAGTAAGATCCACCCTCTTGTGCAGATATGGTCACTTTTGGCTCTAAAAAGCCAAACTTACTGACTATAAAACAGGAGTCAGCAAACCAAAGGGTAACATGATGGTGGCTACGTCCACTATAACCATTATATCCACGGTCTATGGTTATGGTACAAATTTACATACAAGCAATCGGTGTGAAAAGCCACTTTACTTTGCTGTACCTCTCTGTATGTGGAATGTATTTAAAAATGCAAACTTACTGAAAACTCATGTGGCGTATCAGTAATCACCAATTTGGAGCTCCTCAAAGATCAACCACCACTTTAAGGTAGCATGGTGGCTCTCACCCCTGAAAACCTTTGTTAACCTCACAAATCACTGAACCATTGAGAACACACAGTGTCACAGCCTGTGTCCAGGAAATTAACCTCATGACTGGGTTCAAGCCACACTGTCAGCATCATTAATAACCTGAAGAACAACTGGAACGACCAGAATGAATTCCTCTTCACGTCATTAACTAAACCAGGCATGCACTGCACTTGACATACTAATTATTTTTTCTTCAGGCGAGATGCAGAGAGACAAGGAAAACCAGCACAGTTACATAACAACCTTTTCTGCTGACCATGGTGGTGGATGTGACTATCCAGTCACACAGCATGGACCCCTTTGGCCTTGTTATATAAAATCCAAACAAATTCAAGGTGTTATTTTTAACCATGTATTACATTAGCCATATAAGAGGTGGTGAGGTCACCTCTAACAGACAGAAAGTACCTCCAGGCCTCTGACAGAGGTGTGATTTAAGCTCGAAGAGACACTTTATTTTTAAAAAGCACAGGAAGTTGCCATTGCTTTCTGTCTTGTAAGTTTTGCTGTAGTTACACAACAATCCCAACCTCTCATTAATCTAATTCTGTCAGACAGGTTTAGAGAGAAGACGTGAGAGCTGCAGAGTCCAGTCGGATCAGCCCCGTCACTCTCTGATAGCGTGATGGTTGCAGCCTCAGTTAATTCAGAGGTATGAGGAGGATGACAGGTGATCCTTTCACTGCCGTTGAGCTGATTTGCAGAACTTGTGACTTTGAAATTTAATGAGGATAAGTGAGTGATATGTGGAGAGGCGGAGGCTGAGCGAACATCAGAACAGAAGTCAAATTCAGAACCTATTGGCAAAACAAATTAGTCGATCCCAAAGCATAAGCGGACATGTGTTAGATTTTGTTTATTTTCACATCAGTTGCAGAACAGATGGCACATCAGACGGCCTGTCAGGACTGTGTTCAATCAGCAGGAAACATCAGATGACGACATTTCGTAAAATGTTGTTCAAGTGTGAAAATCAACCCATTAAACAAAGTAATCAAACATGGGTGTGCCCAAATCCTGCCACTGTAGCTTAATGAAGCAATAGCTGCACACAGTAACAGCAAGCAAAGTTTCCCCTGCGGCTTCACTTTGATGCAATGCAGCACCAGCTAGCAGGACGTGAGTCAAATCATTATCCAAGTACTTAAGATCAAATTTGAGCCAATCGGCTTTTTACTTGGCATCACTCTAAATGAGACTTGGTTTCTTATCTTACCCATTTTTTTATATTCAAAAGTGGACATAAATTGGATGTAACTTAGCTCCCTGGTTGCAGAGCAGACGGTAACAGAATTTCCACCTGGTAGCAGCACTTTTTCAGATGGTGTGATTCTGTCTGCTGCCGTCCACTCTAAAAGCCCCCTAATCTGACTACTGTTGACTCTGCTTTATAGGGATGTGTGTGTGTGTGTGTGTGTGTGTGTGTGTGTGTGTGTGTGTGTGTGTGTGTGTGTCCAACACTATGCTACTTCTGTACTACTGTCCATGTCAGGTTATATTTGGCAACTTAAGTGCCTCAAATTGATGAATCTACGGAGGAGGATTAGGGCCAGGTAGGAGAAAAAAATTATGAGAGGAGGGGAAAAATTATTATGCACTTGAAATACAATGTTGAGGAAAAAGTAGAAATGTCGAGAAAAAAGTTAACTTTTTGAGTTTGGTACAGTAGACTGCAAGCTAAAACCTGGTTTTCCTCAATATGTCTAATATAAGTCTTAAACAATTCACATAAATTGCACAAAAGCAGTTTTTCCCAAAACAATAGTTGTAGTAGCCACTGCAAATTTTTTTTGAAAAATCCTCCCCTCATTTTTCACGTACCTGGCCCCAATCCTCTTCCACTTCTAGAAAATAAGTTATTTCCTAAATTGAAAATAGCTTAATAATGAACAATTAATTGAAGATATATTAAAAATGTCTTATACTCGAGTTAAACAGTAGCATACAGTAAAACACAATGACAGAAAACAATTGTATTTCTTGAAACATTTGCTAAAATTGCATCTTTTCTCATTGGGAAAAAAGCCAATTGATTTAAAGTTAAGAAGTAAGCGAACAATTTCAAATAGTAACCTGACTGAATGGCTGGAGCTGCTGTGAGTCATCAATCCATTCCTTCTGCACCAGTGTGGCTGCACAACCTGAGCTAGTGTGTATTGCCTGCCAAATGTGCGGACTGACTGCACAGCTGATGGGAGCCCCAGGTGTGTCTTATCTTGCAGTAATTTCACCGGAGAGAACATGATGAAAACAGGCAGGTCACTAATACTAAAGTAGGATAAACACAGCTGCTCAGGTCTGGAACGCTGCAAACAAGCATTCAACACAGTACGCGTGTGCAAACATGCAGATTCCTTCACAGTGCATGTGTGATGATCAAATTTGAGCTCTGGCATATTTGGCACAACTGTATCTATGTGACAAAACACCAGTACAATGTTCTTTTGTTTACAACCTCATTTCACAAGAACCTCACCCAAACACAAAGCCAGTCAGGTGTACTTACTCACAACCATGGAGAAAATACACTAAAACATTTTTAAAAAACTTACTAACAAAAGACCCCAAGGTTTCCTGAGCTCATTCATTTGAAAACGATCCAACACTTTTAAACCAAATTATTTTTTTGGGTGGTAGCTAAGCTTTCTGCGTCACTTTAGGATTAAAGGGTCTTTAAGAGACCCACACATGCATCTATGTCAAGCTACTGCCTCTAGGTCTGAAAGGTTAATCAGTGTCTTAAACCTGCATTCTTTCTAATGACAAGCAGAGGGCAACTCCCCTGCTTGCAAAAAGAAATCTGATTGTTTAGAAGTCTATGAGAAAATTACAATACTTCTCACTTGATTTATGACCTCAGTAAACATTTTCCTGACAAGTCGATGGTCTCATTGACCTTGTTTCCATTTAGCAGTAACATGAGGTCTGAGTGATCCAAAAACAAGTGGACAGCTCTCAATCTGAGTGTTCTCACCTGGCATTAGCATACGTCTCCACATGCGTCTTCAGTGACCACTTGTTATCCAATTCCATTTACCCGCTCTGTATGTAAACACGTACATAATTTCCGTTTGAGAAACAACAAATGCGTTGCCGTTTTTAACCGACGGGGGGCAGCAGTGCCCCTCCCGTGCCTAGTCGGCCGGAAATAAAAGAAGAAGTAGTAGTATCAGTAGTAGTAGTAAAAGAAGAAGAAATCAAAACGGTGCATTATTTGGCATGTTCCAGGCAAACCATGCCAAAGATGTTACCTGCAACTATGCGCTTTTATTACGCCATTGTCGCGGGAATGAGTACGTACTTCCGCTCGGGCAGGGGGCGGCTGTTGAGTAGGCGGTCCCTAACGTGGACAAGAGTCACATACCCGTTGTCACTATTATCTGAATCTGGACACATGCAGCCTGAACCACCTCCGAATGTTGTTTTTGACAACAGATCTCAATGCGTCCTCAATGTGTCCTGATGTCGCTACCTCATTGACTTGTGTTTGGTTGTTGTCCATGTTTTCTTCTTATAACTTCGACACTTTTAACGGTGCGTTTCAGTTTATGAAAGTTAATTAAAACATTTTGGTTGCCTAAAATGTCCTGTCAGCTTTCATTTGTATTAAAAACTCTCTAAGGAATTAGCTATTTATTTCTACAGGCAAAAGGGTTTTCTTTTAACCCTGTGTTTTTACTTATATCACAGTAACCATGAATTACGGATGCACCTTGTTAACCAAGCTTGCTAGCATTAGCTGTGAAGTTAGTGTTCTCGTCTCCACCCTCTTATTTAAATATTGTCAGTTCTGATTCCCAAAAAGAACCCCAAGATGGAGTTGGCCAAAAATCCAAACTTGAGGCTTCAAAAATGTAGTCCACAAACCTCACTCACAAGCACAGACCCCGGCCCAGCAGGAACCTCTACATCCCAGACCAAGTACATGATAATCCAATTTGGACTATTACCAGAGAAACAACTTGTTTGGAGGAAAACAAAACCACACAAGCTGCAGACAAACACTGGGGTCGTGCAGAACTCTGGGTAGAAAGACAATATTGTGACCAAAGGGTCGTGAGTGAGACGCCAGCTACAACTGAAGTCTACCTAAATACTTAGATAAAACAGTTTATCAAGGCTGTTTATATTCATAATACAAGTGGAGCATTAAGCTGTTGTGTGCATGATGTTAAATGTTTTCTATTGTTTTGCTGAGATGACACAATCTCCTGTATTCTCCCTCAGGTCGATCTGTGTGCAGTGCTGGCAGACCGCCACTCTCTACAAAGACTTTGTGAGCAGATCACCCAGACAGCTGTATTAACAGGAAGAGAGCATCGCTGAAGGATGAGTTCAGGCAGAGTACATGACATGACAAGCCTGGAAACAGCCCCATTAAACACTCACATTTGTTTTCATTTGTTTTATTAATAATAACAACTTAAATGCAATACACTATAAACCTAATACGCCTCTTCAGGAAGGTCATGGGTCACATTCAGCCTCTGGAGCTGATACAGATTTAGAGCTTTGCTTAAAGGCACTTCAGCAGTGTCAGGGTTTGATGATGGGAAATGAGTTGTGTAGTTGAAGGATGCAACGGCCCCACAATGCTGCCAAAAATTGTTTCGAGAGAACAATAATGTCACATAGCTGATGGTTTATTTTTCCAACCACAAACTGGAAAGTTTAAGCAGCATTTGCTGCTGCCAGTCTCGGGATTCATAGAGCAATCACATGAATGAAGATCAATCTGACTGAAAAGCAAACAAACAAACAAACAACAAGAATGGATTGACCCTTTGTGGCTGTAAGAGCCAGGCATAGGTTGAGGTTAAAAGTTCATTTTTCTAACCTTGACATCATCTCTGAAAGTAATCTCAAACATAAACCATGTTTGAACCCAACTATCCCAGCCACAATTGTAACTCTGGCATTAAACAAACCTCTGGCCTAGAAATAACCTAGAATTAACCTTGTCAACAAAAGGATCAAATATGGCTCTACTTATTTTCTGTTCCCTCGAAGGAAAACTTGGACATTTTGAGAATTTGCTTTCTTGCATGAAATTAGATGAGAAGATCAATCTGTTCTCCTAACTTTCAGCATGTTTCCCAAAATACCAACTATTCCTTTAATGAATAGGATCAAAGAGGACATCAAGTCAGCACCAAACTTGCATGACAACATCTTTCACCTGACACAGCAGCCAGTGAATCTCAGTTTCATCTTGTACCATTAACTGTCTGAACTGAATCCATGTGAATGCAGCATTAGTCTACACCAGCTTGGACCCCCACTGCAGTTTTCCCTTCATTTCTAGTTCTGCCAATGAAGATAATACCAATATATCTCAGACTTTGCATTACAGGAGCACTTACCGAACAGATAACTATGTTCCCAAATTCTGTTTGATTTATAGATAAAGTGTCATTCCTAACTTCTTATGAAATGTTCTTCTCTTGAGTTCATGCTTGGCACATGGTGGACTTTAAAAATACTGTCACACACGCACGCACACACACACACACACACACACACACACACACACACACACACACACAAGCCTATTTGTCATCTTTTCCCCTTATTGTCACGTCCCAGAGGCCATGAAACACATTTTTCCGGAACACCAGATTCAAACTGATGACATCATCTTTGGGACCACAGTCCCTCTAACCACAAGATGGATGACATCACTCTTTCAAGTTATAAACAACAACTCATGGCCCGTAAAGGACGCAGGAACATGGCATGTTGGGATATCACATGGCCTTGTGCTACATGTTGCGTTTGTCTAACTTCCCAGCCGAAGCGTATCAGTGACCGTCCTGGAAGGACAGAACAAAAGATGGGTCCTATCCACTGATTTCCTCTGCTGGGGTAAAGGAAATACAGCTTTCCCATACTTCCCATCCTGAGTCCGAGACATGTGACACAACACCACACACATCTGACAGGGTATCTCTCCCTGACTCCGACCAGATACATCCTCCGTGGAAAGTGCGTGTGTTTGTGTGAGTACGTGGGCAGCGATCCGCCAGAAGGGGGAACTGATAAGAGCGAGAGTGTATTTGTCATGACAATCTGTTATTTAAATGCTGAAAGGAAAAACTAATCTTAAATATTAATGAAGCAGCTGCTGGCAGGAGTTTAATATGGAGGTTCCCTTTCAAAATAAAGATTAAACTAATTTCTGTCTCTGTATAGAAGTCTATGAGAAAATTATCCTACTCTTACTTTGTTTATTACCTCATTAAACATTCTTATACTGAGTTTATGGTCTCAATCACTTGCTTTAATTCTTCTCCAATACAGCATGATGTTTATTTTGAAAATGATGGTCCCTTTTAGAGAAAAAATAAAACTACATATTCCTGATGCTACCTATACATCAGACGACTTTGAAAAGACTCCTGGAAAACTGTCAGCTCACACCTGCTCACATCTAAAGACAAGTGTTTAGAGTTTTTAGTCCCAGTCTAGTCTCACACTGAGATTTTAGACAGACTGTGAATATTGCAGTGTAACTATTTACAAGACTACAACTAGATTCTTTTAACATTTTTTCCCATCATGCTCTTAGTAAAAACTTACAAAATGGAGGAGAAGCATCTTTTGGCTACAGCTGCTCTAGTGTGTGCAGTGGTTTGTGTTGAAAAAAACAACAAACAGAAGAGGAGAAGACAAATGCCCCTCACAAAGCTGAAAAAGGGGTTCTGTTTTTCTGACATGAAAAGTTGACTATTTTACAGTGAAAATAGATTTAAGGAAGAATAAAGGAAAGGAAAATGTAGAAATGAATGCATGATATATCTTTATGTCCTATTTAATTATAATTTCTTTAATTTAATAATTACATTTATCAGCTCTATCAACTTTCATTTAGTTAATCATACATTAATCATCGATTATTTATTATTTATTTTCTGTATACATTTATTTATTAATTTTAACTGGGTCTCCTTACTGTTCTCTTTACTAAGAAACAGCGCCCCCAGAAATCCCGAAAAAACTTTGGTATGTTTGTTTTGATAAACAGACGGTGTTCCAAAGCAGTGTGGGGATAATTAATAATTCAGTTAATCAAAGCATATTAATATAGGTTTTAGGGTTTAAATTTTATTTCAGAAAATTGTATGAATTTCTTAACTCTGCAAGACTACCTGACACCTACAGTTGATGTTTCAGTCTGATGGGTATTCTGTTTTTTTCTAAGTATGTCAGGGTGGCTCTTTCCTTTAAAGGAAGGGCTGTGTTGCATTTGAATGCACAGGATGTAATGCAATGATGACAACAATGATAACTGTAACTGGTAACAGACAGGGAACACTAGGTGTGACAGGGTGCAATCTGCTATCAGAGGATCAGCTTGTTCATTTTTGCTCAGACTCAGCAGGTTCTTCTCTGTAAACACTGAGAAAATCATATAAAATCTGAGCTGGGGAGGATGAGTGATAGCCAGTGTGCGTAGAGGCAGATGGAGAGGGTTGGTGCTGTACCTGCACTGCAATGTGGATGCTGTGTCGCTTCAGAGTTTTTCCCATCCTTTAATCGATTGTTGATGAATGATGAATTTGAGGTGTGATATTAGAGCTCAGCTTAGTTTTACAACAAAACTAACAGATTATTTAACTGCAAGAAGAGTAAAAAATGAGCAGTGAATTCAAACAAATCCAAAGGGAGTATGGTTTGATGCACATGGGTTGTTAACACTCGAAACACAAAAAAACAAGCAAACACACTGAAGCCACACAAAGAGTGCTTGTGATGCCCCAGGGTGATAGAGAACAGAATGCAACATGCGTCACTAATGACATGCATCGGCCCTGCAGCAGAACAGCGTCAAGACAAACTGTTCCTGTACGTACAGGAGAAGGTTAGTCTTGCAGAAACATTGACCTGAATCCAGGACTGAGGTACAGTCACAGCTTGAGATCACCTCAAAGCAAAGTGCACAGCAGACACAGTAAATGGTTCATAATACAGTAAATCATTCATAATAAGAATCAGATTCATGTAGAGCACATGTACTATGGTGTAGTACAATGTGCTCATGGGCAGCCCAGGTCTGGTGGGTCCCCTGTCTGGTTATTTAATGCCTTAATGGTCTTCCATTTTTTAGTTGGTTTTAATGATATCTTTAGCAACCTGAGCCTAACCTTAACCATCAGGAAACCTGCAACTATTTGTCAAGGTCAAAGATTACAAGATCATGCACTTTTTTTATGGTATTAAGTCATGCCAACCTTGCTGCAATTCGTTTTGGGCAGGTGTGTGAACCATAGACTGTATATGAAGATGGACAACACCTAACTTCCTCCCACTGTACAAAAGTGAAGCCAAAATATCCCAAATACAGGCCATTGTGCTGGTTGCATTATTTGGAACCAGAGTCTGTGCAGCAGTGATCTACTGGTGGAGCCGCAGTTATCAAGATCCCGCCCATACACCAACCCGACCAATTGCAAGACAGTTACAGCTGTCATTCATGATGTTACATCAGTTTTATAGCATCAAATAACTGATTCAACACTTTAACATATCCCAGGGTGATAAAACTGACAGAAACCATCTTGATGTGTACTTTGAGTTTTTTAGTTCAGCTCATAACCGATCTCCTAGCACGGAGGAGGCGGGGTTTATGACGATTAAGATGTTTCGGCTTCACTCTTGGGAAGCTGTCTGTCGTCCACCTTTATATTTAAACTATAGTGTGAGGAGAGAAATTAAGCTAGGTTGCAGACCAAAACAACTGCACTGAGACCCTTTAAAAAGGTGTTCTCGGTCAGTCCCAAACAAACTTTGGAGCATTTGTGGTGAAAAGGTGATCTGACTTTGATCTTACCCAATTAACACATGTAGTTGGGTCAGACTACCAGATGTAGTTGTATTGGGTCAAGTTAAAGCTAATCGGCTCCTGTAGCCAGGTGTGCTTTGCATTCTCGAGACAGAACATGCAAAAATATAGCAGCTTGCATAGCTGTAGTAGTAGCAGCTAGCTGGAGAATTGCACAACAATGTTCTTCTCATAAAAACATACACCAGTCCATAACAAAGGACTTTCTTCTAGCATTTACTTTCTTGGTTCCTCCCCAGACACATCTAGGAGTAAACATTCTCACGGGGTTTTAAAGTGACGCAATTTGGTTTGCTTGGATTTCTCTCCGTGTGAAGAGAAACCAGACTCATCAACTGATACAAACTATGAAACGAAAAGCAGTGTTTCACTGTCTCTAAGTGAAAGTTACTGTTGCACCTCTGACAACACCCAGCACCAACAGTTATGTCACAGTGTACCTGACATATCACTTCTATATCCCTGCAGCAATGTTTGCTGTCGCTGTGCAAAAACAAGATTTTCAGGCAGCTGGTGTTTCTCTTTAGGAATCACTACGCGCATAAGAGCAGCTAATCTCATATATCTAATGCACCATTTAAATGTCACATGTAGCCATACACAGTAGAGTACTCTGAAAGTGTGTGTGTCACTTTAAAACATGTGACACACGACAGTGCTGTTTCTGATTTCACATTTGAACAAAACAGATGTTTTGACTGACATAAAGTCTTTCACAACAAACACAGCAGTGGAGTATAGTTAGATGCATGGTCTCCCATCCGGTATTTTTGCTCATGTGTGCAGACATGAGAGGTCATATGAGCTAATGTAACTCCATAAACACATACAAGGGCTACACGACTATTTGTGACCCAGCAGGAGAAGAAATAAACGGACTGTGATTAGCACCACGGTGGTCCTGAGGATCTCGTGTCGCCACACACATAGCTCACGCTCCACCAGCAGCACCATGATACTTCTGATGTACTGTATCTTTAAATACAACCTATCACTATGGCCAGCTCGGCCAATGTGCTAAAAACACACACACATGAAACACACAACTGGTTGACAAGTGATTTCTAGGAGGCACAAAAGCAGAAACACCAACAGCACCCACTCTGATTACTGACTTGTAAATGTCAACAACAGTGTTTTGTAAGCTGACATTTGTCTTCATGTCACGTCCTGACACGCCCCACTACACCACACATCCAAACGAAGCACACTAAATCAATTAAAGCATGACTAAGGACAACAAACAACTGCCAAACTCAACATTAAGACCACACCGGGCAGTGCTGACACAGCGTTTTAGTTCAGTAGCAGCAAGGAGGAGAATCATCATTTAGTACACAAGCTGACCCAGTTAGAGACAACAGAGGAGGTAAGCACAGTACATACACAAGGATTCAGCAGCCGGCTAAACAGTGCTGCCAACACTGATTTCTCACTGTGTGTGTGATGTGTCAATAACACAGTGTGTGTGTGTGCAAGTGTGTCCAGAAACAGGAACCGAGGCATGGGTGTGCCTGCTAAAACAGTGGCAGATGATGTGGTAAATGTAGATGTTTGGTCAGAGAGGCAATAAAGCGTGTTTCCTGGACACATGAGGCCAACAAGAGTTCACATATGAACACACACACACTATTCCTAAGGTTCAAAATTAATAAATATTTATGAACTGCAACAATGAGCCAATTAAAAAAAAGTTGGGACACTGTGTAAAATGAAAAAAGGAAAAGAAAATAATGCATCAAATTCAGAATTCACAGTGTATATTTATTATATTTATTGTTATTTTTTATATATTTTTGTGTATTATTTTGAATATGTATGGGCTTTGAACTGATGATTGAACTAAACAACACATTTATTGACGTCACCTGGTGGTCTCTAGGCTATTGTGATGGGCATTTTACATTGTTTTCTGATGGTATTTGTAGAAACTGACCAGAATAAATACAGACTGGATACCAGTGCATTAAAAGCCTGTTGAAATTGACCACAATAGTACAACCCCTCAAAACTCAAGCTTTACCCGCTGTTTTACTTCTGTAAAATTCTCCTAAATTGCTGACATTTTGCTGGCTTTGGCTAATGTCACAGTCGCTACTAGAACCTGCCTTACCAATACCTTGCATGGACAACTCTTAATCGAGATGAGAAAGAAGCAAGGTGGCTCAATCATTAGCTACTTCCATCACCAATAGGTGTGTTTCCATTGAGTGCTTTTTGAGTGCTTTGGATATGCCCACTAGTTACTTCCCCTCGGCCTCTGTACCCATACAGGTACTTTTGTAGCGGCTAACCAACGGGGTTCGAATGTGACAACAGACCGACGCAGAAAGTAGTGTCGCAAACTTAGCAACTTTGTCTCTATATTTAGCAACTATTCAGACCCCTCTAGCGACTCTTTTTCAAAAAAGCGACAAGCAACAAATCTAGCGACTTTTTCTGGTGTTATTGGAGGCTTTTGGAGACTCATTCCTACTCTTCTTAATGAGTAGAAGGCGCTGTCCAAAAGCACTCACAAGCGGCTCAGTCCTCCCGCTGCAGTCTTTCCCAGCTGCAGTCAGCAGAACAGGAGATGTTAACCCCTCAGCATCCAGTCTGCACCAGTCTGCAAATGAATCATGCATGCACAAAATTGCCTCTCAGTAGCAGCTCAGAAATGTACTAACCCGAGGCAAGTACTTTCTGAGCCGCTAACCTGTGAAGTTCGGCGAACCTTGGGCGGATTCTCTCCCCCAAGCCATACCCATAGTGGCTCACTAGAGGGAAAAGTACCTAATGGAAACACGCCTAATCTCAGATGCAGGCTGCACATGTACAAATGATGTGATAACGTTATATCGGATTGATGCATAAACTCACATACTCTGGTCTGACCTATCTAACATTTTAGGCAGTATTGGAGGCATTTCTTATCCTGGTATTGGTATTGGAACAACTTTAGTTATATTTTATAGACCAAACAATCAGCAGATAAATCAATAATAATAAGAATATTTGGTTGCTACCCTGCATGATTGATCTTACTTGATGTTATGCTATATAACCAGTAAGTCCACAAAACTCTGTCAAAGAAATTGACAATAAACTACTCAGACTGCAATTCATGGCAATTAAATAAATCATTATCAACTGACAATAGCTGCAACAACCACTGATATTTACCAAGAAGTTCAACCAAGTAATCAGCTAACAGCTATGTTTCTTTAACTGATCATAAATATGTCCAAGTGAGCCATCACAAAGGGAATACATGCACTGATGCAGATCATAGTAATTATTGTGGCATGTTTTGGTTTGAATCTGTCATATCATTCAGCCACTTCTGTCACACATTAATCAAACCTCAAAAACCTCATTCAAACAGGGACAACCAATAAAAAAATAACATGCAAATACAGTGGTTAAACTTGATAAACTGAACTGTTCAGAAATTTTCATATTAACCAGCTGGTGGTCATCCAACTGAGAAGGGAACCGGTGCGACAAGTACTACCGCATTTTATTTTATCACCCAGAATGCATTTCACCAGCACACATCAACATGTTGTGCCTGTGGTTAGTAAGAATTTCAAATCCAGTGAGTGGCCCTCCACATACACATTGCAAATCAGCATGATTCATTACACAGAAGGTCAGTTACAGATTGATATATGTTATAAAATAAAGAGTGAACAAAGCGCACCGCGTGAGCTACGAGTCACTGCAGGATTCAGCCTTTATGTGTTTGTACGTATAGAAGAGTTATGTTGCTCAGCAGGAGTTTTATAGCAGGGCCATAAAACCAGCAGAGAAACATGGTTTAATATAGAGAAGAGAGGGGAAGAAAAGTAAAGACCTGGTGGTATCATGGATAGAGAAATTGTGCACACACACACACACACACACACACACACACACACACACGCACACACGCACACACACACACACACACTCTTGTACTTCTATCTTTGTGAGGGCCCTCATTGGAATAGTGAATTCCCTAGCCCCTTACCCTAACCCTCACCATAACTTTCACTATCACAACTAAATGCCCAACCCTAACCTAACATAAACCTAATTATAACCCTAACCCTAAAAAAAGTCTGAACTCTCAAACAAGCCTATAAAGAAGTGAGGACCTGCCGAGATGTCCTCACTTCACAAAAATGTCCTCACAATGTTGGTTAAAAACGTGTTCCAGTCCCAGTCCTCACTATGTAGGAAGTACAAGAACACACACACACACACGCAACTTGAGCTTTCCATCACACTCAGACATAGTGACACAGTGCATCCTATCCAGCTCCCCACACAGCGAGGGGATCAACACTGGTAATGAAGGCATCCATAGCAGCTTTCATGTGGCCCAACACACACACACACACACACACACACACACACACACACACACACACACACACACACACGAATGGACTCACGCTGATTGATGAGCACAAACCCTAATGGCTGCTCTTCACTGTACATTGGAGTATTTTTCCTTTGCCAGTAAATTTGTGAAATGACAGTCAGTTAATTGAGTGGATTAAGTGACCTGGAAGATTTCTAATCTCATCTCCATATTAATGCAGACCCTCGGGGCACAGTGAGGGGGGAGGCGCTCAACCCTTCCTCCACCAACAGTGTGGCTGCACACTCGCTCTCATGACTGGCAAGCAGCCCAGGCAAAGCAGCACACCACGTCAGTGCCATTCTCTGCTCACAATGGCAGCATTTCATTCGTCATTAAGGGTAAAATCAACGATTCAGACTGATGATTAAATAAGGATGCAAACCTTCATGGATCTTACATCGCAAGAACAGAACTAATTCATTGTGCTGGTTGATTATCATACAATCATAACCATTGTTGTTTTTTTTCCCCATATTTCCAGCTCATATCTGCCCAAGTTCATAAACTCAGTGAAAGATAACAACAGATTAGGTCTGATCATTCATGAACACTCTGGTGGAGTAGACATTCTCACGTCAGCTTCGAACTTTCGTGATCTTGCATGTTTGACCCTCAGAGAGACACTTTAATAAGGTGACGACCGCAGGGATCAAAAGAACCGCTGTCTGCCTTGAAAGCTCATTTGGCCCAAAACTTGGCACTTCTCCTTCTCCCATGGTCGGAAGCTGACCCCGTTGCCATGGTTACCCCACTCTAATATGTATGCAAACGCCTTCTCGCGGCGTTGGGGAGACACACTGCTGACCGGGGGCCGACGCTCTGCCAGGGACTGCCCCCACCCCCTTACACAGAAAAACAAGGAAAGGCCTGTGTAAACACAAACATATTATGAACCCTAATGCAAAATAAACACATACGTGCATATAAATACACATGCACATCCAAAGTGATGGCATATGGATGTACGCACTTAGTAGAGCTGGACAGAAGTCAGCTGCACGTCACGTCAGGCCGGATGCTTTCAGTAATTCATACACCCACAAGTGTATAATAAAGTTATTGTAACCCCACCCCGCTGGGACCTCTGGCTCTGGCAACCACACACACACACACTCACACTCACAAACAACTGTGGAATCTAAACACTCGGCCCACACATGTATCACATCAAACAGCACCCTGACTGTGGATGCACAACAGTATGAAACGAGAGATTGTTCAGCTTCGCCTGACTCCTTTCTTGTATTAAAAATAAATCACTGAAGTTGCAGATCAGCAGTGCAGCTCAATGTAACTTTATCAAGATCGCCCACATGATAAGGCATCAGGAACAGACATATTTCCAACTAAACAAACAAGTAATGTAACAAGTAAACAGCAGCCATTTGTGTCCACATACAGAAACAAAATATTCTTAATGTGGTTCTTTGTCCCCAAATATCTAAATTGTTGACTCCCAGTCCTCTGAAGTCTGGTCACATCGGTTTTTAAACTCGACCACTGAGCTCAAAATCCTGATTTAAAGCCCTCTGTTGGGCGTCCAGGTGGCTCACTGATAGAGAGCATGCACACCTGACCCAGGTTCAAATCCAGCCAGAGCTCTCTTTGCTGCATGTCTTCCCCTCTTCTCCCCCTTCCATGCACCATGTCACTATTCAAGCATGAAAAAATGCAAAAAAAAAAAAAAATTATTAAAAAAAAAAATAGAGCATAGAGTTTTCAGCTTGCAGCTCAGGTGTGGTGGTTGAATTACTCATAATGGTTGGGTGGGTACATACTAAAATAATCTGATCTAGGGTTGGGCTGATAGACAAAAAAAGCCTCCATTGTGGTGGTTGACAGTCATGGACCACTGAGCCCAGCATCGAGATTTAAAAGCTGGGCTGTCACATTAACAGATCTAAAGCAGAAGATAATGACTTCAAACTAACTCAAATGTTAAAGAACATACTGATTTTTACAGTTTATGCCAGGGATGGGCAACTGGAGGCCCGGAGGCCGCATACGGCCCGCACCCTCACTTGAACTGGCCCTCAGTACAACTACATGTATTTGAGCATGAAATCTGTGCAGTGAAAAAATGCACAAAATTACTTCTTGCAATTAATGTTGGTCTGCTGTTCTTGCACTGAAAAAAAGAAATCACAGTAAGTGGTTAATTTTTATCTGCTTCAAACATTTTGTATTCCTATTTATACTGTTATACATGCATTTGAGCATGAAATATGTTAAGTTACTGCACTGTAAACATATTTAAAACTGCAGTTTCGTCATATCTGGTTAAGTGCACGGTCCTATATGTGGCCCTGTGGTAGTGTCGATGAAAAATTGTGGCCCCCTCAAGCAATTAAGTTGCCCATCCCTGCTCTATGCAATGCACTTAGCAAGATGATGATGATCCTGAATGGTGAGTATAGCCTCTGTAGTGGATTTTATGTCCAAATCATTTGAGTAGTTTGAATGACCTGCGCTGACGAAATGATTGTCTATTGTGATGTTTCACTGTGGACATCGTCATATGCCAATTTAGTAGACATTGTCCAACCCTAATGTGACCTGCCGATCACTAATAAGTGATCACTCATTAGAGAAGAATAAATAAACAAGACAGAACAGCTCAGCCTACTGCAGATGTGTTGCAACAACAATACGTATATGCTATTCTGTGAACACTATAAAGCTTAATAAACAAAATTCTCATTGGCTGGTGCATTATTTTGAGGCAGCTACACGGCTCTGATGTACTTCCTGTTTTAAATACACACAAGGAGGAAAAGTATGCGAAGGAAAGATCAGGATGGGCTGCAAATGCTCTAAAACATGTGTACAAAAAAAAAATATTTAAAAAAGCATATAAACAACAATGATATCATGGTCCATAGAATTGTTTCACTGTGGATATCATGACATGTTACTTTGGTAGACAAAAGTCTAGTACCAATAACTCTTGATAGGAAAGCAAATGAGCATGTTTCCCAAAATGTCAAACTATTCCTTTAAAGCACTGTATGGTTGTGCAATAATATGCTCAATAAAATGTTAACCCCATTATGTTTTTCCTCTGGTTTCATTGGGCGTAACAGACACAAACACACAAGCACAAATGCTCAGGCATGGTGAAAGAGTCCTGTCCAACTCTGCGGGCCTCGGCCCCGTCCGACCAAACCCAGATCTCTGAAACAAGCCAAACGAATGACAGATGAAGTCAAAACCCAGAGAGAGACAAGAAAATCCAAGATAATAAAATGAAAGCCTGCTTGCGCGCAAACACACACGTCCTCTAACAAAGGAAAAACATTGGAGTCCAAGACTTAATCAATTTGCAGTGTAGAGGGAGAGTGGAGCCACATGTTTTTGATAAGTTCTCTAGCAGAGCAGGGTGAGGTAATGATGAAGTCATCTCTGTCCTCTGGACAGGTTCAAATTCACTGAGCTGCGTGCATTTTAAATGGCTTCAGGCTCACCAACACACACATGCCTTCATTTCTATTTTGTGTGTGTGGTGGTACGCAGTTAAAAAATATTGTACTTTTATTGAAGTCTGCAGTAGGTATCAAGACCAGAGAATAGGTGAAAGAGCTGCAACATGTGCACACTTCATCTTCTGCTGCACACCTGCCACTCAAAGAGCACAAAAAAAACTACCATCATCAAATATTTTTGTCCTCCACGTTATTCAGTTCCTGTTTCCCCAAAACATTCCCAAGCAATCAAGTCTTACTATGGACACGCCTCATTAACAGTCCATGCAGACTGCCCCCACTCAACCGCTCACTGCCATTCTGTGACTAATCTATGAGGCGGTCTGTCCACTCCCCCGGCACAGTGGACGACTGTACTTCCTGTGTCTCGGCATGGATCTTAAGATTAGATGAGCTGCCTCGGGTTATTATAAAACCATTCATTAGGGCAGAGAAAATAAACAAGAGAGAACAGCTCAGCCTGCTGCAGATGTGTTGCTACAACACTACGTAAATGTTATTCTGCGAGCACTGTAAAGCATAACATTGTGGGCCTATTACAATGTGCACATGGAGAACATGTAATTCTTATTGGCTGGTGCATTATTTTGAGACAGCTGCATGGCTCTGATGTACTCATTACGATTGAAATATGCACACAAATTTCAAATTAAGAACACATCAAATAAAACTTAGTATATTTTAACCACTAGTGTCATAAACACATTCTTCAGTGAGCTTGTCGTTGGCATCTGGAGAGTTTGATGCACCTCCTCCTCAAAAGCAGTTGTGTGCAAAAAAACATTTTTGCAAAAAATTTGAACTACATCGATATATGTGATATGGTCTAATTCCTTATCACTTTAAAAATATATTGATATTTTTTTTATATCGATATATCGCCCAGCCCTAGTGCAGATCTGACAATGTACGGTCAAATTACAGCAACTTCCTGTTTTATGGCAAAACACAACATTTTGCCGCAATTCCATAGCAATGACGTTCCATGAAAATTCCAAATTTTAACAACTTTTCATTGCGTAGGAGTTTAGATTAAGCTGTCCAAAGTTAAAGTCAATCAGGTTAAAATTGTAGGTGGAGCCTGGAAAATGCAAAAAAAAAAAAAAATGCACAAAAGTAATTTCTCCATATTACATTTTACTACCACATGTCATTCGTCATCTATGTGAACCCCATCGACAGGGCTTCACCATTAAAGTTGCTCAAGACCCAAAAAAAAAAAATTCACCACTTCTGAAATGTGTGCAGCGTCATAAGTTTTTTTGAGCACCTAGACAGACCACAATGCGATGCATTTTAGAGAATAACAAACACAAGTTTCATTAGAGTCCTAGCAACAGTTGGACTAACATGCACAAGCTGTTTACAGGAATCTGATAATGTCTAGTTTGAAGCTGCAGAGAAACAACATTATCAAAAAATCACATGGAAAAAGGTTGGGTATCAAATTACATAGACTGGTGTTATGAGCTTTTTACAGAATCTATACTCAATAAGTTTTCACATTTAAACAACTTTTATTTCAAGCCTCAAGAGTAGATAATATTCCTCTTCTTTACTAAACTTAGACAGACTGAAAACCTCACAGTCTCGCCTCCCTAGAGACACAAGTTACTGCAATATTCATGAAGACCTTACGAAACACTGGAAAATGGCATTTACATCAAAGAGGATGTGCCGAGGGAGAGGAAAAATAAATATGGAGTATGTTTGCATTTTCTATCTATTCCGTCATTGGCTCTGGGTTAAATAACTCACTCGTAGAAAGTCCCTGAAGGGTTCTGAACGGGGCCCCCTCTATCTGAGTGAATCAGAGAATGAGGGGAATACCGTTTTAGATTTCAGGTCCATATGGTGAACATTCACAGCTTTTCAGAGGGCTCTGCAGACCAAAATAAAAAGAGGGAAAAAAAGTAACAAAAATGAAAAATAAAGAGTGCAGGCCTTTTGGAGACAATTATCATATTTGTCTGGGTCCTTTTTAAGTTCAGACAGCCAGGCTTTGGTATGGAAATGGATATCCTCAGAGAGTCATTACAGGTTGAGAAATATCTACGAGCCAGAGGTGACGAGGAGGTGCTCGTGGGTAATATGTGATTTGAGGGAGGAGAGAGGGATAGTGGGGGGTGTCTGCCAGACTTTTGATCTGCAGAAGCTGCAGGCAGGACAAGAGGAAAAGAGAGTCAGGAGGAAAAAGATTAAACGAAGGGTGAAAAGGCGGGAAACTGAGAGGAAGGGAGAAGATAGAAAGAGCTGCACGCACAAGCTAACCCAGCTGGTGGTCACTGAACAGTTAATGTTTTCTACAGGATACAGAAGTTAATGCACACTGCTGCATGAAGGGGCTTTTAAAATGGTTGTTATATAGATATAGATATGTGAGAAATGATATGCTTGTTGCAAGTCACAAGTAAGTTCCAAGTCCTTGAACTCGAGATGTAAAGTCCCAAGTCCTAAACTTTAAATTGAGCCTTAAAGAAGGCATAATGCATGCTTCATTATTTACAGAAATAATGAAAGCTTTCAAAAGAAAAAAAGCTCACTGATTTGTTCTTCAGGGTTCTCTCATGAAACTTGATTTGATGCTTTTGGATTGGTTTAAAAAGTGCATATGGACTTTCCAGGAATCAGTAGCATGAACACCAGTTGATGCAGTCAGTTCAGGAACTTGACTGATTGTGTTTAAATAATGATCCTTTTTTGGCTTTGAGTTGCAGATGAATCCCTCCCAGCTGCAGCAGGAGCTGCACTGTAACTGACCCTGACTGTGACCTTTGACTACTATAAAAGAGCACTGACAAACGTGGACATATTGGAAAGAGCTTTGTTTTCTCTCCAATGTTACACATTTACTAAATATATATATATATATATATATATATATATGTGTGTGTGTGTGTGTGTGTGTGTGTGTATATATAGTAAATGTGTAATATTGGAGAGAAAACAAAGCTCTTTCCAATATGCCCACGTTTGTCAGTGCTCTTCTATCGTAGGAGGTGTGTGACAGCTAAATTAAATAAACCTACACAATTAAAAGGAAAGAAAAGGGGAGTGCTTTCATTAAATAGTCCATGAAATATCAAATACAACAACTCACAGTGTGACATGTATGATGGAGGACCAAGACCTCAGAGTAAACAATATAGCAGCTGTTTTGATAATAAAGTTGGAATAAAGTGACATAATTGTAAAAGCTGCTGTTGGACAAAATGTTAATAAACTGGTTTTACCGGAATATTTTCACTGAAACACCAATAAACAACGCATGGACATGGGACTACAAAGTAGAGCATCCAGTGTTCTTCACGTATTATTTTTAAATGACCAAAAATAAGAAATTAACAATCTACATACCTTCTGTGGAGCGCACAAATTCCCGGGTAAGCAGCTGACAGTCGATCTGCACAAACACAAGTGTCCCCGGACCTTTTCTGACTCTGTTTTCACGGTTTGAATTCAAAGGTTCCGTTCAAACACGACGTGTCGGAGTACTTTCACTGACACTCAGTCATCGGGATGGTGCTGAGCTGCTCCCAGCAGGCTGAGCCGGCGGCAGCACATGCTGTGTACATCTACTATGCCGGCTAAACGCGGAAACGGTGGCTCACAATTTGGCAGGAAGTGGAGTTTCATTCACCCCAAGTGGCGGCGCATTTTTTCGCGAATCCCTTGCCTCAGACAGAGGACACGTGATTCAGGCTTGCTGTTGATGTGTATTATTTATGTTTGTCCCAGTTCAGAGGGAACATTAGCTTTAGCAGAACTAGCAAGGAACATACTTCACATAGCAGACTTTAAACAAATGTAAACATATTTTAAAGTGTATTATGGACAATATAAAGGCTACACTTGGTATTCTGGATATTACTCAAATTGTGCTGCATGCAAATACAGTCATGGAAAAAATTACTAGGCCACCCTTGTTTTCTCCTTGCTTTCTTGTTCATTTAATGCCTGGTACAAATGAGGGTATATTTGTTTGGACAAATATAATGATGACAATAAAAATAGCTCATAAGAGTTTAAGAGCTGATATCTAGCCATTTTCCATGGTTTTCTTGATAATAAAATCATTATCAAGGTACCAGGCATTAAAATGAACAATAAATTGAAGAAAACAGTGCTCTAATATTTTTTTCCATAACTGTATATCAGAAAATACACATTCTTGGAATCACTGTGATACATACCTATTCGGGTATTAATATACAGTGTTTATTCCCTTTATAGTGGGCTTTATAGGTCATTTACACACATTTTTATCTGTATTGTTTGTGTCTTGAAAGTGCAGCTTCAGGATTAATTCGTATCACCATATAAAGGGCTACATTTTTTGTGCTCAGAATGAATTGGTTGAGGCTATATGATTCAGACAAATATGATGCGCTGCCTCCATCTAGTGGCCCCAAGGGTGCTAGTGTACAACCTCTAGGTGAATGCAGATCCAGGAAAATCACTTAAAAACAGAAGCACAGATTATGATGCTTCTTCAGTGTAAAGACGTGGAGGTTAGGTTTAATTGGTGACTCTCAATTATCCGTAGGAGTGAATGAGAGCATTAATAGTTGTCTGTCTCTATGCGTCAGCCCTGTGATAGTCTGGTGACCTGTCCAGGGTGTACCCAGCCTGGCACCCAATGTCAGCTGAGGTTGGCTCCAGCAGCCAAAGTGCAGATAAGTGGTTAAGAGTAATGGATGAATGAATGTTATCAAAAAGATTTAGGCGTATAGGCAATAAGTAATAAGTACAATGTAATACAATATACGGAATTAAAGGAACATTTTATTTGTGAGCTAAAATTGCTGTTAAGTACCGCATAAAGAGGTTCCCTGAATAAAATAAAGTAAATGTTTATTCTGTTCGATCATTCGTCTCAAGCAAGTGTCATGTCTTTGCATGAACATCTTAACTTGAATTAAAATTCTGCCTAAAAGAAAAATCAACATTGTAACTAATGTAATTCTAGCATAATCCAATTTTATTTCCGCTGCAAGGTGTCCTTTGTTTGCATGTGTAGTAGATGTCAATGGTTATCACCTCACAGTCACTGTATTCCATCTAGTAGATGATGGTCTGCATGTTCCCAGTTTGGAGAACAGAACTGCAGACCGGGATTGTCACAAAACATATTTTACCCACCTAAACAAAGGCTCACCCTAAATACCTGTTTATGTGTACACTATATACATGTCCACTGATTTTTGTTGCTATCCACAGCCGTTTCATTTGGCACTACTGTTTCTCAACCGTAGAACCTCAATGTTCCTACATATACAGGTACATCTCAATAAATTAGAATATGATGGAAAAGTCAATTTCCAGTAATTCAAGTCAAATAGCCCTAACCAAGTATTGAGTCATATAGATGGCCAACATTTCCATATTAAACATACTTTTTGAAATTGGTCTTTTGTAATATATATATTTTTTGAGACACTGAATTTTAGGCCTTCATTAAGTGTAACTCATAATCATTATAATTAGAAGCAATTAAATAAATTAAAACATGAAATGTTTCATTATGTGTGTAATGGATCTATATAATGTGTTATATCCACTTTTTGAATTGAATTTCTGACATAAATAAACTTTTTTATGATTTTCTAATTTATTTAGATGCAGCTGTCGATCAGCTATTTTGGTCCGAATTAAACAGAACCAAGTCCACTCATGGCAGCAGAAGCTCCAGGTGTCTGTAGGCCTGGGCTCTATCTTTGGCTTCATTTTGGGGTCTAGTTCCCACAAAAGTTTCCCCTCTTTCTCTTTCAGCCCGTTCAGTCTCCATCTGATATTCCATATCATAAAGATATCCTTTTGTCTCCATATTGAACAGCATTTTGTCATTGCTGTCGTAATCACTCTTTTTTATTTGTATTTCTTTTATTTGTTGTCTCTTATAGAAACTAGCTAATAGATTCTGACCAAACCAGCTGATCGAGTGAAGCATAGTGCTGTGATGCGTAGGAACATGGAAGTTGTACGGTTGATCTACGGCAAATAATACATTGACGTTGTGGCTAAGTACCTTATACAACCCCCCAAAAAAATAAAATATATCCAAACTATTCCTTTAATAAGCATTGTTTAACAGACTCTTTAAAGCGATTCATTGTGAGCCTCAGTTAGTATATAAAATAATCCATAAGTATTTAAGTATTTTATTATGAGCAGCGCAAATGACGTCAACTTCTTTGAGAACCTGTTCTGCAAGAACAGAACAGATTCTTGTGGTTTGGATCAGCTCATCATAAACACCACATACAGCAGATCCATATCAAAGCACAAGTTTTGCTGTCAGGAAACCATATGTCTTTGCCACCTTTCCCTCACCTTAATTACACAAGATGATGCTCACAGATGTGATTGATGGTGAACATGTTTTGTCTGTCAAAGACATTGCTGTCATTTTTGGATCAGAGACAATCAGGAAGTAAAAAGGAGCACTAGTTAAATGAAGCACATTATAGAGAAGGGTTTGATAGAAATGAATTCCCTGCTGTTCAGAACTTGTGTTGTTTCAGGTGACACCCAACTTCATCAAACTGGTACTTCCAACCATTACGTGCCAAGAAAAGCTATCTGGTTTTGTTTTCGACTTTTCACTGACAGTTGTTGCTCATCAGGTGTTGTGACAACCTGAAAGAAGTCACACATTGACAGTGTGTGCATGAATCTACCTCCATAGATTTTAAGTAAATCTGTTCGTGTAGTACAGAAAAGATTCTGCATCCATGCAATTTCTATCACATCGTCCCATCCAGTGAAGGACAGCAACGAAGTACATTTACTCAAGTTCCAAGTATATTTCAAAGTACTTCTGTTGTATTCTACTTTATACTTATACTCCACCACACTAAATAGGGAAATGTCTCACTTTAAACAAGTGGTGTGAGTCTCAAGTTTTATCAAAGTGCAATATTATATCAATTCTCGGACGATACAATATTTGTTGAAATCATAAAGTCTGTCACAATATTATTTCAGTTTGATTCATTTTGATTCATGAGACGATGTAAAATGCTCATATGACACAGTTAATTTTATATCAACTCAGAACATGCAACTCAAATATGATGACAACTATATTTGTGACTTTCAAAATAAAAGCATTTATTAAGATGATGATATGTATAGATATTTTCATTATGCATCAGCAATATTGGATCATTGATCACTGTTTCCATATATGGACACACATCACTGTATCCAACACTTTTCACCACATGTGACATTTGTGACAACCACAGTTACTGAGATTAAGCTTTGACAATAAACATGATGAGTTTATTAAATAAAATAAATGTGTTTCCAAACCTTTTTGGCTTGTGACCCCAGACAAAAATGTTTTACTTTGGATACTTTTAGTACTTTTTGCTGATAATACATCTGCACTTTTACTGATGTAGAATGTTGATTGCAGGACATCTACTTATGTAGGATATGAGTACTTCTTCCATCACTGGTTTCAACTTATCGTGTTTCAGAATTTCTTCTATGTCAGTATGTCAATTTTCCCATCAAACCAGACCAAATGTAATTGCATGCGATGTAAAGATAAGGGGAACAAAGAGAGAGTTTAGCTTCTAAGTTGTATAAAACATGAATAGATCATTTTGCAAAGCTAGCTTTGTTCTGCAGAACAAACACAGTTCCTGCACTACACTGTTTGAGGAAGAAGGCTGAATATTTATGTTTGCCATCTTTGTGTTTACAGGCCCTGTCAGCAGAACATTTCCCCTTCCTTGGAGAATAAAGTACCTGGTCTTTGTGAAATAAGTATGATGGTTTGAGAGTCCTGATGTTTTCAGGTTGTCCACCCAATCGTTGGTCCTCACCATTCTAGTGAAGTCAAGTCAATTTTATTTATACAGCCAAAAATCACAAATCACAGATTTGCTTCAAAGGGATTTACAGACTGTACATGGTACGACACCATCTGTCCTTTAACCCTCACATTGGCCAGGGAAAAACTCCTCCAAAACCCTTTTAACAGGGTAAAACGAAGAAGAAATCTAGGCCAGGCCTAGGACAGAAAGACATGCAATAGATGAAGGGATATCTCAGAAACAGCTGGGAAGCATTTCTTTTAAATTTGGAACAAACATCCACTTCCACTGTCTGTTAGGATAAAATGATGAAGTGACTACATTTAAATTTGAAAGGTCTAAGGTCAGCTACACTGTGGCATTCAAAATGTTCTGCAAAAACATTTTCTGGCCATAACTCAGGCACAGAAGGGCAGACTGTGACCTAATTTCACATTTGGTCAGAAACTGAAGTGGTGTTGCTGATCTCGGGTGCCCACCTTGAATCTGTGCTCGCTGAATTTAAAGCTTTTTTGCACCAGCATCCATATTTGATTTTTCTTCCACTGTCATAGCTACATGTATGAGTCTGTAGATGTTTTATGCCACTTGACTGGTTGGTGGAGGTGTAACTGCAAGGTAATAATTCTAATTTATTTTCTTTCATTATTCATACAGTAATGCTCTAACTTAACTAGTTAGGAGTGTCTATAAAGTCTGCCTTATGAATCGTCAATACGGTGTTGATTCTGTCATGAAAAGGAGATGACAAAAACGGGAGAGATGCAGTGCATAGCTGATAGGGCTGGGCGATATATCGATATGAAGAATATATCGATATATTTTCTAATGTGATATGGAATTAGACCATATCGCATATACCGATATAGTTGAATTTTTTTCTGTCTTTATATATAAATGCTGCCTTTACTAGGATTTGTCATATTTAGTTATTTTGTAATGTTTGTTATTCTTTTCTCATATAAATATATTAATTTCAGAAAAAGATTGGCCTATTTTATTTCATAGGCAATTTTTATTTAAGATATTTTTTTTTATTTAAATGTGAACTTATGGAGCTTTGATTTTTTTCAAAAGGTACTCCTGTTGTTATACAGTATTTATGCTCACTTAAATAAACGGTTTTAATAAAACTACTTGTGACATGTCATATTTGGCTTTGACTTTGACTGAACATTTGCTCTCACTTTGAAATGAAAATATCGGGATATATATCGTATATCGAAATTCAGCCTAAATATATCGGGATATGACTTTTGGTCCATATCGCCCAGCCCTAATAGCCGATATAAAAATAAATTTATTTAAATAAAGTCACACAACCTAAAGTAGCACAAGCACGAGGTGTGTACGCCAGTGGTTTCAGTCATATAAATGTGGGTGTATTGATCATGTAAGGTAGGGTGTTGTAAATTAAAGTAAATGCCAAAGGAGCCTAAAAAGGTGCGGACGCTGGCAAGGGAAGCGAGAGAGACTGCACAAGGCTGCCAGCTGCCCTTTTATCCAGTTAGAACACCGGGCCCAGGTGCTCCCGATCAGGTGGGGCCGTCACAAATCATATTTTTTATTTCCTTTGACATGTCTCTCAGCACTACTGTCAAACATCTGTGACATCTTTGATATGTTTCCTCATACTTCAAACTTGAAATGAAAACTCCATTGTCTGATGAGTGTTCTCAATGGCATTAAAAACAGATGAAATATCAATCACATGTCTACATGTCTGTTCAGGGTGGTTTACAGTAAAAGATCACCAGTGTGAGCCACCGGGACGCCCCCTCAAGTTTAATCTTACAAATCATTACAATCATATCATGAAGGCGCACGTTTGGGCAATGGTGGAAGAAGTATTCAGATACCTTACTTAAGTAAAAGTACTAATACCACACTGTGAAATTACTCCACTACAAGTAAAAGTCCTGCATTCAAAACTTAGTGAAGTAAAAGCACAAAAGTATCAGCATCAACATGTATTTAAAGTATCAAAAGTAAAAGTACTTGTTATGCAGAACGGACCCACTCAGATTGTTTTATATATTCTAAATATATTATTACATTATTTGTATTGAAACCTTTATGTAAGCAGTGATTTAATGTTAAAAATATAGAGCTCATTTAACTATATAATATACTGTTATAAGATTTAATAAAAAAAAGTTAAAAAAAAAAAAGTCTAATCACTTTTAATTGATCATGTTTTTTTAGGTTAAATCTGACTTGAAAAGTAATGCAGTAAAGCTGTCAGCAAAATGTAGTGGAGTAATAATTACAACATTTGCTTCAAAATAAGTGGAGTAGAAGTATAAACTTACATAAAATGGAAATACGGTACTCAAGTAAAGTACAAGTACCTCAAAATTGTACTTAAGTGCAGTACTTGAGTAAATGTACTTAGTTACTTTCCACCACTGAGTTTGGGTGATTGTTTCTGTCAGTAGAATGCTTGACAAAAAAACAAAAACAAATTCTCCCTGTGTAATCTCTGGTTAATGCCTTAACATTTCAACAAACCAAAAAAAGATGACACCCACATGTAAACAAGTCATGAAAAAATGCTCTTCCAACAATCATCCTACACAAAATTCCTTAAAATGTGATCCTACTGATTATCTTAGATGGCAACCTGAATGACAACCCTGTCAAACCTGTCCTTGTCCTTAAATAACTGTGTTTACAAATTCCTGTTTACTTCAAAATGCACCAAAATACAGTTATTGGTGCCAGTTAAGTACAGATTAAGAAGCTTTTACATGTTGTTCTTTATTCTAGTGCCCTCAGTGTATAATTATAATCACTTTTGTGCGTGAACACATGACCATGCATGATTATGCATGACATCAAATTATCAGCACCCATTATCAGACACCTTGTGACTACACCAATACAATAGGTGTGCATTTTGGGATTATTCTTTTTCATTTATTTATTTATATTTTCAAGATATTCTCTTGGTGGCTATTTTTAGCCATTATTACAGTTTGGACCTAAAAGTTGTGTGTTGTGTTTCTTGGATATTTTTTTTATTTTTATCAACCTTATTTAGGAAACACACTGTCTGTAATTTAAGAGGTTTGTGTGGTATATCACCCACAATTCATCCAAGAAAATACAACCATGGTTAGATGGAAGTAATTTCCTTAAAAAGGAGTTGCTCAAAACTAATAGGGAGATTCATAATATTAAAAGTATTATAGTGTAATATTATAAACTAATGGAAAAAGTTATAAGACCACTGTTTTCTTCAATTTCTTGTTAATTTTATGCTTCGTACAACTAAAGGTACATTTTTTGGAAAAATAAAATGATAACAACAAAAATAGTTCATAAGAGTTTAATTTAAGAGCTGCTATCTAGACATTTTCCATGGTTTTCTTGATAATAACCAAAATCATTACCAAGAAAACCATGGGAAATGTCTAGATATCAGCTCTTAAATTAAACTCTTATGAGCTATTTTTGTTGTTATCATTATATTTGTCCAAACAAATCTACCTTTAATTGAACCAGGCATTAAATGAACAAGAAAGCAAGGAGAAAAAAAGGATAGTCTAATATTTTTTTTCCATGACTGTATATATCACAGATCTTCTTTTTCTTCTTCTTTTTTGTTGATGCTACTACCAGCTCCTCTGTAAACTCAATTCCTTAAAAATAAAACTGCCACTACCTTAAAATTACAGACGGCTCCTGTGCTAAACATTTGCATGCAAGGTATCATGACAAAACACAAAACTTTTAGGTTCAAGCTGTTATAATCCCAAGACGCACCCCTATTGTATTGGTGTAGTCACAAGGTGAGTCATGTATTTCATGCATGGGGGTGATAACGGGAGGAGATGAGGTCTTGTGTTTTCACACAGGGGGAGTGCTGATGATTTGATGTCATGCATAATCATGCATGGTCATGCACATTTTCCAGCTCCACCTCTTTTTTAAACCTAGTGATGCTTTTAAGTTGTCTAGGCTTCTCGACTGTGTCAGGGCTATTAGGAACTGGTTGGCAGTAAATTTCCTTCAGCTGAATGACAATAAAACTGAGGTTTTGGTTGTTGCTCCAGACACAGTCACCCCCACAATTGTTCAATTCTGTCTTCTCTGTCTTCTGCTGTCCGCTCTAACCTCTGTAACTTAGGGGTGTTTTTTGATCAGTCTACATTGTTCGACAAACATATAAAACAGTTGACCAGATCTTGCTTTTTCAATCTTAGAAACATCAGTAAACTGAGATCTGTAGTTTCAAAAGCTGAACTTGAGATGCTCATACATGCATTTATCTAATCTTGTATTAGTCTCACTTTTCTCCCTACTAGGTCAAGGTTAAGGTCACATTTATTTCTAGAGCACCTTATACACAACCAAGGTTGACCAAAGTGCTTTACATAAATGAATAACTACAAAAAATCCAAAAGCTACATAAACGAATAACAATAAACTCAAAGATACAATTTAAAAAAGACAATTTCATCTAGTAATATATGATATGAGATGTACAATACAACACACAGAAACAACTTTCTTCTCACACAGGTTCAAAAGCCTGGGAGAACAAATGAGTTTTAAGAGATTTAAAAATGTCCAAAGTCTCTGACGACTGGATATGCAGCAGTAAACTGTTCACAGCTTAGGGACAGCCACTGCAAAAGATCGATCGTCTTTTGTTTTTAGCATTTAGGCACATCCAGGTATGAATCATTTGCAGACCTCAGAGCTCTGGTCGGTCTTTGAACATGTATAAGTTCAGCAAAATTTGCTGGGGCCAATCCGTTTAAAATTTTAAAAACAAACATCAGGATCTTAAAATCAATTCTGAAAAGGACAGGAAGCCAGTGCAGAGAGGCCAGAACAGGGGATATCTGTTCCCGTTTCTTTTTGCCTGTTAAAAGACGCGCTGCAGACAATTAAAACACAATTAAAACACAAGTTGTAGGCGTCACAATGAGCGCTGGTCTAAACCTACATACAACAAGTTGCAAAAAAAGTACTAAGTATGTAAGTATGTCTGCTCTATGCTCCGCAAGATTACTCAGTGGTTCAAACAAACGCTCCCACATCACCCCTGTCCTGAAGTCTCTTCACTGGCTCCCTGTTGCATACAGGATTCAGTTTAATATTGTTACTCTCACATATAGAGCATTGCATGGTCAGGCTCACCTATATATTATTGAACTACTTCACCCATATCTGTCAGCTCGGTCTCTTAGGTCAAACACACGACATCTTCTGTCTGTTCCACGTACCCGTCTGAAAACACGTGGTGATCGATCATTTCAATATGTGGCACCCAAACTTTGGAACTCTCTGCCTCTCCCCTACGGTCTGCTATTTCTTTTGACTATTTTATTACCTTAAATCACCCTAAGACCTACCTTTTTAGACAGGCATTTGGATGACCACCATGCATTGTACATATTATTTTGTAATTTTTTATGTTTCATTGTGTTTTAATTGTGTTTTAACTGTCTTTTAATTGTCTTATGTTCCCCTATCTTATTTCTTTATTTTTATCTTCTGTAAAGCATTTTCATCTTCTGTAAAGAGATTTTATCTGTGAAAAGTGCTATTTAAATACATTTCACTTACTTACATGCACGTGCTAAAGTGGCTTCTATATATTTCTGTTATTTAGTACATTCTGAGATGTTAAATCTGTGTGAATCCCCTCATTAAGAAAACAGTCTCTTATCACTGTCATCATTCTGCTGTTTCCATATACTGCCCTCTCTCACTGTCTCTGCCTATTGTCTGCATGTGTGGATGTGTGTGTATGCAAACCTGTGTGTACACGATCACGTCATGATTCCAGCTCCTGCCGCAATCAGTGATTTAAACAAGCCGAATGAAGGACCTGACCCACTTCACAGGTCCTCCAATATGTGTAAATAGCTACGTGGCCTACCCCAAACAGCCCACAATGATGGGCCACTGGGGAGCTATTCTTAGAACAAGTTACTATTTTCTCTCTTCTTTTATTCCCCTCAACCCTGTCACAAGGACAGCTGAGGCGTGTTGTGTGAGAGGAAAGAGAAAGAAGCAGAAGCGAGGTTGTAAAAGGGGAAAAAAGAGAACAGATCAACTCAGCAACAGCTGAAAACACTCGAAACTTTGAGGATACAAGTTTGTTTTTTGGCAGCTTATTTGTCTTTCTTTCATGCTTACAGTTAACAAGTGAATAAAAGCAAAATGAATATGAATTAAAAATAGAAATAAGCAGCTGTTTGTATTTTCGGTTTATGTCTGTGGAAACAAATCATACATATGTCATCTCTCTTTATTCACATTAAGCATAAATGTCACAGGATGGTTTAATTACATTGTTTTGCTCAACAAGCTTGAACATTGATTTGCACACCTACACTGAAACTGGTTTAGCTTTATTCTTTCACTTTGCCATGACCTGTTGCTGTTTTGCATTCTCAGTAACACTTATCTTTTTTCCATTCTAGTTGTTCATTATTTATCTTATATGACATCAATGTTTTTGACTATAGATCGCTGCTGTTTATTGCCATCAGTGTGGTCCTGTTTTAGAAGTAGGTCATTTTAATCCCTGCTATTACAGTATACTACACAGAGCAAAGTATTAATGTGCAATCTTATCTCACAAAGCATAAAAAATAATAAATATACACACAATACAAATTAAATAAATATGTTTATGAGTTATTATGTGCACTCTGTAATCAGCCACTTAAATTAGCATTTTGAGCTGATTGAGCAGAACACAGTGACTAACAAATGCTTTCCTTTGTCATTTGCGTCGGTAGGGCAGGGCCGCGCTTCCCCACCCATCCAGGGCTGCCAAATATTCCTCCTCCTCCCCTGCCTCCACGCATGAGACACTGCGGGCCTGTTGACCAATCAGAGGCTGCACAGCACAGACAGACTGCAGCTGAAAAACAGAAGCACAAACTGGGGCTTCACACACATGTTCCTGGAGAACACACTCAGACACACACTCCATGACTGTGCTGTCACTGAACTTCTTTTGTTATAACTAAGCTGTTTTTTTTTTTTCTTCTTACCTACACTTTTTATGCAGATTTGCACAACTTTACTGAAGTTTTTTGTCACATAATTTTCTCTTTGCTGTGTGTCTTCCACACACTAGCCATCATCATGTGCCTTCTGGCTGCTGCCCTGCTGCTTTCTTTGCTTGGTGAGTATTTTTCCATTATTTTCACCTTTTTTACAGAGTGCCACGTGGACTAAATGAATGACTTGTGTATTCAGCAGTGTAATGTTTATGGCAAAAGGCTTAAACCATGTGCAATGCAGGACAGAGAGATATTCACTGTCCAATGATTCATCTTCCTTTATAATATTTAACTTGTTTTGAGACCAAATGTGCAACAGGCACAGCAGCAGCTCTGTTCTACTGATGCAGGCTTGGGGGATGCAGCTCCCACTACGATGTGAAGAGGTTTGAAACGACCGTAATGATCAGATTAGAAGCATGTGATGTCAGTAACCACTACTCCCAATAAGGGGCTCAATTTGGTGATTTAACATGAGAAATTGAGAACAACCAACCAATATGTTTGCACATTCTGGATAATCTGCTCTTTCAATCTAATTTGTATTCCCTGGGATTGAAGGGATTTAGCATGTATTTTATCTTGCACAGGCAATCTCTTTTTATACATGGGTTATAACTTGCTGGTATTCCAGCAAGTTATATGATGATATGTTGATTAACCAGATTAGCCAGATGTCTAAAAATCTATACTTGAGTCATTGCAAGTCTTTGTTTTCAATTTGATTATACTGCAATAGATCTTAAGGCCTACACTCAAGAATAAGGTTTTATCTATTTTTATCTAAACAGGCTTTTGAGCCTATCAGTCCTTCATTGCATTATACTATATCTGTAGGTCAAAGCTTTGACGTTGATTTAGTCTGCTATTAACAAGGTTTATAACACTTACATCATAAATCATTCACACTTTAAACCACTATATGGTAGCCATATAATCAGAAACTAAAGGTGCGTATAACCTAATTTAAACAGTATTTCCACAATATGGTGGTGATAGTGTCTTCTAACACTCTAACTTATTAAACACCTTTAATAACACCTACACCATCATCCATTGTATCGTCCAGTAAATCTATTTTGAAAGTTATAATTAATCTATTTTAATAGTGATAATCAAAGTAAAGCTGATGACGATGATTTCCGACTAACACTGTAGTCGCTGTGAAAGTAGCATTTCCACAATTGAATGTCACCTAAAATGCCATGTAGGAAGAATGACATTAAAGAAATGAAAGTGGCCACTATATATACCATTTGCCAAGAATAGAAACTAAAAGGTGCATGTAAACTTAACAGTATTTCCACTATATGGTGTTGTATACAGTCGTGTCTTATAACACTATATTACTACTTATTATTACTATAATATATTCTTAAGGGTAAACAACTACTATATATAGTGATTTGTCTATCAAAAAACTTTACTAAAACAAACAAACAAACTAAAATTTGATCATTGTAGTTTGTTTGAAACTTTATGTATAACTTGGTCAAGTGATGATGTGTAATCAGTCTGTGATTAAGAGGCAGTGCTGTCACAGCCGTCTATGAATAGGTCAGCATGTTCAGTAGACCTGCATCATATGCACATTTGCCCTATAAAAACAGCCGTTAGTGTGCCACATTGCCGCTATTAATAAATCGACCATTAGAATACAGGTTGAATGATCGCACTCGCTTTAGCAACGAACACTCTGACACAACATGTTTTTGTGTCTTAATTATTATTTTCATCTTCTGGAAAGTTTTCTAAAGGGCTTTAACTTTGTTATCCAGGAACAATTAAAACTTTAAATCTTACATACTTTTTTTTTTTTTTTTTAAAAGCCTAAAGTTCAAGCTCAAATCTCAACATCTTTCGAACCTTTTCAAAAACTTGAAAAGGTTCAAAAACTAAATATTGTGAAGGAGAAATTCTAAAGGTTAACCCCATGGGATTTGGATTTGTTTTGCTATTCATGGGTTTCCAGTCCCTGTGCTTTGTTGTATTGGTATGTTCACACCTTAATTAAAGTAATTACTGCTTAAGTCGCATGTTCATTTCTGACCAACTCAGATTTTACATTGTTGTGATTTAGGTGGAAAGTTCAACGATATTGTGCGTGTGACAGCACTTCAACTCATGAAATGTCAGCGACAACAGTTATATCACTCACACGTTATGTTTACTTCCGCACACTGGCAGTCAGACTTGGAATTAGAATAAAAGTCACCTGTCAGAGCAAGCAGAGAACGATTATCTCTGAAATAATCAGCATTAATCACTGAGTGTATAGGTAGAGTCATGTCTTTAAGAGGATACACTATTACCTGTGAGGGTATTACAGTACAGATGGATATTTCTTACGGAGTAAAGAGTGTATTTTGGAAAAAAGGCTGTACACCTCATTGTGACAGTTTATCCGCACTGGCTAACATGTGTGCATGTACTGTTTATCATTTTTTAATTAATAAGGAAGCTGTTAATATGGATTTGTTGATAAAAAAAAATGTTGTTAAAAGTAGTCAATTAGCCTAAAATGTGTAAAATTGTTTGAAATTACATACAAGGAGGAACTAAATGAAGGCCAGTTAAAATGTATTATTTCCAATTGAAAATGTAAAGATATATGCCAACGTATTGGTATTTAACTTATGTAACAATATTTGGAACTAAAAAAAAGACATACCTGTGTGGGTGTCTGTGTGAGCATAAATTAATTTAAATGTTGAATGATTCAGCAGCAAAAGGTTTACATCCAAAGCTGTTGCAGAACAAAGTGCGATGTTTATCTTGTGTGGTGATAAGTAAAGATGAGGTGGTTGTGATGATGGATGCATTCGTACATCATAAATACCTTTGAACTATGCATGTGCAAAATTTGACATATGATAGCTGTTTTCACATTAGTGGACCAATCGTGGTCCAATATACAGTTTATTTAACCGTGTTAAAGTTTTCAGTTCCTCCTCAGGTTACACTGTTAGCGTTGTTAAAATAGCCGCCGGCTCAGCCCCGCCATGTTGAGAGCCCTGTGCAGACAATCAATATGCTCTTGATTCTGTGTACATCCCATTTAAATTATTATTATGACTTCAAGAAGAGGTTTGTTTTATGCCTAATTTTGGTTTTCTTTATCCATGAAAATAATCTTTTCCCTAACCTGTTTTAGATGTCTATCGTTATTGTAATATGATATAATGTAATATGATATAATGTAATATTGCAATGTGCATAAATACTTGTGATTCAGGATTTTGCAGGGACAAAACACATATATGACATATATTACCTGAGTTCTGTTTGTTGAGGAGGTTTTTAACCCAGAATACTATTATCCCCTCCTATTTGTCGTCCTTTTCAGATTCCATATCCTGTGTTCAGTTTATGGCGCCTCTGAACATGGGAGGAGTTACAGGGCAGGTGCACTTTAACTCCACCTCCCAGATGGCCACGGTCAACGTGTCTGGCGCTGGTTCCTGTGGTCCACTGAACTTCTCCCTCAGCGTGTTTCCCGTCATGTATGGCCATTATGCTCAGCCCTGTTCTGAAAAAAATATTGGCTCCGGTGTCTTCACCTTCACAGCTGATCCTGCCTCAAACCCCACCGTCAACGTGTCAGGCCTCTTCGAACAAAGCTCCAACCTGGACGACTTTTCGCTGACTTTGCAGACATGCAATGGCACTAAAATATGCACGGTTGTTAGTCAGGGTCAAACAGCCATGACTCGTCAGGCCAGGTTCACCGGACCCATCGCGGGTAACGTTTACATACGCTTTAATCAAGGACTGACCAACCCCAGGCTGCTTACAGACCTAGTAACCATCGGTCAGGTCAATGCCTCACAAACCAATGTCACTCTCTATGGATCTACGAGCACCACTGCAACCTGTGGTGTACTTCTTGGAAGCCTAGATACCTCAGCTTTGACCAATCTGGGTGTCGTAAAGGTTGGAACTCCCTTAAAACCTGACAAATCCCGCCTGGACCCGAGCAGCTTCGACAGCAACACTCGCTTTCTCGTCCTCCGCATAGGGTCAAGCTACAAGTGTGCTCTGATTTATGTTATGGCAGAGAAACAGGTGAGCGCTGTTGTGAATATGAAAGGAATCAAAGGATACTTCAGCTTCCGTCAGTCTTCCCCGTTTGATGTGACAGAGCTGAGGGTGAACCTGACCAACTTACAGATGAAAGTCGGCCCTTATCACGTCCACATGTTTTCTGTCCCCTCAGTCAGGTCGCCTTCATCAAGCCGCTGTTCGAATGATAATGTGGGTGGCCACTGGAATCCATTCCGTGTCAACACAAATGACCCAGCTTACCCGAGAGTGCCAGGTTCAACCCACGACATGTATGAGATCGGTGACCTCAGTGCCAAGCACATGTCCCTTGCAGGTAAAAACGAGACAGACGCAATGTTCACAGACTTCAGCCTCCCTCTGTTTGGACAGAACAGCATCGTAGGTCGCTCAGTTGTGATTCACCAAACAGATGGGGCCAGGTACGTTTGTGCCAGCATTAGCTATCCCGGTGAAGTGACCGTTGGGAGAGCCATATTTCGGAGCCCTGTGGTTGGTGAGATCTGGTTCACTCAGCTGGCGAACAACCCTCTGTCTGACGTATCCATCTTCATGGATCTCTCATATGGAAATCCCTCAATGACACCAACCAGAAACCACAACTGGCATGTTCACACCTACCCCATCAGCTCAGAAAGGGACGATGATGAAAGACGCTGCAGCACAGCAGGAGGACACTGGAACCCCTTTAACATCAGCACAGGAGACAGCAGCTATGCCCTCCACTGTGGCCCGTCCCGTCCCTTATCCTGTGAGGTGGGAGACCTCTCCAACAAACACAGCACCATTAACCTTGGCACCAGTATGGGCAGAGTGGAAGCAAAGAATTTCTTCACTGATGTCACTTCCTGGCTGTCCGGGTCAGCCATTATTGGTCGTTCTGTGGTCATCCATCAAGCAGAAAGAGGAGGACCAAGGATTGCTTGTGCAAACGTCACAAAGGTGCGGGTCCCCAGAGCTAGTTTAGGAGCCTGGTTTGGCTCCCAGATTCCAGGTGGACAGGTCCACTTCTTCCAGGCTGTCCCACAAGGCCCCACGACTATAAATGTATCCCTGACAAACCTGAACTCCATGGCTGGGGGTTACCATATTCATATACTGCCTGTCAAACCTGGCAGTGCCGATCCCTGCTCCAACGCAAACATCATGGGCCATTTCAACCCGTTAACCTTCAACCATTCAAACAGCCCCGCACCTGGAGCTGGCACAGTGGACCAATATGAGATTGGGGACATTGCTGGAAAGTTTGGGAAGCTGACTGGCCTAAACGAGTCTCAAGCTGTATACATGGATCCCGACATGCCATTAACTGGACCCTACAGCATCGTGGGGAGGTCGCTGGTGATTCACTCCTCAAGTAACGGATCAAGGTGAGAACCCTTAGAAAAGGATTAGGAGTAGACATTAGGAGAGGAGGTAACAATCAAGCGAGCAGTGGACTAGTAGGGCATGTAGAGCTAGCTGCTAAATAAGTACATTTAATATCTATTTGTCACAGTGCAAAAAACACACATTGCAGTCACCAGCTTGTTGTCCACTAGTAAGCTAGATAGCTTGCTAATTCCATCAAGTTTTAATGTTAAACAGGTTACAGAAAATGAGTCCAATAGCTTAGGACCTATGTGTGTTTGTGTGGTTCAACCTAAAGACCTAAGCTAACCTCAAAGAGAAAGAAACCAACAGAGGGTCAAAATGAAAGAGTAAAGGAGTTATAAGAACATATTGCACGATGACCACAGGTTCTTATATCTGAAGAAGTTGTGAGCCCTTCAACTTCTTTATTGTAGCCACTGACTTCCTTTCATGTACATTACACATAGTTCAGATACAGAATGGCATCCATTCTAGCAGCTGCAAAACAATTCAGTTGTCCCCAATGCCTTTGCAGCATGGGCAAACAAGTAAGCTTCACCACATAGAGTGGCCCGCTGGCACAGTGACAGACAGCCAGTCTATTGAGAGCAATTACAGGTGTAGGATGTCATAGACATAGTCATATCATCCTCATGTTTTGTACTATAACACGCAGATCCTCCTTATTCATTCAGAATGACTCAACAATATATTGCAAAGGAAACAATTCTAATGCTTAACCCCATGGGATTTGGATATGTTTTGTTTATCTTGTGTTTCTGTGTCTTTCTGTGCATGTGTGTACATGCATGCATGTGTTTTTTGTACAGAATGTGGTGTAGCAACATCTTAGCTGACAGAGATGCAGATGGACAATGGACCATTGCCAAGGCTGTTTTCAACGGCACAGTGACTGGGACGGTCAAACTGGTAAGAATCAAAAATAGCCAAGGTCATCTCTACTCAACGCCAATTTATTTTACATATATTTTGTTAATGCAACTCAACTTCTGGGCAGTTTGTTCAGAAATTCAGATGTGTTAGCTAGTAGCAGCTAACGTAGCTTCGAGCAGTTAGTTTATGCAGAGATAAAGAGAAGTCTTATGAGCCAAATATTTTCTAACTTCACACCATTTTCAAACCTGCAGTCTTCATCCCCAACCAACACTGACTCAAGCTTTTTACAACTTTGTCACATAGGCTAAGAAGTAACTCACCAAGACCCATAAACATAATTTAATGTGTAAAATCGATGTTTTTCCCCTTAGAGAGACAATGGCTGTTGCATTTGTCTGTGGTTGGCTGACACTAATAATTATGATCTTAACTCAGCTTCCTGATTTTTGTTGCCTAAGTTCAGGTTGCTAAATCTAACCATACTGCAAAATGTCGGTTGTGTAAAACACATTTTTCTTTGTAACTTGCTGGTTTTGATGTTGTGAAATTAATTTTTGAAAGTGTTTCCTCAATTCATAAGGACAGAAATGATTCTTTGAAAGACTGCGTAATCAATTTGTGAAAGTGAAAATCATCAAGCACAAACTAAATTAAGAGATTTTCACATGATGGCTGCAAGTTCTAAGAATCACAATGCAATGATTTCTCTGGAAGCCACAGAACTCATACAAGGTTTTTCTCTTGCTAACTTATAAGGAGCCAAGCTGCCACAAAAACATGACAACGTATTTCTGCTGTGCTGGGCAGACAGTGAATTCATTATGCCTGTAGTGGGTTGCAACAAGGAGCCATGGGTAGCAGGGGTAAGATCATTAGCTTAGCTTAACATCCATTTGCTGGCTATGAAACCTACAGGCCCCCTAAACTAGGAAGCTCCCCAAAGGAACAGCTGTCTCTGTCAGCCACCCTCCAGAGGCCCCATACTGAGCTCTGCACTATGTCTATGGATAAGAGTGTATGCTGTATCTACTAAGAGGCTATATTATCAAGGATAGTGTGTGGAATAAACAGTGTCACTCACCGAAATTTGCAAAATTTGCTCAGGTAGATTTGAAAGTCAGAGTGAGTGAAACAATGGCTTAACATGTTACAAGAATAAATTCCTACTATTGTCCATCTTCACTGTCTTTATATTTCAGCAAAACAAGAGCCCAGATCTTGTGTAACTACTAAGATTGTATGACAGCATGCAGTCTCTCTAACTCTCTACTAATATCAGACATGGTGATTGTTTGTTCTTGCAGCGCCAGCAGATGTTTCCTGATGGGAGTAGCAGTGACATCACAATGGAGGTGGCCCTTCAATCATCGACACAATCCAGACAAAATGTAAGTATCTTCACTCCGACATGGGGGAACAACTGGTTTAGAGGGCTAAGTGGAATCAGACTATTCTCAGGTCGTCAATTAGCGTCTGTGTGGGACACACCAGGCTTTCAACTCTAATCCCACCTGCAGCAAAATAAGATGATCAGACAGAGCAACTGCTATGACCTTCACTAATATATGTTAGATATTTTACTTGCATACGTAGCTTCATTTACTAAACAAACAAAGAAACTAAAATTCAAACCACAATAGTTTTCCGAAGCATAACCAGGTAATTTTGTTTGAATTTATCATGTTAACCACATGTTTGAAACCACAGCCACAATGGAGCATCATAGTTTGATACATGAGCCCAGTGCATTCAAAAGTGATGCCAAAGGGTCTAATATTAATATACTAATCATCCGTATGTGGTGAGTTGGGAATAAGAAGCCTTGCAGGAGTGTATGTGGGGAATAAATGTATATATTATAGAGTTGAAGGTGAATGCACTCACATGACACACAGTCTGTGTACCCGCTTGTTTTTATAAAAAGATGAGTATTTATTTGGATTTTCAGTATGAACTCTGTATGAACGGTATGAAAAAGCAGCTACATGTGGGATGTTCAGATGTTGCGCGCATCTGTTTCGACTAACAACACAATGGTTTCCTGGTTTATTTACAGTGTCTGAGTTTAGTGACAAACCAACAGACCACATTTACTAAAAACAGACCGTGTTTAACCTGTGTAGTAGAGCTGTGAGAGATCACCTGTGCATGATGCACAAAGGATACAGAATTGTTAAAAAAATTTCACTCACTGTTGGTTAAAATTAACCAACATGAAGCAGGAGGCGTTCAGTGACCACACAGTTTTTCTGTGAATTTTACAAAAAAATGGTATATAATAATAATAATCCTCTACAGAAGTTAGACTTAAACGAAACTGAATTCTATTGGCTAGTTACCTATGACATGGACAGGCCAACAGCTGTTCAAGTCTCGTTCGAAGGTTGTGATACACAATGTGTGTATGAGCTACAAAGCCTAAACAAGATAACATACCATGGGAAGACACTGTGCTGTCTCAGGCCTGTGAGAAAGAGACGAAAGCTACAGTGGAGAAAAACACATTGGCTATTCTTATCATTATTTAAATATTACAGTGTAAAACCCCTTAAGTGCATATGGAAAAACCTGGTAAACCCTTTGAGGAAAAGTTATGTAACAGATGAAACATCAGAGCAGCTGAGTGGCACCAGGAAGAATAGTAAAATGGACAATAACATGTAAAGTGCTTAGGAAATACTTTCACATCCCGTGCTGTCTACGTTCATTTAGCACTCATAACTGCTGCCACGTAGAAGCAAGTGTCTAATTTCTGAGGAGTAAGAGACACACACACATACACATACACACACACACACACACACACACACACACACAGATACAAGTTGATAATGCCAGAGTTGGTTTAATGCCCTTAACAAGAGAGGGTGTTGAGTTTCATTAAGTATACTTTAATTTCTGAGAAAGCTGCACTCAACAAGAACAAAGCTTTTAGTGCCTTTTGATGGGGTTTTTTTTCTCGTTTTTTTTATTTTTTTTATCTCAGAACAATAACCAGCTCACTGTAATCTCAGGGTTGTGCGTTGGGAAATGAGAGTGCACTGTAAAAATATCCCGTTGTTTTTACAAAAAAAAACTGGCAGCTGTGGTTACCAGAATATTTCCGTAAAAAATACAATACATATGTCATCATCTTTACAGAACAACTTGTAAATTTTACATCATAAAACTGTAGTAATTAAAAAATAAATAAATAAAATGTAATGTTGTAGATTACACCGTCCTTTACTGCTAATTTAACAGGATGATGCTGCTTTTATACAGTCTTTTTAATGAAAAATGTACATGCAGATTTTGCTTATTGTGCATTTAATACCAGTAAATTAACATTCAGTTATTATTTATTGTACACTGAATACCAGTAAAATTTACAAGTTGTTCTGTAAAGTTGTTTACATTTTTACTGTATTTTTTGCAGAATTATTCTGGTAACCACAGCTGCCATTTTTTTTCTGTTAAAGCAACGGAATTTTTTACAGTGTGGATGAATAATCAGGCATTTAAGTTCCCAGATATTTATTTTGTCCAGCAATTTCCTTGTAAATTGTTTTGTAATGTGTTTGTGTTTCTTTCTGTATTAATGAGACAAATTGACACCACATAGACACAGCAGAAAACAATACATGTACACTCACTCTTCTATTTTGCTCCCCCTCCTCCCTGCAGCTAACTGTTGCATCCATGTACATCACAAGCAACCGGGTCAACGAAACCAGCCAGTGCAGCCGGGTCGGAGACACATTCAATCCCTTCAATATGACGTCAATGGTGAGACCAGCCTGTCTCTTCTTTAACTTCTGTGCTGATTCTCACAGCTGGCTGCTCAGAAAGGGCTATTCTCATTGAAAGCTGCTAAAACAGCTGTGTGAATCTAAGCCAGTGTGCTTGTTTACTATTTGTTCTTAATTACTCTGGATATTTTTAGGAATTTGTAATTGTCTGATCTTCTTTATGCAGAGTTGTCTGATATTTCAGTATTTGTTTTCTTGTAGATTTTTGCTCTGAATACAGAATAAAATAATAGAAGGACATTTCTAAATTATTTCAAGTTATTTTTATGTGACAAAACCATGTAACTTTATTCAGACTCTAAAAAATAGTGTATTTCCTCGCACTGACTTATATTTTTACTCTTAGTTATATTGGTGCATTACTAGATAGAGGAAAATTGGAATATAGCCATTTTCCATGGTTTTCTTGAAAATGATTTTGGTTATTATCAAGAAAACCATGGAAAATAACTAGATATTAAATTAAACTCTTATAAGCTATTTTTGTTGTTATCCTTATATTTGTCCAAACAAATATACCTTTAGTTGTACCAGGCATTAAAATGAACAAGAAATTTAAGTAAACACTGTCTATTTATGGTCATTTCGTTGTCCTAGTACTTGTTACTCTGTTCAATGACATTAAAGTTGAATCTTCTATCTATCTAATATTTTTTTTCCAACGAGTAGATCAGAGTTGTACCTTATTTGGACTTTTTAATATGTTGCAAGGACTGTTTATATACAAAGCCAAAACCTTCAATATTTTCAAAGAAGTAAGAGTACTACTTGTGAGTTTCTTTTTCCGACAATAAAAACGTGACCATTACATGTCAGATAACTTACAAAACGGTGTCAAAATTGTGCTGCATGTGGTGCACTTCCTTCTTTCTATTCCCCCTTCAGAGCTCCAGCTGTTCACTATTAAACCCTCTGAGCTGTGTGGTGGGAGAGGTGTCAGAAAGACATGGTGACGTCAGCCTGACTCAGAGGCAGCTGTACACTGACAGCATCACCCAGCTCTCTGGAGACCACACAGGTACCACACCTTCATTTTTATTTTTTTTACCAGTGTATTTAGCAGTTGTAAGCATTAAAGATTGCAATAAAACTTTGTTTGTCTATGTTTGTAGTGGTGCACAGGTCTGTAATGCTAAAGAACGGAGACAGCATCATGGCATGTGCCGACATCCTCCCAGAATCCCCTTCAGCAGAGCAGACCTTTCCCAACGTGACGGCCTTTAGTAGGTGGGTGTCATAAAATAAATTTAAAAAAAGGTTAAAAAGTTTTTTTTTCTTCCAGAGGGTGTAGCGGGCTCAATTTTAGGGGTTTACTAAAGATACTGATATTATATGAAACGAGAAGATCTAAGGAATCTATATGTCATGTATGAGAACCTACAGTGGCCTTCAGGTGATGTAAAAAAAAAAGTGAAATGCTCTTTGTCCATTTTTGGCGACTGTAAAAACTTGGCGATGCAGCATTTTAGACTCCAGACTCCCTAAACTCTACACACTGCTCCTTTAAACATGCATTTTAAACCCTTATTATGAAATGTAACTGAGAAATCATCACAGTCCCTGAAGTTCATTACACACTGCTGTTTGATCACATCTGGATTTGATTAGAGGAAGTACACTGAATATGGTGAATTGTATTGTATTACACAGAATACATTTTCATGTAATTGATGGTTCACTACTTTTTTGTCCAGATTTGACTTCCGTAGGAGGGTTGCAGATGTCCTGGAGTTGGACATGGCGAGAGTCACCATCCTGTCGGGCTCTCCAATATATGTAGCTGATGGAAAGTGCCAGCAAGTTGCCTTCATGGTGTCTGGTAAGAAAGAAAAACTTATGTTCCATTATAAACACAACAGTGTCTAATTTGCAGTAAAAACTGAACTGTATTAGCTTTCAAGACAATAATAGCAGAAATACTGTAAGGAAATAAGGTGATCTGAGGAAGTAAACATTCATTCCTCTTCTTCTTTTTATACTGGAAATCCAGTGGGGGAATGTAAGTAAGTACATTTACTCAAGTATTGCTGTTAAGTACAATTTTGAGGTACTTGAGTATTTCCATTTTATGTAACTTTATACTTCTACTTCACTACATTTAGAGGCAAATATTGTACTTTTTACTCCACTACATTTAGCGGACAGCTTTAGTAACTTTTAGGTTAAACATGAAAAACATGATCAATTTAAAGTGATTAGGCATTAGTTTTTAAATGATACTTTACAACAGCAATTTTTACAAAATCAAAACACTGCGTACATAAGAGCATCCATACAAATAATGTAATAATACAGTGATGGAAAAAAATATTAGACCATTGTTTTCTTTATTGCATTTATTCATTTTAATGCCTGGTACAACTAAAGGTACATTTGTTTGGACAAATATAAAGATAACAACAAATATAGCTGATAAGAGTTTAATTTAAGAGCTGATATGCCATTTTCCATGGATCTCTTTATAATAACCGAAATCATTATCAAGAAAACGATGAGTACTTTTACTTTTGATATTTTAAGTACGTTTTCATGCTGATACTTTTACTTAAATAAGTATTGTATACAGGACGTTTACTTGTAGTGGATTCATTCTGTAGTGTGGTATTAGTAGTATTACTTAAGTAGAGGATCTAAATAATTTTTCCACTACTGTGGAAATCATATACTGATGAAAATCTGCTGTAGCAATTTAAAATGTGATTTAAAATCACGACAGACACCACTAGATATTCTGAATAGTGTGGCAGCACACAGGTTTGATCCTACACTCCTGCAAGGCTGCAACAATTACATTTAAAGTAACTGCAGTTCCTGCGATTGGAGGCTATTTTAACAAACATTATGTCAATAATAATTATGCTGAATGTTGCATCTTTAGGAGTCATTGAATTAAAAACCTTTAAAAGCTGATTTAACAAAGAAAGTGCAGAATAATGCCTACATTATGGCCCAGAGTGTTCGGTTCTACATTCACAAAAACGTCTTTGTGTGTGAGATATAATCTCAATCTACCAGACTGCATGTAAAGCATGTGTAAGTATTCAGCTACTTGAGGCTTCCAGGACCTACCTGGGCATGCTGTGTGCCCAGTCTGTGTTCATCAGGACAATGAACAATTACAGCTATTGAAAAATCTTTAGAAAACCTGAAAAATTACTCAGTAACCTGATGCTGGAGTTGAGTGTCTGTGTGTCTCGTTTTCTGTCCCTTCCTCTGTCCCTGGGGGAACAGAGAAGTGTCTGTACAGAGGTTTCACACAGTATAGGACAGGACGGGCATTTGTGCCCTCGCAAGACTCCCACAAGGTGGAGAGTTTAATATTGCAATAAATCTGGAAAAGGACTTCTTTACTGTATGACATACAGGAGTTTTCAGACAGCATGCAGCTGAGAATGTGTGATGAAGATGATAATGCTTTCTTTGCTTGAGAGGATTAAAATAAATAAGACACTGATTTTTGTCTGCAATCAAAGCAATCACACCTACTTCACCAAGTGAAAGGAAACTTGCTACATTATAATTACATTTCTAAAACATTTAAAATACACTGCAGCATTTCAAGCCAATCTGACGTAATGATAGAAAAGCAGGTCTGCCTTAACACTCAGCTACAGTAATTATAAAAATAACAAGTCAGTAACTGTGGCCTGGACTGTTGTGTGTAACAAAGCATTGCTACATTGTATGTGTGTTACAGGGGATGTCAGCTCACAAAGTCTGGAGTCTGTCAAAACCAGCGACAAGATGGGCATGTTCAAAGAGTCTGACACATGTAGTAGAAGTAAGTACGTCATCAAGTGCATCATGGGAGTGTGAGCATGTACTCAATATTTAGAATTCCTCCTGTGTCTGACTTGAATTTATGAATATAATTAACTGTCTTATTAAATTAATATTTCATTAAATATTATGATGAAGAGACATTGTGCTGTGGCACAATTGACAAATCTACTCTAGATAATAATAGTTTCAGGAAAAAAGACAATAAATACATGAACTATACATGCACAGACATGCAAAGGGCCCTATCTGTTTGTTGTTGCTTTGTGTGTCTTTGTTTCTTGCTATGCATCCTTCTGTGGTTTTGTGTCTCTTTGTAGTTGCTTTTAATTATGTTGTAGTCTTTTTGTGTTTGGTTTTTTTTTTTACACCTTTTAATCCTCATTTTGGGTCTCTGTGTGTCTCTTTGCAGCCGCTTTGTGGTTGTTTTGGTCTCTTTGTGGTCGGTTTATTTCTCTTTGCAGGTGCTTTGAATTTCTTTGTAGTTGTTTATGTCTCTTTGTGGTAGTTTTATGCCTTTTAATCGACATTTTGAATCTATTTGTGTTTTTTTGGTCTCTGTGTAGTCTTTTTGTCTCTTTGTTGTTGTTTTGGTCTCTTTGTGGTCAGTTTATGTCTCTTTGTAGGTGCTTTGAATTTCTTTGTTGTTGTTTATGTCTCTTTGTGGTAGTTTTACGCCTTATAATCGACATTTTAAGTCTCTTTGTGGTTGTTTGGGTCTCTGTGTAGTCTTTTTGTGTCTCTTTGTAGTCTTCTGTGTCTTTTCCTGGTTGTTACGTGTCACTTTGAGGGACATTTTGAAGATGAAGACCAGAGGGTGGGCCTGACACTCTGGGTCTCTGGGACAGTGCCCAGTAGTTTTTAAAGATCCTTCTTATTACATTGTCCATTATTAATTATTTCTGAGCACATCATGGCTGTATTTTTGCTGCTTGGATCTTTTCAATAAGACAATCTCAGAGTACAAAAGCAACTGCACTAAGTCCTATTGAGTTCTGCTGGAATAACCTGGAATATCACCCTTCAGATGTGGGGCTTTCACGAGGTCTGCTGCTGCAACCAGGAACTTTCCTTCTTGGTTTGATGTTTGCTGCCGCCTGCCTGCTGCCATCTACAGTCCATTCATAGCTCAGATCCTGCCACATCGTGCACCATCAGTGGGGAAACATGGATCCTCATATTGTAAAACTGTGAATATGTTTATGAAATGTAGCCCACCAAATGATACGATGGTCATCTGATTAATCATCAGGAAAATAACCGTGTTTCTTTGTACAACTTTTTGTAGTAATCATTTTAGGTAACAAGCTATTCATTAACTGTTGGGTATGGCCTTTTAGAATATTTTTTTTGCAACATATATTGCTTATATTTTATTCATCTAGACAGGGTAGGGTAAAGTTAATGTTGTACATTTTCAGATACCCTGATTTTCTTCCCTTTTTATGCACCGTCCACTTCTTTATGTCAAAATCAGTGTAAATATCTTGAAAACTGTGAATAAATACAATAATGTTTGTATTCCTTGTGCCATTAATCTGTGATTTTTTCTTTTTCTTTGTCTAAGCCCCTAAACATCTCAGCACATGCATAAATGTGTACGTTCAGCAGGACAGTAATGCTGTGATGCATTTTAAAATAAGTGTTTTATTAATATAAAACTTTTTGCCACTTCAATAGAGCATGAAAAGTGTTTTTATCCTACTTCAGGTCATTTCTGCTCTTTAGTTCATCTGTTTCACTGCTCCAATTCACCTCTGACCTTTTGGAAAAGTGCTGCAGCACATTTAAACCAAAATCCTATTTTAATTAATAACTAATAATTAATTAATTTAATAACATTTAAGATGAAGGACTTATTTGTGGTGAAAAGTGTTTATTATTAACATATCAAGGGCTTATAACTGATCTATAAAACATTTGTTAATTAATAGTATTGATAAAGACAATGATTACTACCTAAATATCTGAAGAAAAAATACACATACACCTCCCATTGCTCTTTAAGATCATGACAGAGTATGAGCCATTATCAAGCTAAAAATTACAAGACTGTAAAGGTTTATCAATGAGTTAAAAAATATGTTAAACTGTTTGTCAAACAAACTGTTAGTAAAGGGAAATGTGAAGCTTCATTACACCAGTGCCTGCTGGGAATGCAAATCATTCATTGCATACTGCCGGGGGAAAATAAATAAATAATTAAATGTTATATTAGTTTGTACATATTCATTGTAGACAAGTTATTTTATTGTTTATTTTTCTATTCTATATTTATGTTCTTGTCTTGTTTTTGTCTCTGCCTTTATATTATTATTTAAAAAGAATAAACCTAATTGGCAATAGACCTAATTCCGATAAAAATACAAAAAACTGAATACTGAAAAATGATATTACCTAGTAAAAGCGTCTGCTAAATGATTAAATTATATTGTTTAGCCTATTGTTGTAATGAGTAGATGACGAATTATATGATGCCTAGTGATGCATTCAAGTGCAGTATGATTTAAGACTCCCCATTAAGCGCCAGTGCATAGATTACAACAAAATATTTCATTTTCTTCAATTGTTCTTTTTGAACTGAAAAATAAACAACAACATAAACAACAACAACGTAGGCTACATACACATACTCACATACACACTGTTATACAGATGTACATATAAACATACATATAAACATTTACACACACACAGTATATATAGCCCTATAAATATACATGCATCTGCCCCGTCTAAGTAATAAGATAAATATAAGAACCAGTAATATTAATTTTTCCTTATATCATTTTGGTCCTAAAAAAACAGGGAGTAGGCTGAAGTAAAAAATACTTATGGTGTTGCGTCTTGTTTTTTGTTTTTTCTTCTTTATTTCACATGAGTTGACAAACACACACACAACACATACATTAAGAACACACATAAGGAGAATTCATGACTACATACATTTACTGAACAACTAAAGTGGAAAAAGAAAGAAAAAAAAGAAAAAGAAGAGGTGACGAAACTTCTGCCATTGTCTGTATTACCGGTAGCCATCTTTGTTCAAACCTGTCTGATTTAACCTGTAACCTTGCTGTGATTTTTTCCATGATAAATACATTTTTTACTCTTTCTCTCCATTCCGTTATACTGGGGAGTTGTGGCTTTAACCAAGAGGCTGTAACTGTTTTCTTCGCTATTAAAAGCAGAATTCTCAGTAACAAAGTCAAATTCCCATCTATAACATTATCTGGGACTATACCCAATATGTACACTGCTAGATCTAGAGCAGGGATGGGCACTGGAGGCCCGGGGACCGCACACGACCCGCACCCTCACTTGAAGTGGCCCTCAGTACAACTACATGCATTTGAGCATGAAATCTTAAAAGTGCTGTGTAAAAATGCACAAAAAAAGAAATTACAGTAAGCTATTTTTATTTGCTTCAAACCCTTTTGTATTCATATTTATACTGTTATACATGCATTTGAGCATGAAATATGTTAAGTTACTGCACAGTAAACATATTTAAAATTGCAGTTTCGTCATATCTGGTTAAGTGCACTGTCCTATATGTGGCCCTGTGGTAGTGTCGATGAAAAGTCAATGCCAAAAGCATGTTTTATTTCATTTTGAATATTTTTCCAAAAATCTAAAATCTTTGGGCAATCGCAAAAAATATGAGTAAAATCCCCCACCAGCCCACAACCCCTCCAACACATCTCAGAAGCATGCGTCTTGTTTGTATCTACGTTTACAGCGCGTCCCAGCTGTTTGGGACTCGGGGTTGTATAATCGTCATTGTGTTGTTTTGCAGTGTGTCTGTATTATTGAGAGAAAAGGAGGCGAGTCTGGATCCCTCCGCGTCTACTGGAGGAAACGCAGCCACGTGACCTGAAACGTCAACAAGGAAATGGCAGCCTCCTGTTTTGTAAATTAACACAAGGTCCGAACTGGTAGCGGAGCGCCTCGTTTTTTAACCCAAGAATCACATTTCCGAGACGAAACCACCGGGTGTGTATTGAGCTTTTTACCGGCTTCATGTGGGGGGACGTTAACGTGAGCTAGTGGCTCCGTCTGCTCGGAGGGATAGGGACTGTTTTCACATGAGGGGGACGCTGGTCACCACACCTGTGTCTACAGACCATTGTCCGGCATTAAAGCGAGCAGAAAGGCGTTTACTTACAGCACTAAAATTAGCTCGCAACTTTAGAAATATCCTACCGGCGTTCAGCCACACCCACTAAAACCAGCAGCCACTCACCGAATGACTCCGTTATTGTTTTGTTGTTATGGTTGGCCTGTTGATAGTGTGTGAATAGAAACAGCCGCCCGTCCTGTTCAAACCAAGCTCTGTGGTTTTTTAATTTCACATCAGATCATCATAATAACCGTTAGTTTATTTTGGCTAGCTAGTGGGTTAGATAAATGCCACGTTCTTCGTACGCAGCAGATTATAATGTGGAGGATTTGACACGTGTCTGCATTTTTTTTTCTTCTTCTGGAGAGTTAATTTATATTGAGAACTCCAACAAGTCCTTATGGCTAAACCTCTGAACTGCTAGCAAAGGGATGGGCGACTTAAATGCTGGTGGGGGCCACATTTTTTCTTGGACAATACCACAGGGCCACATATAGGAGCGTGCACTTAACCAGATATGGTGAAACTGCAATTTTAAATATGTTTACAGTGCAGCAATATAACATATGTCATGCTCAAATGCATGTATAACAGTATAAATAGGAATACAAAAGGTTTGAAGCAAATAAAAAATAACCACTTACTGTGATTTCTTTTTTTTTCAGTGCAAGAACAGCAGACCAACATTAATTGCAAGAAGTCATTTTTTGCAATTTTTACACTGCACTTTGCATTTCATGCTCAAATGCATGTAGTTGTACTGAGGGCCACTTGAAGTGAGGGTGCGGGCCATATGCGGCCCCCGGGTCTCCAGTTGCCCATCCCTGAACTAGCAGGATCATAACCCAGGCTGTTTACTGTGTTTTCATCCTATTCTAGGTCTTGATTTATTTCACTGCTCAAATTGACCTCTGACTAGGGCAGCCTATATTTAGGCAGAATATCGATATATGGTATATATCCCAGAATTTTTATCGCAAAGTGAGAGCAAATGTTCAGTCAAAGTCAAAGCCAAATATTACATGTCACAAGTTGATTTATTGAAACCGTTTATTTAAGTGAACATAAATACTGTATAACAACAGGAGCACCTTTTTTTTTAAATAATCAAAGCTCTATAAAGTGCACATTTAAATAAAAAAATATATTAAATAAAAGCCGCAGCTTGCCTGGAGCAAGGATCACAGTGCAAATTTGAACTGTATTGATATATGCGATACGGTCTAATTCCATATCACATTTATCCAGCCCAGCCTTACCTCTGACCCTTTTGAAAATTGCTGCAGAACACCTAAAGCATTCCATGCCATTTTATTTTCTCTTTTCTTTTCAAATGTGTGGGTAGGCCTGTCACGATTACACATTTTTTAGGACGATATATTTTCCCTGAAATTATCACGATAAACGACAGTATCGTTGCATTGATCTTGTTTTAGTTTTATAACGATATTAGAGCATAATAAGTACATCCTTTTCCACAGCAATGCATTTTTCAACCTCGAGAATATTAAGCATTGGAATTGAAATGTGGAAAAAATAAAATAAAATACCCTACATAACTAAAACAAATAAATAAACTGACCTCCGACCCTTTTGAAAATTGCTGCAGAACACCTAAAGCAACATGCCATTTTCTTTTTTTCTTTTGATATGTGTGGGTTAATGTAAATGAGTTTTTCCATTTTAATTCAATAGAAACAAAAATAAAATGGCAACAACATCTGAAAACATAGCTCAGCATAGACAAAAAACAAACAAACCAGAAAATGAGAGGCTAAAGTTAAAAATGCTAAATTTACATAATCAAGAAATTGTTCATTTCAGTGTAATGCAATCTGCTCAATTATTATTACCCTTACTCGAAACGCTTAACAATGTTAATGTTCTGTTATGTACATTAGACAAAGGCCATTTTGTTTTTAAACAGCCACAGCGTACAGTATCAATATCCGTCCATGATCTAAACCTAACCTCCATTTATGAACAGTTTATTAACATTTATGACTAATTTAAACCCCAGCACAATCCTCATTGAGGATGACAAGACTACAAAGTGTTATCAGATGAGGCTAAATAAAAGAAACCTGTTTAACAACATTTACCGTGAACCACAAACATGAAGTGATTTTGAAATACAAATGAGTCTTCTTTTATCATGATGAAAGATTGTTGATATAATGATGACTTTATATGAGAACATGCAGCTTATTGTAAACTTATTGTCACCATGATCTGTAATAGTCACAATTACATTTTCATCATGAAAATGTACTTCATTACTTTACTACCTATAAAGAATAAAACTCATTAAGATTAAAGAACCGAACCAAATGTGGTTTGAGAGACTGTGATCATAACAGGCATAAATATAACTGTTAAAAGACAAATGAAGCACATATTAAATCATATGGCTTTTAATTTGACATTAAAATGGGAATTTATCATTTGAACAGAATATATTAAATTATTAACTGCAGAACTTACTTTACTTCGCTGGTTTCAAGATTGATAAGTACGGTTTCATTTTAAGAACCGGTTTTTAAAAGGTAACACTTTAAAGTGAACAAGGACATGTGATGTAATAAATAAGTATAAAAATAAATAAATGACTGAAAATGCTACAAAATTGTCTGTCTTGCACACCGCATTAGTTTAGCCTCCACAGATCTCTGCTTGTTATCCTGAATTAGTTAAAATACATTTGAAGAACAGGTCCGTAGAACGAGACTGATTTTCCTAATTCCAACTTGTAAACAGTATTGTTCACCCAATAGGAGAGCTCACTGCAACAGGAGAGAATACTGCAGTGTGATTGGTCGGTCAATGAAAGTCTGTTACACTAACTCTCCCTACAGGGAATGTGAATAATGAGCAGTATCTCCTGGCCTTTGTTTTAGGAGATTGTGACAGTGAAAATAGGTCACAGAGCTGCTACACCAGCCATGTATTATATTCTTTTAATATTTAACTCCTGTGACAGTTGCTCAATCACAATGTTCCAGCAGGTTAAAGATCCAGGTGTGGACTGAGACTTTGAGCTCCACGTTAATAGTCAGGTAGGCTGCAGTCAGTCATTGTCCCGCTCCAGTCACCACAAGTCAACATGACTTCCCAAAAGTCAGGTAATCTGTGGATGATTAATGTGGGTTTGAATAACAGTAGATGAGGGAATGTCTCCATGTTTGGAGGGTAGTTGTGTGATTTAAAAAAAAGATTCCTTAAACCTCACAAATGCCTCGATATGACGCTGTCTGCACTTATTAAGGGATTTGTAGGGCTGTGTTGAAAAATAGAGGAATCAAGAAATGTTCCTGCTTTAATCAGAGTGTCGTGTTCTTTCTCCTCTCAGACACTGCCATGTCTCCAAAGATCACAGGAGAGCTGCTCAGGCAGCTTCGCCAGGCGATGAGGAGTTGTAAATACTTCTCTGAGCCCATACAGGCATACATCGTTCCTTCTGGAGATGCTCACCAGGTAAGAGAGATCAGACACATAACATACGTAGACTACATTCATGTATGTTTACATGGCTAAAGTCACACCTAAACTAGGGCTGGGTAAATCGATTTTATCAGTTATTTTGAATTTACAGTTTGGAATGATGTTTAAAAATCAAACTAGATTTTCACTAAATACCAAGAAAATACTGTACAAGCACCTCATGTAGGATTTTGTGATTTAACAAGCGAATAACAGAAAAAAAAACAGAAAAAAAGTGTTTTCCCTGTTTTTCTGAATTATTAAGATTATTATCTCAGGAGAAAGAGAAGAAAAGTTGGCATGAAAAATAATGATTATATAACATATACATAATATTTCTGAAGTTAGATACCTCCAGCAGGCTCTCCTAATTTCAGAGGAACAGAGCAGGAATTGTTTTCCATGAAATCTTATGTTCATTTAGAAAAAGAGAGTAATCCTTTTTTTAATGAAAATTTCATGTCATGGACTGATTTTAAAATACAAATGACTTGTTTTCTTTTCTCATAATGAAAGATTGTTGATATAATGATGTATAACTTTATATGCGAACATGCGGCTTATTGTAAACTCACCATGATCTGTCATTATAAAACTCAATAAGATCGAAGATTATTTTTTCATGGAAACATTTCTAATAATCTTAATGATTAAGAAAAAAAGGAAAACATTTTTTTCCCCCAAATAATGCAGTTTGATTCCGTAAATGTTGAGTTTTTGTTTACAAAAATAAAACAAAAATGATGATACTTCAAGGATACAGTCCTTTTTTCAAGAGGTGATTTACATTTTTTTTTAAAAGAAGTTTGTTAAAAAAAACAAAACAATTCATCTTTGTTTGTCAATCATTTTTATGGTTAAAGTCAAAACCAATGTTGAATAATTAAGTTTTATGCACTTTATTTTTAAGAAAAAAACATTGATTAAAAATGAATGTGGTGCAGTGTGAAGAAATGAGATATTTTATATTGAGGCCATATCGGCCAGCACTGAGACTCACACAAGCTCACAGTGTTGCAGCTGCACCTCCTGCCTGTTTTACTTTGTGTCCCGATTGACTTCTGATCGTTTCTGTTGACCTTCCCAATTAATTGTAGCCCGCTGCTCCTCCCTTTTCCCCTCTCCATGCACAAGACGTGATGTGAGAAGAGCAGCAAAGGTGGAATTTAAAATGTCTGACTGGTTGATGGCCACTTCACACTGATTGTTAATGAAGCTGATCTCTCTCTCTCTCTCTCTCTCTCTCTCTCTCTCTCTCTCTCTCTCTCTCTCTCTCTCTCTCTCTACCTGTGTCTGTCCCTCTCCGTGCCCTCATGTCTCACAGAGTGAATACATTGCACCGTGTGACTGCAGACGTGAATTTATCTGTGGATTTAATGGCTCTGCAGGTATGTTGTGCTTGTGTGTGAATGGCAATGTACATGCAAGTCATCCAGAGTTCAGATCTTAGGCAGGCAGACAGGTAGCAGAAAAATCTAGGACAATGTGATAAATGAACTTGCATGATCATCCAACTTTAATTCTGTGGATGTGTTCAGGTCTAACCACCCAGATCCAGATACATCATCACATCATCACAATTTAGATAGCAAAATGGATGACGCATTAGTTTTTTATGGTGTTGGCAAAGGTGTACTTTCAGGCGAGGTGACCTACTTTGGATTAAATCGCTGTGGGAAATCAGCCTCATTTCAAAAGACAGTAGAAGAGCTCATTTACTCAAAGACACTGCTGCTGTAATTTCAGAGCATATACTATATATACTATTTTTTGCTTCCCAGAAAAGACCATATAGCCCCTGACCCAGCGTCTTATAGAGCAGTTTATCACTATTCCAGTATTAGCTGTCCTGTGTACTTTCATATCCATCCACTCAACAACCCAGATCCAGCAAAACATCTGTGATTGTAAAAGTAAAATCTGCTCTGTTTGTTGTGATGTGTAGGTACAGCCATCGTCACAGAGCAGCACGCTGCAATGTGGACTGATGGGCGATATTTCCTCCAGGCCAGTCAGCAGATGGACAACAACTGGACCCTTATGAAGATGGGTAAGATTCTGTAATGTCACGAGTCTTTACACCACAGACTGTAGATAAGAAGTGGAAGTAGCCACTAGGGTTGTCACGATAATACATTTTCAACTCGATACTGATACTCGATACTCGATTCCATTTTCGATACCACAAGGATAAAAACAAAGACCCCAAAATTTAACAGAAATATTTTTATTAACAAGAAAAATGCAACATTTAAAAATTAACAGAACCACAGGTTAAATATTTATAATAAAAAAGACAAAAAGAAACTGCAACTATGATAACAAGCTACAGATACTCGATACTTTTAGTTTTAGTATCGATACTTTTTTGAGTATCGATACTTTTGACAACCCTTGTAGCCACTGTGATTTTTTGTCCATCACCATCTTGGTTTTTTGGAGTCAGAAGTGACCGTCTTTGGATGAGAAGGTGGAGCTAAGGTATCAGCTTGTGCTAGTTTGGTTAGCAAGGTGCAAAAAACAAACAGCCAGCTCCTTACACTAGAGGTTGGGGAAAAAATCGATACAGCAAAGCATCGCAATATTTTGCATGGCGATATTATAATGATTCATGGCCATCAAATATTGATATTTAATACCCTCCGTATTTTCGCAGTTTTTTTCTTTCCGGAGGCCATTTCAGGCTCACTTTTAGGAATATACTGGAGATACTGTTATCATATGAAACTGGAAGATCTAAGGAATCTATAGGCACCTTATCGTGTTGGGAAGTTGTCAAAATAAGGCTGAAAAGGCTATGTTTTGATGTTTCATTAAAAAAAAATTCAGATCAATGCAGCTGTTGAGTTGAGGAAAGTTTGAGAAAATGCTGCAATTGTTGTCGTCCATACATGTTTGATATCAGTTCTCTGGGTTTGACTCTCATTGTGGAGGAATAAAAAGACTCAAGTGAGATCAACAGAATGAGCATTTTCTCTTATTTGACAAAACAATCCTTGATTGAATTCATTTTTGTGGACACAAAATGCAGTTAAACAGTTAAATCACAATATATTGTATCGCAATACTCACCATATCGCAAAATGCTTAAAATCGCAATAATATCGTATCGTCACTCAAGTATCGGGATGAAATCGTTTTGTGGGGCCTCTGCTGATTCCCACCTCTACCTTGCAGTGTCTTTTAGTACAGGCAAACATTGAACAAGACATTTTTAAGCAACCACGTAACTTTTATGAACGGAAAACACACTGAAAGGTTCAACGCTGTAAGAGATAAACACGGGCAACACAGGAGAAGCAACCTGCCATTCTTATGATTAGCTCCACCCTAAAGCATACCCTGCTTTACTGTCTATTTTCCTCTAAATGGGACTATAATTTACAAAATAAACATCATGCTGTATTAAACAAGACTTGAAACTAGTGATTGAAGCCATAAAACTCATGAGGAAAATTAAAAGTAGGGTCGCTTTCTCATTGACTTTCATACAGTCAGACTTCTCTTTGCAACCAGTGGAGTCGCCCGCTGTTGGCCATTAAAATGAATGTAAGCTAAAGGCACTTCTGCATTGGCTGAGTAGCCTTCGCATCTCATTGTTAAAGTACTGATGAAAAGACTTGACTGAATCACAGCTAGACTGTAAGTCAGAATATTATGACCTGATTTGAGAATGAAAAGACTGTGCTATTTATGTCTGCACATGTCATTTCAAGACAAAAATAAATCTATAATGATGCTTCATGTTTCTCACTGGTATGAGTCAGGAATATTTTACATCTGTCTTTGATTGTGGTCAATAGTTGTGATTTAATTCTATCCAGGGCTGAAGGAGACACCCTCTCAGGAGGACTGGCTGATCAGCATCCTGCCAGAGAACTCCAAAGTGGGAGTAGATCCTTGGATCATTGCTGCTGGTAAGCTGTAGTACCATTTTCTTTCCAATTACTAGGAAGGTGTACAGTTGTTAAGCTGTCACTCTGATAATAAAACAGCAGGCTGTATTTGCCCAGTTGAAAGCTGAACAACTTATGAGCAGTAAAGTTGAAATGTCTTAGACCCACAAAGTTCTGAGCTGAAAGCTGCTACTCGACCTCCATGCCAAAGACGCTACTGTAGCCAACTCATTTTTTTCAGCCATCCCAACGTGGTCGGAGAGACGTTCTCGACTATTATTACACATTTAAATGGTTTAGTGACATCAGTCCGATATCTAATGAGTGTGTCATATTGGAACATGGTCCCAACTACATCCAAACATTTTCCCGTGAATTTTCTAATAAGAAAAGCTTGATTGAAGTGATCTGTTTCATTCTGATGAGTAAGCTTTTTCAGAATCAACATGGCTCAGTTCAAAATTTTGTTTCAAAACAAAACTTCTCATCTCTCCTCTGACATGATTTTGACATCAGATGATTTACTACCACTACACTTCATAGTGATCAAGCAGAGAGACTGAAGTCTCATCTGTCATTGGATTTAAATGAATGCATAAAAATCTGTCATTAAAAGAATGTATAAAAATAAGACATGTCTTCTTATTAGTCTAAAAATCAAACTTTTTTACAAAGAGATTTGTGGCTTTGTGGAGTTCATCTCATCTTTTGGGGGATTCTCCTTTTTTCTTGCCCCCTAAACATGCTCAGTTTAAAATAACTTTACCTAAAAGCTAAAACAGTGCTGCTTTATGATACCTAAAAAATACTACAATAGATTTTAGAATATAAAAATGTAAAACTTTCACTAGCCCCCCAAAAAGGTCTAAAATAATGCTTAAATATCAAATTAATAGTAAACAGGATTGAATGCACCACCTCGAACAACATGACACGTGCGAAATGCGTTTGCATCTCATTATGCTTCCCTTTTTAAAGCTGGTGCATGACTCTCCAGACCTGTAGGAAAGACTTTGCTGGATATCTAGACCAGGGAAGGGCAACTTAAATGCTGGAGGGGGCCACAATTTTTCATGGACACTACCACAGGGCCACATATAGTACCGTGCACTTAACCAGATATGATGAAACTGCAATTTTAAATATGTTTACAGTGCAGTAACTGAACATATAACAGTATAAATAGGAATACAAAGGGTTTGAAGCAAATAAAAAATAACCACTTACTGTGATTTCTTTTTTTTCAGTGCAAGAACAGCAGACCAACATTAATTGCAAGAAGTAATTTTGTGCATTTTTACACTGCACTTTTAAGATTTCATGCTCAAATGCATGTAGTTGTACTGAGGGCCACTTCAAGTGAGGGTGCGGGCCATATGCAGCCCCCGGGCCTCCAGTTGCCCATCCCTGATCTAGACAGACGTTATTGGTCAAAAACATTTTGCTGTATAATGCACAGTATATTACACAGGTACACTTGTGCTATCATAACACACACCGTTTTTGCTTTCTGCAGAGTCTCATCGTGTTGGAAAGAAAAAATGTCTTCTTCACCAGTGTTCGTGTATCTTAACACTTCTGATGTTTTGTTCCAGATCAGTGGAAGAACATGTCCAAGGCCCTGACCAGCGCAGGACACTCTCTGGTGGCAGTGCAGGACAACCTGATCGATGCCATCTGGATAGACCGCCCAGAAAGACCCAGCACACAGCTCCGCACCCTGGGCTTAGATTACACCGGTACGTGCAAAACACACTTTCTTATCGTTTGTTCCCAAGACCGAAAAAATTAAGTTTTCAGCCAACTGTAACTTGTAACGCAGGTTTTTGAAGGAAATGAATGCACTCACGCTGTGTCAATGAGTCGTGGCTGTCGTCCTCTAGGTATGTCCTGGCAAGACAAGATCACGGCGCTGCGAGCCAAGATGACGGAGAGGAAAGTCACCTGGTTCGCTGCCACGGCGTTGGACGAGATCGCATGTACGGATAACTTTCCTTTTTCAGAAATAACCGCTCCTGTAGTTACCTCTGCCAAAGAGGAACATGGACACAGTAGTGTAAGTGTTGATATGATGCCTTTGAGGAAGAAGTAGCACAATGTGGAGAAGTACATTTACAGGGACATCAGGACAGTATGGGGCTGGGCAATATGGACCAAAAGTCATATCCCAATTATATTTAGGCTGAATATCGATATATGATATCTATCCTGATATTTTATCGCAAAGTGAGAGCAAGTGTTCAGTCAAAGTCCAAGCCAGATATGACATGTCATAAGTAGTTTTATTGAAACTGTTTAAGTGAACATAAATACTGTATAACAACAGGAGTACCTGTTTTAAAAAAAAATCAAAGCTCCATGAAGTGCACTTTTAAATAAAAAAATATCTTAAATAAAAGCCGCAGCTTGCCTGGAGCAAGGATCACAGTGCAAATTTTAAATATATCGATATATGCGATACGGTCTAATTCCATATCACATTTAAAAATATATTGATATATATCGCCCAGCCCTAGGACAGTACAGCCTTTACTCTAATGTTTATGTTTGTTTGACCTTTATGTTGTAACCATACAATATTTGGCCTGTGTGTGTTGGGACACTGTTAATAACTGTTAATAATGCCTAATTAAAAGCCTTGATCACATTAAGTTTTATCAGTTTTTAGTCACTTTTGTGTAAAACGAGCAGCAGCCATACCCAACGTCACTTCTGTTACATAAGTCCGTTCTGATACACGATCACGATCCAAGGACCCAGGGATGCACGGGTGTCCCTCTAGATGCCTGTCTGAGCACATCGTTCACCGTTCCTAATGAGCTCTTGTTTCTGATTGTTCGGTCTGAGGGTTTGTGTTAATTAGAGTAATGCTGATTTTGATTGTCATCAGGAAGCATTCAGACAAGAGGGTTTCAATGGCCGTTAAATTCAAGGGGATCCACTCTGGCATGCACAAAGAATGAATAACTGATATTTAACACCAAACTAACTATACTGAGGTTTCAGTATTCAAATGGATTTTAAGGTAACTTTACTGTTTACGGACATTGTCGCTGCCTTTATTGGATGAAACAAGTCATTTCTTAATATTATTAAATGTTCTGTTATTTCCTTTCCCCAGGGCTTTTTAACCTCCGTGGTGCAGACATCGAGTACAACCCAGTTTTCTTTGCATATGCCATCGTGGGGATGAACTCAATAAGGTAATTAATTTTAACAATGCAGCGATATATTGGTGAGATCAGTGTTCAGTTTATTACCTTGATGGGGTAATTATGGGTCAGTATTTATCAACTGAGAATTTCACCTAATTTTGCAAAAAAAAAAATGCTACTACTAATAATCAAATGAATAACACACACACACACACACACACACACACACACACACTCCTCTTTACATAGATCCCCTTTAAAACTGATTATATTCATTCTCTTTGAGCTAAATATTTTAACCAACTTCAGTCCTGATTATTATTACCACATAATTATTAATTTTCAGTATTTTAACCCTTTAATTGTCAGTTTGTTTACATAATGCCACTATGGATTTTTAAGACAAAACACAATCATCTCTTATTCTCTGTATACTAAATGCAAGGAGGATTTTTTAAATGTATGTCATGTTTTTTATGCCAATGATTAGCAACAGCATTGTTTTTGATGCATTGCCACACAATAGCAATAGTCAAAATTACAGTTTTGCAGCCAGGGCTCAAATTCTATTATATAAATATTGAAAGACTGATAAAACTGAATGAATGATTTTATGCTGCAAAAACTGGTTTTAATCGTTTTTCTATGGGGACACGTTTGTCCTTAAGTGTCTTAGTGTGTTCATTTTAGCTACACGGTTTATTAGAGTTATTATAGAAACTGAGGTTTAGGAGGGAGCTTTATGCCAAATGCTTTAAATCAGACAACAGGATTGAAAAATGACTTGCACCGAAAATTTGAAGGGCAACAATTTCACCTGAATTTACAGTATGTTGTCACTAAACTTCCTTTTTGCCTCTGCAGACTTTTTGTGGACCTAAAGCGTCTCTCGGATCCCGTGTTGAGGGACCACCTGCAGCTGGACTCGCCCAGCAAGCCTGAGCTGAGCATCCACACGTTTCCGTACGAGTCGGTCTACACTGAGCTGCAGGCCATCTGCGCAGCACACAGTCCCAAGGACAAAGTGTGGATCTGTGACAAGGCCAGCTGTGCTCTCACACAGGTCATCCCCAAGGTAAAAATAATTGTCTTTTCCTGGGTCATAAATCTCAAGCTTCATCCTTATCTCTATCTATCAAATGACATATTTTAGATTCTTCCTGTAGTTAGTTCCATCCTCACTAACAACATTGTAGCTCTGCTGGTGGCAGGCAGGATGCACTGGTCTGTTTTTTTCCGTCCTGATACCGAGGCTTGGGCTTTGGGTGTCTGCTGATACTGAGCACTGATCCCATACCAGTGTTTGATTAATAAGCTGTTTGCCTCACTGTGTGCAAGTGACAAGAATCTTTCTTTTATGTGTAAGGCAACATCAGGGTCAACCTGATCATTGCTTTCCTATAGCTTTTGTAGAACACAATCTTAACATAAATGCAGAGATATCTGTTAAACAAATGCAAACAGAACCTAAGCAGGAATTACAATTCTACAATATATTAAGAGTAAGTAAAAAAAATAGAGTAGAATTTAATAGCTTGGCCCAATTGTAACCAATTTAGCTATTTGAATTGGTATCAACCCATTATTTTTCATTTTTCATTTATGCTTTATTTATTTCTCAAGGAATCATTGAGGGGAACCCCCCATTTACAATGGTGTCGAGAGCACAGAGAAAACGAATGAAGAGCAAACAACACAGACAGAACACTTGAAAAAAATTAAAAACAGTTACAGTGAAAGGCAGAGTTATTGATTATCATAGTTTTAAACTGGCCCATAGTTATAATTGTGTTGAGTTTGAGTGAATGTTGCGAGATGTTCCAGGTAGATGCAGCAGAAACATTGAAAGCAGTTTTTTCCAAATTCAGTATTAGTCCGGGGAACATTGAGCATCATTGAGCATGTTGGATAATTACTATGTGACCAGGTACTATGGTGGCATGTCGCCTATCAAGACTTTATAAATGAAAAGGAACCAGTGCATGTCTCATAGATAAAGGTGCCCATCCCACCTTGTTGTATAGAATACAATCATGGGTGGAGTAACTGTCACCAGTGATGAATGCAGAGTGCAGAGTGATAAACTGAGTCAAGTGAGGTGAGAATGGAGGCAGAAGCATGTCTATAGATAACATCAGCATAATCCAGAACTGATAAAAAGACAGCCTGAATGATCTGTTTCCTACAGAACAGAGGGAAGTTTTTGTTTCTGTATAAGTATAAGATTTTTTGTTTTAATTTACTTGTAAGTATGTCAATTTGGAATTTGAATGTGCGTATCTGATCTAACCAGACACCCAGATATTTGTATTGTGAAACCTTTTCAATGCTGTGACCTGTTAAAGTGGTAATATTTAGACCATCATCTGTAATGTGTCTGGTTCTTGAGAATATCACGTATTTGGTTTTGTCTGAATTGAGAACTAATTTCAGATTGATATTGATATCAGTATCATATCGGTTCATAATTTTTCAGACTTCTCAGTGTCGGGGTCATTATTTTTTTATGACCTTAAAATAGTCCTACAAAACCAGTCCTAGTGTGTGTCCTTGTACCAGTGTTTTGTTATTCAGTTGAACTAAAAACAATCAACAGTTAATCCAATAGCCAATTTGTAAAGGCAGACAGGCATTTTCTGTCATCAGCATTCTGTTTCTTGGCTTTCATACTTTGCATAACACTTTGATACAATATGTCTAATACACACAATTAAAAACATTTTACTCTTTCATAACATGGGCTTCTTTTTTAACATTGTAAATGTTTCCTCTTGATCTATTTCAGGCCCACAGGACTCCGATTCCCTACACTCCACTCTGCCTCGCCAAGGCTGTGAAGAACACGACTGAGATTCAAGGAATGAAAATGGCTCACGTAAGAACTGTTGACACGCCTTAAAATCTGTAGTGCACATCTCCTAATTATTGAGTTTGTGACACCACCATAACTTGTCTGATTTTACCTCAAATGAGATATCTGACATCTTCTACGCTTTTCCTCAACAGATCAAAGATGCAGTTGCCCTTTGTGAACTCTTTGCTTGGTTGGAAAAGGAGGTAAATTCATTATTTTTAGATCCACTAGAGAAAATTGATCCTCCAGTCTGTATTTACAGGGTTCCCACATTTAAACATTTTTGTTTCTCAAATCAATGGATAAACTAAAAACGTATCAATAAGCCTCTGCTCGAATGGCACTTTTGTATTGTCATTTTCTAGGACATAGAACTTAAATTGTCAGGGTGAATGTGGGAACCTTGTGTTCAGGCGGAGAGCCAAAAATAACTCTGCTTGCCCTGGCTGATGTTTTTTTTGTTTTGTTTTTTTTAAATCTTTCCGCATGTCCGGCTTATTGTTTTATAGATTCCAAAAGGCACCGTGACAGAGATCTCTGCTGCCGATAAGGCTGAAGAATTACGCAGGTAAGGACTTTTTTACCTGGACCTTTTACACCACTACCACATTTTCCTCACTGTCATGCTCATCCAATTTAACTTCATGTCATCTGTTACGATGGAGAGGCTGCATATGAAAGGTGCTTTTTGGAGCTGTGTTGAGACTATCCTGAAGTTATACCCCCCTCTGCTGGACAGGGAAGTGCAGTAAAATGTCTTCCTAAAAAATAATTTTTGAGCTTTGAGGTCATTCCATACCAAACTCTGCTTGTCCTCACAGTTCATGTTATGGATTTTCTTTAAAGAATAATGTGAAAAAAAACAACTTTCATGGGATCTGATCAAGAATGTTTTCAAATTTGAGCTTAATTTAATAATTTTTTGCAATTATTTGAACATCCATGAAAATTCTTAAATTTTCCAAATTAATATCTCCACTATTTTCAGTTAAAAATGAGTGCTAAATATAACACGTGGAGCTGAGAAAAAAACTATTTTCAGATTTCATATTTTTCCAAGAAGGATTGTTTTAAATTTGTTGATTTATTTATTTATTTTAATTATGGGAAAGTGTTAATGATCTTTGTAGATATATCAAATTGTAAATCTAAATAATTATTTCACTACTATATATAACATCTTTTAAGTCAGACCCTTTATATACCCTGTATATTTTTTGTACATTTTATTATTTCAGTGTACTGAAGAGATCCTGAACTTTAAATGAACATTAAATAATCTGTAGTCCAAATGTCATTGTGAGAATGCCCCCTTCATAATTAGACATTGTCTTTTTCAGTCAACAGAAAGATTTCGTCGGCCTCAGCTTCCCCACAATTTCCAGCGTTGGACCAAACGGAGCCATCATACATTACAGGTGAGTGACGCAGGTGTATTAGATTTGTGTAACTATCTGCTTTCTGTCTTCTTTTTTTAATGAAAAAGTTTTTGCTATCCATTAAAAAAAGCTGACTCTGCCTTTTTCCATGCCATTTTTTCTTGCAGACCTCTGCCTGAAACCAACAGAACTCTCTCCCTGAATGAAGTTTACCTGATCGACTCTGGAGCTCAATATGTGTAAACAGGATCATTATTACATACATCTATTGCATTTAGGCTAACCAGCTGTGCCATTACTTTTCTGTTAATCCGGACAATCCATGCCTCCATGCCTGTTGATGCCAAAAACACAGGCGACATACTGTAGGAACAGTTGTGTGTTTTTGAGCGTTACATACATACATCTACATTCACTCTGTGTCTCCGGCAGTGATGGAACCACAGACGTCACACGCACCATGCACTTTGGGACTCCATCAGCTTTTGAGAAGGTAAGTCTGTTTATTTATTAATGTACTGCTTTTACTGTCATTAAGTCTAATCTCAGGTCTCAGGTTTGATTGACTGAAGCTATTTTGTTGTTTAATTTTAACACATATGTCTGGCCATTATACTGTAGGGCCGCTTGAATATTGCAAAACATTATAATCACAATTACTTTGGTTAATATTGAGATAAATTATGTAACACAATCACTCATTGACTTTGGAAACATAAATCATTTATTGAACTAAAAAAACAAAAAAACAACAGAAGATCTTCCTGAACCTTAAATATAATTAAACTGAAAAATGTATTATAAAACACGTAAAATGTAAAAAAAAAAAAAAAATTGACATAAACAAATCAAATCAAATATATATTATTAGAAGTAATTTATCTAAATGATCTTGTTTTCTTAAAGATTCAAAGCCAAAATTGTGACTGAAAATAAGATTTGATTAATTGCCCAGCTCTATTATACTGTACATTAATTGAATGTACAGTACAGCCATGATTTTATTTTATTTTATTTCCTTATATTATGTGCTCTCTCTTTCCTCTAGGAATGCTTTACCTATGTACTGAAGGGACACATAGCTGTCAGTGCTGCTGTTTTCCCCAACGGAACCAAAGGTGTCGTCCTCTACTATACACTGTTTCTATAATGTGCCAAAGTGTTAAACATGCTTTCAGACAAACGGTGAGACAAAAATAATTAATTCACATCTATATAGTATGTCCTTTTTTTTGTTAGTCTCAGACAAATGAGACAACAGTAAACATTTTGTTGCTAAAGGCATCTTTTTGACCTGTAACTCGTAAACAGGGTTTATTATACCCATCTCCGTCTTCGTCACACAGGGAGAAATAAGGTTACATATTAGTACATTTGTGCATTTATTTTCACTTTTCCAGCATGCACTGAACAGAGGGAAGGGCATCAGTCTGGACAGTAGCCGTGTTTCCTTTAGGGGAAAGAGCAGCCGTGACGGATTAAACACGGGAGACGCAACTGTGGTTGCCGTCACTAACTGTGCACAATGTCCGCTGCTGATCATAAACAAACCAGCAGGGCTAATTATGCACAGCGTCTCCACTGATCATAAACAAACCAGCAGGGCTAATTATGCACAGCGTCTCCGATGATCATAAACATTGTGATCGTGAATTAACCGGCATCGCTAACTGTGCACAGAGTGTCCGTTGCTTGTTGTAAACAAACAGAGATCGCTAAGTGAACACCTCCTGCAGCAGCAGCACATACACACTGTACTGTTATAGAGCTGTAGAACTGTTGTGCTGCATTAGCACTGTGCTACTGTGCACCTCGTTCCGCAACGCCAGACTGCACTATAAAAGCGCAGAAAATCAAGCCTTCACGGGATCACTATGGACGCCCTAAGGCGAAGAGCTGGCACAGATCTTTCCAGCAATATAGCGGGGATTTGCGAGACCGAACCATGAAAGGGGCCTATGTTCATTGTAGTCAAGCGATTGTGACTACTCGTTACTTCGCCAGCTTTTAAAAATGGCACGCGTTGTTGTGGCACCGAGTACTACGTCACATCCCGCTTAGCGTTTTATCCAATCAGCAACCAGGCTTTACCCTGAGGGGGGGAAAAAGTCGGGCCAAAAGACCGCTCCAGACGGCTCATATTCAGATTAGGGGCGTTTCAGCGAGTGAGACCCGCCTCATTCCGGGTATTTAACTGTAATGGAAACACCCCTAGTGTTAACACATTGACAAAATCACAATTTCACATGTGGGCAAAATGTTTCATGACTTTTGGGTGTATAACTTTAGAGTGTGTTTTCTCCCCAGGCCACCTGTTAGACTCGTTTGCCCGTGCAGCTCTGTGGGAGTCGGGGCTGGACTATCTTCACGGTACGGGCCACGGCGTGGGCTGCTTCCTCAACGTCCACGAGGGGCCCTGCGGCATCAGCTACAAGACCTTCGCTGATGAGCCTCTGGAGGCTGGCATGATCGTCAGTGATGGTATGGCAGCAGGCAAAGTGTTCCTGAGTTAGCCAATGAATGTTTGTTTATCTTTTGCTTTTCTGCATTTGATTATGTAAATGCTCAACTCTACTCTTTTTTTCTAGAACCTGGATACTATGAAGATGGATCTTTTGGCATTCGTATTGAAAATGTGGTCCTTGTTGTACCAGCTAAACCCAAAGTAGGTCCTTTAACTGAGATAAAGGCCACTTCATGTTCATAAAAATATGACTCAATAGAGCTGGATGCTTGGAAGAATATGTTTTTTAAATGGGTCACAATATCCATATACTGGTAATCACTGTTTGAAAGACATTATTGTCATTGAGGTGTTCATTATTTATGATTGATAATTAAGCCTATTTCCTCCTAATAAGAAACTATTGAAATGATGACTTCATATCTCAAAATAAGACTTAGTTTCATAAAATATTAACTTTGTGTCTTTTTAGAAAGTTTCTCATTATTTCAAGATGAGTAAGTTATTATTTTCAGTGTTTTGTTATTTTAAGATACTAAGTCATTATTTTACTGACTTAAAGGATTTCTTTTTATCACAAGGCAAGTTTTATCTTATTTTTTTCTTTTCTTGTGCTTCCATAGATCATGACATTAGTTTTAATTGTAAGAAAATTGAGTATGTTTTCCTTCTCTTGTGTGTGTGTTCAGTACAACTACAGAAACAGAGGCAGTCTGACGTTTGACCCGCTCACTTTGGTTCCTATTCAAGTCAAGATGATGAACACAGAGCTGCTCACTCAGAAAGAGGTGAGGGATATCCAGTGTGATTATGTTTAATATTTTAAATTATCAAAGACAAATTCACCCATTAAAAAATGTCTCAAAATGTTTTATTGGTAAGGTAATAAACAGTTTACATACAACAAATCATCAAATATAGCTTACTTGACACAAAATGTGAGAAATAGGAACAATTTAATAAAATGAACTATAATAAAACGATAATGTTCCAAGCTATTTCTAGTACATTTTGCACTCCTAAAACAAAGTGTCTTCATGGTTTGTCGGCCGCTCTTCTCTGTCCTACAGCGAGACTGGGTGAACGAGTACCACAGGAAGTGCCGGGAGGTGGTTGGAGCGGAGATGGAGAGGCAAGGCAGGAAGGAGGCGCTGGAGTGGCTGATCAGAGAGACCCAGCCGCTCGTCTGAGGACTCTGATGCAGTCCGATCCTTTTCCCCAGGGGGTACTGCAGTAGCTCTGCAGTGATAATCGCTTGTGTTTTTCTCATCTTTCTCTGTGTCTCACACTTGGCTTCTTTTGTAAAGCACATTGTATCAGCAGTTTTATTAAAGATCATTAAAAAAAAATCAAGAAACCACTTGTCTATGTTCTCTAATTTGTGTCTCCAACATACTCAGCTTTTCTTGAACTATAACAGCATCATCAACTTGGAAACCCTACATTTATAAGGTCAGTCACATGATCTATCCATCGTACAACACATTTACATAAGAAAAAATACAAAAATAATGTATGCATGATTATAGGAGCCTCTGTTAAACTAGTAGCATAAACCTGTGCTGTGTTGAGTATTCTGTTTCGACTCAATGGTTCTCACCAGAATGCCTGATGTGTATCATTGAGGCCTTACAAACATGAATGTTTCTGAATTAATCCTGCATTGTTCACTGTTCGTTGACTTAGTCTTCCTTCCCAGCCTTTGCTGGCACCTACTACTGTAATTAACTGTCAATCAGCAGATACCATGGCAGGAATGTAGATCACATTGGCGTGCTCATGCAGATACACAAACGGAACGGGTTGATTAATAAAAACAATGCTTGAATGAATGATAGCCACAGTGTACCTTTGTATGTCTTTGAGGGAAGAAAAACCTGTTAGACCTCATATTGACTAAGACTTCTAGTCAGAGATGCCAAGACAGATCTTTGTTAAAGAGTTAATTAAGGTCATAAAGTGTCTGTACATGGAATTCAGAGCATATCGATTGCCTGCACACGGCTCTTAACATGGCAGTGGCTAATAGTGCTAACGCCACCAACAGCCCTAAAAACAGCAACAGTGGGGACAAAGCTAACAGTGTAACCTGAGTGGGAAGGTGGCCACTGCGAATCTGTGACAACACTGTGGGCCGGGAAGGTGGTAACAGAGAGAGCAGTGCAGAGTGGTGCCAGTGGGACACAGATACATTATTGTACTGTCAAAATTTAAAAGGCAGTGGATGAAATAAGCTTCATTTTTGTTTTCTAGCAGGTCACTAGCTTTTAAACACTGGATCCTACATTTCCCATAATGCAGCTTGATAGCATCCCTAGCATCTAATGGTTTTCCAACCCACTTTTTTTCCATATTTCCACATGACAAAGTCCACAACACAACGTCAACTGTGGACTGTGATTACTCTGTGCAGCATGCATGGGAATTCATTACAATGATATATATTTCTTGCTTTTTCTCTGATCATCCAAATAATGCAATACATTTCTTGCTACATTAGTCGCTTTTTAGAGATGAAAGCCCCTTTCATAGTGAGGTCCGCTATATTGTCTGAACAATCTGTGTCGGCTTTTCGCCTTAGAGCGTTCATAGTGATCCTGCGAAGGCGTGATATTCGTGCCCTTTCATAGAGGTGCTGGTGGGAGGAGACGATAGTGACGTGCAACAGAGCAGCAGCAGTGCTGCGCAGTAGCACAGTGCTAATAGGCTACACAGTTAGCTCTGTAGCAGTACAATAATTACATGCTGCAGCAGTATGTGTTCAGTTAGCGACATTTGTTTGTTTACAACAAGCACCAGACACTCTGTGCACAGTTAGCGATGCTGGCTTGTTTACAATGAGCAGCGGACGCAGTGAACAGTGATTTGATGTCTGTCGGATCCAAGTGGGAGGTGTGTGTTAGACGTCACATGTAATGTGAAATATTCCACCTTGCCGGGATGGCCCGTTCATAGTGTTCCCGCTTTCAACAGTCCCACCAATTTTCCATCTCTTCGAGACGTGACAGAGCCGTAAATGTTCCGGCATGAAACGGCACTATGAAAGGGGCTAATGTGGCCAAGAGGGTCTGAAAAGTCACTAAATCAAGTGTTTCCCGAAAGTCACCAATTTGGCAACGCTGCAGCCTAGAAGGCTTAGGGTTATAAATGTGTAGACTCCCAGGCTTCGCTGAGATAACCCTCATTACATCACTATGACATCATCAGGGGTTCTCACACTTGAGCTACAGGACATTAACCTGCTACTTTTACTGGCTTAGTAATGCTCCCATTGAGAACTAACAGAATGTATAATTAAATCTGTGTAGTGCCCCTTTAATGGTCGTACATGATGACATAACGTTTGACGAACACAGCTGCAGGGGTCAGAACTCGGACCTTTCAAATTTCAGTGTCTCTATAGCCCACCTCAGACATTCAGACAACTTCTCCCTCCCGCCCCCACAGCAGAACTCCTCACCACCTTCTAAAGCTGCATGTAAAAAATGGGAGGGTCCAGGACGACACCACTCTTGGGATCATTGGCGTACTCTTGAAAGGACAGCGGCAGCGTCAGTACAGTTTGCTCCTTGGGTTCCTGCAGGGCTTTAGTCCGCCACTCCTCCTCCTCCTCCTCCTTCAGTCCCACAGGCAGAGGGTTACTGTAGATGTAGTAGATCCTGGAGTTGTCCTTTGTTGCCTCGGGTTTCCTAAAGAAGGCGAGAGGGTTCATGAAGCTGGTGGACCTCTTCACTGCTTTGACCGCTACAGGGTCCGCTGGCTCGCCTCGGGTCACTGCACTCTCATACACGTGGGCTCTCTTTGACTGCCTGGTGGAGAAGATGACACTAATTGCTCTAATGACTTTGATGTCATTTCACACACTGCTTGGTTCTTTAAATTTAGATTTCAGCAGGAGGACGACACTCCACTACACTCGTTATAAAAAAATGCCAAGTCTTTGTTTTTCAAGTCACAAGTAAGTCTCAAGTCATTGCCAAGTCGCAAGTCAAGATGGACAAGTCCTACCTCAAGGCAGACAAGTCCCAAGTCAAGTCCCTAATCAAGTTCCAAGTCAAGTCCGAAGTCAAGACATGCAAGTCCTACTTCAAGACAGACAAGTCCCAAATCAAGTCCCTAATCAAGTCTCAAGTCAAGTCCCAAGTCAAGACACGCAAGTCCAAGACAGACAAGTCCAAGGCAAGAAGTCCCTAATCAAGTCCCAAGTCAAGACATGCAAGTCCTACCTCAAGACAGACAAGTCCCGAGTCAAGTCCCTAATCAAGTCCCAAGTCAAGACATGCAAGTCCCAAGTAAAGTTCTGAGTCAAGTCCCAAGTCAAGACATGCAAGTCCTACTTCAAGACAGACAAGTCCCAAGTAAAGTCCCTAATCAAGTCCCAAGTCAATACATGCAAGTCCCTAGTCAAGTTCTGAGTCAAGTCCCAAATCAGGTCCCAAGTCCTAACATTGGGTTATGAATCACAATTGTGCTTTTCACCAAATGTATTGAAATTGAAACATGACAATAATTTATTAAAGTTTATTAAATAATGAAAGCTTCTTTAAACATAACTTTTTTTGTTAAAGCAAGTGCGACTGATTTCAGTGATTAAAACACTAGTGCCAACATTGCACTTTCAGAGCATAAAACATGGCTTGTTAGAGAATATAAATTTATGTAATATTTTCTAGTCAAAAGGCTCAAGTCATAGTGAAGTCACAAGTCTTTTTGTTTGTTTTTTTGTCAAGTTGAGTCTAAAGTTATTAAATTTACACCTTTGGAAGCAACTGTCCCATCTGTTATCAAGGTGGAGGCTGCACTTACCTAATACCCTAATATAAGAGAGAAAGAGGGTTATTTAAAGATGTTTTCAGGGATTATTTTAAAGTGTTCGCAGCATATCTGACCTGGTGCGGTTGTAGCAGACAGTGATGCAGTACAGGCCGGTGATGGTGAGGATACACAAGGCCAGGGCGATGATGACAATGTTAAACACTTTGAACTCTGGGTAGAAGAAGGAAGAAGACGAGACAAGCTGAAACATCAGTTAAACTATAAAGTAACAATGCTGTGAAACCAACTGAACTGATATAAAAGAGTGCAACACACCAAACAGCGCTGTGTTCATCTCCTGGTCATGTAGTCCCAAAGCTGCCGTCCCGTTCAGATGGAGGCTGTCCGCCGTCATGGCTCCGTCCTGTTGGGCTCCACTCATGTTGCTGCCATTGGCTTCCAAAACATGCAGTAAAGGCTGAGCCTCCAGCCTCGTCTCTCTCAATAGAAACCCAGGCCATGTGACTCAAACAGCTCGACTCAGTCGCTGTGGAGACACCCCCTCTTTTGTCAACCCCTCAGTTCAAGATGGACACCCCCTCCTCTCCCTCCCCTCCACTCCCCCTTGTTTACTGCTCATTATTCTGCTCAGAGTTTGGGGGGACACTGAGGGGAGGGAGATGTTGGGTCTTTTATACTGTTTGTAATAAGCTCTGAGTGGTGACCCAAAACTGTTTAGAAAGACCACCAATGAAAACGTTGGAGAGGAAGCAAAGAAGAACTCAATCACAGTCTTGCTGCCATCTGTACTCATGATTAATAATGAAGTTTGTGCACCATGTGACATCTTACTTGTACATTTTTTAAACATATTAAATTAGAGCGTCAACTAACGAATATTTTCATATTCAGTATATCTGACACTTGAAAAAAACACTGAAAATGGGGGGAAAAGGGTCACCCACAAGTCTGAAAGTGTTTTAGTCTGACCAAATGTTCAAAATAACAAAGACATTCAATTTACAATGTCAAAAAAAAGAAAAAGATTCTCATGTTTGAGAAGCTGAACATGATTTAACAATTATTTGTCATGATTTGCACTATGTTACATCTCATAAGATGTCAATAAAGTTAGAAAAGGGAGTACCTTCTAATGTAGAATAACAACTTAAAACTACATGTCAATGATGATTTCACTAAATGTAAGCAGATCAGACCCAGACATTCGAAAACATTTACTGGCCATGGCCGCTTTACTTTTACCCCACTGTCTTCATCGCTGCTTGTTTTGTGTGTTTTGGGGACAGGAGAGCAGGAAACCAGAACCAGCTCCTCGCACCCATTTGAGAGCCAAAGCTAGCAAAAAAGGCAACAAAGACGGCATTCTCCTGTCTCCTTTTGCTTCACTTCACCCTGCAGCACCATGGGAGATATTATGCAATTAGTCGAGCATCTAATTAAAGCCGGGTTTTGTTTCCCTGTTTGACAAGACAAGCTGCTGTACAGACTGAGCTCTGAGAGAATTTTAACCTTTTTGCAAAGTGACCTTTGTGTCAACCAGCCTTGAGTCTTCTTGGGCGAGTTTGCTACAGAGGATGATACATAATGTGTCCAGTAAGCTAAAAAAAAAAATAAGAGCATGAAATGATCCCAACCCTATTTAGTAACAGTAGTGATAATAGTGATTTAATCAGCTCTTATTCATTACATTTAGCTATGATTTCCATTAACAAAGGCACAATTCGTCTCAATCTGTCTTCACTTTTCACACATTACTTTAACATTGTCAGGGAACAACAACCTGAACAGAATCACTTCTAGGACATACTTGATAAAATCATTGAAACAATTTCCTCAAGAACTTTTAAAATAAACTTTACTGCTGTTATATCATGAACAATTCACTTGACAGTATCAAGTAAAATGTACTTACCACTTAACAATTTATGAAGTAACTGTTACCTTATTGTATTTAAATTATTGATTTATTGTCAATTCTGAAATTGACTAATTTACTGTCCTTAGAATATTAGCATTGAATCTTCCAGCTATTTTTCTTCAGTTTGTCTTTAGAGATTTTCATAAAAACATCTGAACTTTTAACAAGCTGGCTGAACCAGAACATTAGGCCGATTTGAAACGCTCACAGCACACCATGGGATAAGAAAACAGACAAAAATGAATGATAACACATATTGAAAGATGAAACATTAAATAGTAATTTCCACTATTGTTTTGACTTTGTGTCGACAGCACAGCAAAAAGGCTGGTCACGCTTATTACAAATGACATTAACAGGTCATGAGAAAAAATGAAAATAGCTAATGACAGCTAAGAGATTAAACATTTGACTAGAACAATTTCTGCTGTTAAGGTTTATAAAAAATATATATTTATTAATCAACAAATTGTGAAGTGGGTCTGTATGGAACACCCATGTGCTTTAGGTGGGTGTTTTAAAAATTATGCTCATGCCAGACCTTCAACCTAGTTTGACAAATTAAACAATAACAACATTAGAAATGGCTATTAATGAATTATTGGCACTTTGAATGAGAGATTACACTTTCAGTTTAATTAAAATGTTTTACTTAGATTGGGGCAGTATACAGGTGCATCTCAATAAATTAGAATATGATGGAAAAGTAGTTCAAGTCAAATGGCCCCAACCAAGTATTGAGTCATATAGATGGACATACTTTTCAGAGGCCAACATTTCCATATTAAACATACTTTTTGAAATTGGTCTTTTGTAATATAATTTTTTTTGTAAACACTGAATTTTAGGTCTTCATTAAATGTAAGCCATAATCATTATAATTAGAAGAAATTAAATACATTAAGATATGAAATGTTTCATTCTGTGTGTCATGGATCTATATAATATGTTATTTCCAGTTTTAGAATTGAATTACTGACATAAATAAACTTTCTATGATATTAAAGTTTATTGAGATGTACATGTATGTTAAAAAAATATGGAAAGCAGAAATGGTGGCTTAATAGTCTTTTAATAATAAGAACAGTTATTAGAAACTACACCATGCAACTGCAAATCAGATCAGAACTAAATTCAGTTTCTTTTCTCTTTTCTGTTTAATCTTTGTCCACTAGGTGTCAGACCTTGCCTGCATCTCTGTTCCTCAGTAGCTTAGTAAAGTATAGTAGAGTAAAGTAGCTCTGTGGTATTTATCAGTTCGGCAGTCTGATCCTGACTGACAGCGGTGGCCTTAATATTCCAGTCATACAATAAAGAAAAATAAAGACGGAGAGAGAGATTGACTGATTAGGAAATAAGTTGTGACACAGAAGCAGAAATATGTGTTTATTAGCCTCATAAACGTTTTTAAAGCCTGTTTAATTTTCACATCCATCAGCTCTCTGCAGACTGAAGCTGTTTTGACTGAAGGGGCATGTGGGTGGCATTAGGTTGGTGCGGTCTGTTTGAGCAGACCAGTACACATAAACCAACTCTGTCTGTAGCCGCCATCATGGGAATGAGACTGGGAATATTCCAACCCAGTGTTTCTCAGTTTGACCCTAAACTGAAATACTTACACTATGAGGAAATTTTCTTATTCCCATGATTTTTCTTTTCATTTTATAATGGTTTTTATGCACGTTCCAACACTAACTGGAATCATTACTGTGGTATTTCATAGGTTTAATGACATTTACTTACTAATATTACCTAAAACGAACACAGAACACCATAGATGTTCGTGGTTATTCAGAGGGGGTTTACTGTAAGTCTTAAATGCAGGCATATGAGCACCTGATGTCCAAAGTGCCCTTTTATTAAGGCTTATTTTATTTCGTTCTCTTTTATTTTGTGAAGGCCTGTAGCCCTTATCAAGAAGAAAATGTATTAATAATTTAGCTTTCAATAAAACGACCTGTCTGCCATCAATTAGTCTGTCACATGACGACCTGCAGCAGGTGAAAGGTCATCATGTCACCTAGCCTCCGTTTTGCTAACGTGCAGCTATGACGCTGCAGACTCAGCATCTGACTCATGTTCAGATGGTGAGTTTGTCTGATTGATCATCACATTTTATTTACAGTCTCAGCGTTACGCAGCGTCATTACGCAACATAATAACGGTCCTGATTGCTGCTTTTCTAGTAATACTCCTGTATGTAACTCTCTCAGTGGCGGTTCTACACAGGAGCCTACAGGGCCATTGCCCCTGTGTTGAAGCCCTCTGCTGTGGCCCCTGTGTCAAATGAATAATACAATGATCCATTTATAATGATGATATTCGCTAGTGCCAAAACCGGAACTAATATGACTCAAAGTTCTACATGGAACAATTCTTACCTATTTTTTGTTCAAATAATATCTCATTGTAGACTAAAGGAACCCAGAATGTGTACATTGTATAATAGTTTAATTGTGCAATAAAAGCTTGTATATCTAAAAAAATAAAAATAAAAAAAAAGATCATTCTCACTGTACTGTACTTTCAAAATAAAAAATAAAATGTAATTTGTGCACAAAAATGAGAAATGTCATTGTCGTACAAAAATGATTGTTATTGTTGATAAGTCTCATTGTCAATCAATGTACGTATTTGTGTCTTCCAAATATACTTATATGAAATTTTTGAATAAGCTAAAATAAAGGTTTTGAATGCTTAAATATCATCTCTGACGTTTTTAAATGCGCCCCTCTGATTAGACACTGGCCCCTCCTTGGCCCCCACAGTAAAACTGGTCTAGAACCGCCACTGGTCTCAGCGTTACCCAGCGTCATTACGTAACATAATATCGGACCTGACTCTGCTTCTTCTGCTTACCTGTATGTAATATTCTCTGCTGTGCAGTGGTTGGTGTTATTATGGGCTGTTATCGGTTAAAGCTGTTGTGTTCCTGCTGATGTTAAAGTGAGCAGGACAGAGCTGCAGAACTCTGAATTATTTGGTGTTTGTTTTACTAAACCCAATCCTATTTTATTTGGTTTCCTGAGATCAATGGTCAAATTATGAGGGTGTGACCATATACGCAATAATCCTGCATCATTTTAAAGTAGCCCCTAATTTTACCTAAACCATGTATCAGCAGGCATTCGTGGTCAAGACGACAGAATCACATAGAACATAATCACTAACTTTAACAAGACATATAAAAGATATGAGCTATGTTAAGTAAATAGAAAACTATCTCACAACAAAGGATAGAATTAAAAAAAATGTCAGCTGACAAAACGTCAACAATAAAAATGCCATAACAGATATATAAAACAGAGAGATAAAAATCCTTACATTAGATAGATTGATAATTTGATAATATAATATAATATAATATCCTGCAGTAATAGTTCAACCAAACAAAGAGTTCTTAAACACTAAAAGTTGCATCAGCTTACCACCAATTCAGTGGGAATCAATTTAAAACAAGGGAATACATCCCTTAAGTTTCATTTCATCTGAGTAGAACATGGTGTATTATGTTAATACACTAACATGCACAATTGTAGTCACATCTGGCAGCTGCTAATGCATCAATTGTGCATTGAGGGGGGGAAGTATTTCTACTGTTTATATAACATAAAGCTTCCTGAGGTGCTGCCAGGTTAAAAAAGAAGAGAAGTAGTTAGCTTTAGGAAACTTACTGAATAAAATATTTAATGTCAGTGATAATGCATGCTCCTACTTTCACAGCTTATCCACAACGAGCACCTCACTTATCAGCGCAGCAGACTGTTAATATCCCAACGCAGAACACACACACACACACACACACACACACACACACACACACACACACACACACAGAGTCCCTTATCAGCAGCATCAGCATTGACTAAGCAGGTGAAACTTCATGTATTGCTCAATGACTCCTGGTAATTAGACACACTGGCTTGGACCCAACATCCTCATGATATAACACACTATTTCCTTCATTCATTTCTTCAACCACTTCCCCTTTCTTTCCCATGCTTCTGATTCTCTGTTGTCTTGTGTTTGCTCCAAAATGTGAGTTTGTCTTTAAAAAAAAGTTGGCATCTGCATCTACAAGATAATTTATCACCCGAAATTAAATCAGATTTTGGCTTCATATACCGGTTACATGAGGCCATACATTTATAGAGTGGATGCACCGAGGGGCTTTTCAATAGAATCTTTTATTCCTTATTTTCTGAGTCATAAAATGCATTCAGCTCAATCAATCGTCTCTCCTATAATCTCCCCCTCTCTCTCTGACTGGCCAGTGAATTCCTGACCATCCCTCATCGCCCAGTCTCACCCCTCCTCACCCTCTGCTCCTCTGCCTCCCCCATCGGCGTGTTTATACAGAGGCTGGTGGGGAATTAGCGTTCTGGCGTGATCCATTTGTTCTGACGTGGTTCAGCGGGAAGGTCCCGCCTTGATTTATTACACTTGTCAGTTAAACTTGTGGAGGTGCATTTTAATACATAAAAGCTGGGTACCGTATGTGGCCTGTGTTCCTGCCTCTCTTATTTTGATTTGGTCGTTTTATCAGCGATCATGAGTGACTTCTGTACTTGGTGAAAGACTCACTGCTGATGGAGGTTTATTATATACAGCAGAAGTTATGAGAAAGATATACACTGGAGGAAAATGCAAGGTTTTTATTTTTAGGTGCACTGTATGGTTCAAAGGCCTTGTTTCAGATCTTGTTTTAATTGATTGTTAATGCTTTTATTTATTTGTATTATAAATTTGTATTTATTTATTCTATTCTGTGTCTAATCCACATGTTTATTTTCCTGTATTTTAATCTTTAGCTATCATACATTGTGGGTTTTTTGTTGAGTTTACAAGACTTGTGTCACATCTGGACGCCACTGTAAATGATGTCTCTTCTTTAATGATCTTTCAACATAACATCAATGAAAGAAAGTGCAGAATTCATGCGGGTCATGTTGAGATAAAAGTATGCCAGAAGTAAACTTATGGAAATTAAAAGTAAGTCAAAACCTAACTTAAAAAATCTCTTCATGAATATTAATTCATATGATTGGAACATCACACATCGATCATTTGAGGTATTTTTTGTAACAAAAATGTCCAACCCTCATTGGTTCCAGCTTCTCAATTGTAACAATTTTATGGTTTTCCATGGTTTAAATAACTGAAAAGTTGTAATTTCGGCCTGTAAGTTGGACAACACAAGAAGTTTAAAAGCTTCATTGGAAATCATGACTATCATTTTTCACTGTTTTCAGACAAACGCTTTATTAATAAATCTATTAACTGAGAAACTGATGCAACTGATAATGAAAATAATGAAAGCTGCAGCCCAATGTGTTGATATACTGTCTCACATCATACAACTGTAAAATAAATTGTCATTAAATAATAATAATAATAATAATAATAATAATAATAACAATAGCCTCTTTAAATAAAAGTGTTAATTTTATCGGTCTGTCAACTTTCATCCAGTTTAAATTATTTTATCAGGCTAATTTGTTTTACAGGTGGTCCTGTATCAAAAACTAACAAGAAAATTAAAACATAACAAACAACTGTAATAATTTTTTTCCCTCAGAGCCTCCGAAGTTAATTTCCTGAACATTCCTGAAACAAAGAATACTATACGAACACTGGCAGAGTATTTCTAGTTCTGTGAAAAGTCTTAAAGGCTGAATTTTGAGATGAAATGACTGTCATGGCGGATGTCGGAATGATCTGATCTCTTGGCAGCATTAAGTTAAAGCCTGTTTTGGCAGAGAGGAGAGAAGAGAATGAGCCGTGTTGGATTTACAGTGTCAGAGACGAGAGACGCCAAGGAGCCGTGGAAAGTCATACTCTGCGTTTCTATATGTGATTTACTGATTTCTGCTGTCATCGCTGTTCTGTCCAATTAGAATCCAACACGGGATACTGTGGCCCTCAGTGGGCTGCTGGGAAACTTTACCAAGCTGTGTCAAAAAGAGGCTGGTATGTGGTGCATGACCCATAAAACATGCTAATGTGCTACTTCCTCGACCCCGTATGACCTCAGACCCTCATGTACTACACAGAAAGAGCTCGGAGCTATATTCAGTTTATTTACAAACTGCGTCAAGTAAACACAGTAGTGGACATGAGGAACACTGAGGTGTATACAGATGAACAGAGAAGAAACACAGAACTCTGTCTATGTGTGTGTGTGTGTGTGTGTTCCGTGTGTGTGTGAGTGTGTGCGTGTGAGAGTATGTGTGTTAGTATGTGAGTGTGTTTGTGTGTGTGAGAGTGTGTGTGTGTGTGTGTGTGTGTGTGTGTGTTCTGTGTGTGTAAGTGTGTGTGTGTGTGTGTGTGTGTGTGCGTGTGATTGTGTGTGTATACCATGATTATAGTCTGTTTCAGCTTCATGTTCTCCCTTAAGATTCACAGCAGAGATTTACCTCCCATTATTTAGTTTCAATTTTATAAAAACAAGCTTTAAGCGTTAACCAAACAGCTCATATTGAATCTCCTAAACTCTAACAATATCATTTAAGGAGCTTTGATAATCTCCATTTCAATCTAAGGGATTCACTGCTGCTGAGCCTGTGTGGATGAAGACGCTAACTCCTCAGGCTAGGCTTTAGCTTGTGCCAGTATGAGAAAGAGCATGAACAAAGGCATGTTAGATGTGAAAAAGTATCATATAGCTGTCTTTATCATATAAAAAAGATGCTGGCATTCTGTTGTAGAGCAGGTTTTACCTGGTTTTCAATGGCCTGCAACAATCTATATATTTGCTATACTGTGACACCCCACACACAGGTGTTTTCAATAATTGTAGCTAATTAGAGCTAGGCACATTCTGTCACGAAACTCAATAGGATGATTAAGGTGTAAGAGTTGTAATCAGGCAATTAAGTGAAAACACCTGTGTGTATTACAGGCCTTGAAATGACTTTGTGAGGCTACTTTTAGCGCTAACATACAAACTCCTCTTTTAGCTTTTTGTTTGAGTTGTATGCACATTTAGTGTATTAGTCTTTCATAGTAAAGTTTCCAACAACATCTTTTATAGTGTGATCACATTGTATGCTAAGAAACATCTGAGAGAGTAAGCAACTAGCAATATCTGTGCTTTAGGGCCTGTTCAAATTTAATGCACACTTGTACTGCTTAGTGCATAAAATGCACTCTTAAAAAGCAAGCTGACTGATTTTTTTCCCACCTATATCTGACCTAACAATTGATCAAACACTAATTGATTTTTAAACATTTTAACCCTTTAAATGACGTGTTTTCATCATAATACCACCATGTTATTAGATTAAATAATGAGAAAATATGGATTATTTTCAATATACTACAAGCAAAGTAAAAAAAAAATAAAAAAATGTTGAATTATTGCAGCCTGGAACTTGTCAATGATTAGCAGCAGAACTGATTTTGTTGCATAATTTTTTTGTACAGTGTCAAATACTCAATAAATGCATTTTGAATGGGTTTTAATGGCACGTTTTACACGCTCAACCTTAAGAGTGTAACTATTGTTTGTACAGTGTATGTACTGCAGGATCTGAGCTGGAAAAAACAAGACCAAATAAAAATACAGAATATTGCCAAAATTCATTCCAAATGCATGAACACAGCCAAAACTATTAACAATTGAAGAATGAAAAGCACGTAAAATGCAAATTGTTTTGGGAAACATGTGATTGCTGTGTTGCCCAATAAAAAAAGAAGAAGAAATAGGAAGATCAATATAAATACAACAGTTAGTACAAAGATAGGACTGGGGTTTGTTAGCTTAAAGACTAGAAGCGGGGAGAAACAAATTATTTTCTTTCCTAGGAGCTGCACTTTTAAAAATATCTTTATAATCCCATGGGAGCGCCCTGTCTTCTTAAACTCCCACCTGCACTTAACGTCTATCACTCAAATCATGTACTTTTATCCAAGCATACTGTTATTAATTCTGTACTACAGAGCACCCACACCTCAGTTTCAGCTCAGCTCTGTGCACTGCTGGCTGGGCACCAACAGTCTGCTGCATCCCTCAGGATATCCAGGCCTAATCTAGTGCTTGCAAACAGTAAATACAGTTTGGCAAATGGGCCTTTGAGACGACGTGTGGGAACTGCACGCTGGACCAAAAAGCAAGACACTTGCTGTGGGTGTTCGACATCTCGGCACAAGTGCTGTGTCTGGGTGTACTTAAGGCCTGGAGAGTCATCTGCAGGGGATTGTTGGAAGCTGCTGGATGTCCACAAGGATGAAACTCAGCAAATAAACATGACAGGAGATTTGTTCCAATTAGTTGTTTTTGGAGTGAATGAATTTCCTCATTTGTTGCCAAGGGTAAGGAAAGGTCATCTTATGTTTGTAAAGCACTGTTGCTGAGAGCTAAACTGTGGAAACCTCAAAGTGTTCAATTTTACAAGTGACAAGAAAGGAGGACACCAAACAAACTTTGAACTATGTTTAACATGTGTTGCTTACGATGAAAGAATCCCTTAATTTGTGAACACAAAACTTTTGAAATTTTGAAAATCCAGTAAATTGCACGACTCCATGGTGTAGTAGCTTATCAGGTCAAGAAAACCATGGAACATGGTTTGGTTGCCAGCAGGAGTTTATTTTTATTTCATTATATTAAGTGATATTTCTGGCCCTCATTAAACCATGCCTTTTGCTTTAATTTGGCCAAATTTAAAATAGAGCAAAAACAGAAAAAGTTCCCAAGAACTCAGACCACCTACTGTCTCTTTCTGAGAAGAAAAGGATTGCAACATTGCTTCACTTTAGCCTCAAAACCAACATTACAATATAAATACCCTGTCAGTTTAACATACTGAGGTTAGAAGGATAAGGTGACTGATGATCAGAGTTATTCATCAATGATAGGCCAGTGTAGAGATTGCATAAAATGTCAATTTTCTAAAAAAAAATGCATGCATTCAAAAAAGTTTGATAAGTCTAATATCCATATCTCATCCAGTAAAAACTTAACCAAATGTCTTTCCACAATTACTGCTTTTGTCTGCGGTTGCTGAAAGGGTTGCTCCCTTTCGCCCTTATTAGTAATAAAACTCCCGACTATGGGGAAACATGCCTCTGTCATAATATTACCAGAACATTGACCAGGTTTTGAACCAAAAAATTTAACAGTTTAATTAGTTATCTAAACAAACAATGTGTATGTGTGGTCTTTTGCGGAGGCCCTATGCAACACACACACACACACACACACACACACACACACACACACACACACACACACACACACAGAAGAAGGTTTCAGATTCTGACAAACTTTCATTTCAATGAAAACAAAACTCCAGTACTATGTGTTTGCACATGTGTACACGTCCAGCATTGAACACGCTCACACATGCATGTTTGTGTGTGTGTGTGTGTGTGTGTGTGTGTGTGTGAGTCGACCCTGCAGGGTCCCAGTGAGTCAATTCTGTTATCTGAACGAAGCTCATCAGACATCTATTAATCTTGCTATGTGTGACAAAGCAGACTGGGGAGTCTTAGTTAAACAGTCTCTTAAAAACAAACTCCTTCTGCCAAAGCTGCTGCTGGCCAGAAGAAGTCTGAACATGAGTGGCTGCAGAGGGGAACTGAGGCCAAAGAGACAATCTCTGGAGAGGAGACAAGTTAAGAGACATTAGGGAAATATTGAACCACTAGTGACCAGTCAGAGTTTTTTAATCTTTGTGTGCTAGTTTTAGTTTTTATTGCATTTGACAGCTCAGATTTATGAAGCCTGCTCGGACAGGGGCAGCCTCTGTCCTTGATCATCATCCTCCAATATTGTTGTATTAACCTCTAGAACGAAAAACACAGCTACTATCTGCGATCCATCAAGTCAAACTAGGTTGTCCATTTTGAACGGCTCCCAGATGAGATAAGGACGTTTTTGAAAAAGCAGCACTGGAAAATGTACAGGGATGGTGTCACTCGATGTAGAAACAATCTAAATAACATTAGTGTGGATTGTATTTAGATTAACGAGCCATTTATCATGAATCTGAAGAAAGATAAATGAGTGCACTTTGTGAGGTAATGTGTCGTTTGTTCAATTTCACTGTTGACCTTTCAGCAACCTGTTTAATGTCTAAGAAAGAAAAACTGGTCTAGTGAAATCAAATTTGGATAGATTGAGACAAATTATTATTATTATACAAAAGATTATCAGTACTGGCTGCAGTTGGTGTGACACACTTCCTTATCTTGCATAATTTCATTGCTGCATTTCATGTTGAATGCATTACAGGAATTATACAGTGATTCAGTGATGCAATCAAGCTACAACCTTTGGGCCTGAAAACTGAAGCCAATGCGGAAGTGCCTTAAACCTTAAAAATGTGCAATTGTATAGAAGTCTATGAGAAAATGACCCTATTTCTCATCTGATTTAATGCCACATTCTCAAAATGCAAAAAGTGGCTGACTGTTAAAAGACTTCCAGTAGATGCATTTCCTTTAGGTACAATAACTGTAAAATGCAGGGTCCAAAATAAAATACTAAATGTAGTGAAAATAATTGAGACCCCCCACCAACTTCTTGTTGAGTCAGTACACTGTGTTTACCTAGATTGAAATGTCTGACAAGTTTCAACACTCAGCAGAGGTCAGTGCCACTTGACCCACCTAAGCTCCATTCAGGCTCCAACCCATTGACCAACTGTGGATTTTGTGACTCCAGTAACTGAGAAAAATAGAAGTGAATGGTAGATTCTGCAGGACTGAGACAAATACTCTGTTGTAGCTTCTTTGAAATTGTGACATGATGTCAGAGTATCTGTTTCTGGTTATAATTTATAAGTACATGGATGCTTAAAGCAATTCACTGAGCAACAAGTGGCACAAACAATATAAAACAAGTTTACCTTTTTTGTCACCCAGTGGTCGAGTCTGCCAACTGGGAGCCATTTTAGGTTTTCTACAGAGCGACTGGCGGCTCGAGGAGGAATCAACAACAACATTCCTTGTTCCTCACTCTGCCATAGCACTGCAAACAGCAGGCCAGACAGTTCAGTGTCTGTAGTGACATCTGTAAAATTATGTATTAAAGTAAATGGGATTATTCAATCAAATCAAATTGTTTCCATGTTGCCTTATACATAGTAATGGAAGGATTTAACATCAGCACTCCAGCTTTGTCAAGCCCATAAATAAGATTTTAAAAAATGATTTTATGGCACAGAGGCAAGATTATGAATGCCACAAAACTGCTTGTTATCAGATAAGAAGCAAGTATTTTTCACTATTGTCTTTCCTACCAGCCACTTCAGCTCAAAATTAGTAGTTTAGAGTTTTTTAGCAATTCAAATGCACATGCAGATGATCTAATTGTTACAGTAAAGTGATTGATTGTTTTTTGGATCAAAAAGTCATTTTCCTCCCCTGACTGTTGCCCTCCTGCTGATAAATGACTGGGTGTGAATAATGAGCAGGCAAGCTGAAACCACATGTACTTAGATGATTGTGTCTGCGTTTCATACAATGCGGTCATTATTCTTCACTGTTCATCATCATCTGAAAAACTTTTTCACTTTTTCACCATGGAATGAAACTACAACTGGCATTCCCATTCAAATCAATTCAAACATTTGAACAATAGTCAGAATGGCGGCCATTTTTGTGTGAGCCATAGCCAAAACAACTCATTGTAGCGGGTTACCTTCTGTATAATCTTCCGTATAAACAGTGCACACTGCAAAAACCAACTGACAAAAAATAAGAAATTAATAACTAGAATTTAACAACTACATGCTTGAAACAAGTGAAATTATCTGCCAGTGCAGTAAGTACATTTTTCTTTGTAAGAATTCTTTAAATAAGTAAAAAAAATATCTAGTCACTGGAAAAACCAGTGATAGCTTGATATAAATCCAAATATACTTATTTTGAGCAATTGTGGCTTGAATAGCCCAACTGTAGTGACATTAAAATAAGCCAGCAATACTTGAAACGAGCATGTTTTAGTGGTAGAAATGCTTTTGAAATAGCATTAAAACTACATGCAACTAAAACTCTCAATTGGAGCCAATATTTTAGTTAACAGCTTACCATATTCAACGGTTGAATTGCTTGAAAAACATGAAAAAGCTCACAAAGTCAATCCTAAAAACAAATCTTTGAATAATTACATAATTAAATAAGCAAGCACATAATAATACTAATAATTAAGTAAGCACATAAAGTTATGGTCAGTAGGTAAGTTATACTCAAAACAATATAATTGAGATACTTACTGCTTGATATAAGCAGAAAACACTTGGTAGGCTTCATGTTTTTTGCAGTGTATGACCATTAAGGATTTACATTAACTTTGCTTTACGTATTCACTAGCTTGATAAGTTGTTAGCTTCTGTGGTTTTTAGACATGTTGCCAGCTAGCAACTTCCTCACAACATCACCACTTGAAGATCAAGCATTTCTTGTACACGAGTTCACAAGTTCCAGCTGAAGGAAGTTTAACAGTCCCTTGGCCTCACTCCCTGCAGCTAGGAGACTAGCATTACCTCACCAGCTGAAGAGTAGAATAGAGTGCTAGTTAACATTTAGCCAGTTAGCCAGCCGTAAACCTAAGAAACCGCATAGCTACAATTCCAGAATAATGTGTTTTGTCACCATAGCATCTAACAACGATCACCATTTAGCCAAATGACCACAGCCAACAGTGCATTGTCCATTCTAGTTTTATTCTATTTCTACGGATGGCACCTAGCAGTAGGTTAGCATTGATGCTAGGTAATAAGCTCTCAAATCGATAAAAACACGCTCTTTACATGTAGGTAGGTTCTTTTTAACAAACAAAATAATCTGATGCCTATCTAAGATGAAAATTTGTTTTTTGCAAGGGTTTCTTTTTTTATATTAGGCCTTCCCCACTGACCATGAAATCCAGGAAAAAGTTCAACATGAAAGCTTCCTCTAAAGCTAAAAGCTCTCTGAAGGGGATCTGTGTCTGGACTTTTTTTTAGATACTTGCCAGCTGTGTGTCAGTTCCCTTTTTATTTTCCTGCAAAGGATTTTTCTTACTGGATCTTGGCATCAAGTTCTTTCGACGAAAGACTAAATTCAATATCCAAGAGTTTCAATACAGCTAGGAGAAATTATTGCTGACTCACTAAAAGACAGGCTGACAGGCTAAGAGATATCCAAGTTGGAAATGAAGCATTGATCTGTCAACCAAGCAACGAAGAAAATATCAAATCTATCTTGACCATTAGCCTGAAACTCTATATTTTAATGGAAGCATGTGGACAGTGTTTGGTCAGCCCGTTTGTGTGGGTCAGTCACTTGTTCTTGTTCAATGGTTCAGTTATCTTTCCATCTGGGGAAGAAGGATGATATGTCTATTTTTAAGTGCTCATAAAATGATGTCCTCTGTTATTCAGCCAAGAAAACAGATTCTGGCAGCAGTAACAAAAATGATGAACACATGATCCATCATGGAACAGGTCAGATGGCTTTTCTCAGCACTGCAGGGAGCTTCACCTCAGCTTGTATTCAAAGCTAAATGTAAGCATTGCTCATTTTATCAGATTGTATATCTGTAACAGTATGCAAAAGTACTGAAACCATATAATGTATCAGATTCAACACAAAGTAACCTTTCCATTAAAGAAAAAAAAAAAGTATCTCCCCACCCGGCAGTTAGTTTTTACAACCGCAGACCGTACGTGTGTGCTATTTTTAGAATGCGACTTTGAAAAACTTGCAGTTCGACAGCATATATATGTGCCGTGAAACACGAGCCGCAATCAACCCTGCGTGCTTTAATTTTTGGTACTGCCACATGACCTCTTCTGCTGTTTATGTTGGAGAACTTGTTGAGAAATAAACATGTTTTCACACCTAAACGTAATTGTCGCCATTATAAACTCTTGGTTAAAGTGGTTAAAGTAAAACTACATGGTTAGGCTTCGGAAAAGATAGTTTGGCAGTAGTTATGTCAGTCTTACATGATGTAGCTACTCACAGAAGGTATTGGTACATAGGGAACCAAAAATAATAACATTGACTTTTACTTTTTTTAAATTTATTTTTTTACCTTTTTCACTTCAGACACAAACACCTGGGTTAAAATCCTGTATTTGTTTGACCCACCATCCTCAGAGGACCTTATTGTTCTTTATACTCCATAACGTCACTTCCACCTTGGCTTCCATCATAATAACTACAGCCACTAGAGGGTGCTGTCTAACAATGAATGTGAATATGGGTCATAATAAGCTTACGTAGCAATGACATATGGGTTTTGTATGGTTTTTTTGGGGGGGAGGAAAGTCTCGAATGTCGGCACCAATTTTCATTTGTCAATTTTTTTTTTTTTAACACAAATGTTATGCTCCCCACATTTTCTAGAGGAAAAGTCTGGGGATCACCAGGTTTACTAGGATTCATTCTCTGGACAACATGAATATCTGTACACAATTTTACAGCAATCCATCCAATAATGATTGAGATATTTCAGTTTGGACCAAAGTGATGAATTAAATAACTGTGCAGCATTTTGGTGACTGGATCTCTTCCTTGCTATTGATAATCCACTAAGTTTACTGACTTGGCTGCTAGATCTGAGTTTTCAATGAACTGGTCCTGAACCTTTGGTTTAATTTTTCCGTCATCTAAAAAGTTAATGCCAAAACCTGCGTAACGTTTTTTAAACCCTGCATAAATTGTGGACACTTAATGGTTTGCAGCATTGAACATGGAGCTACTGATTCAGACAGAATTTGTCAGTGTGTTTGTTTGGAGAACAACTAGAACAATATGTTAGCTTGCACTCTGGGAGAATTTCCACCATCGTCCTCTGGAGAGGATGCACAGTGACCAACCATCTGATGAATATCAAATGAAAATGATTCAGTATGACATGTTTATTTGGAACTACAGTGGAAATGTAAGCCAAGAATGCATGCTATTATATAAAAGACGTTTTTTCCACATTTCAAGCCCAGATTCTGATTTAGTAAGTAAAACAGTAAATCCTGACTGTGCCACATTACAGGCTCAATATGCCATACATTTCTAATTTATGAGTAAGGAAACTGGCTAATTATTGGTGTCAGATGCTAAACCACACTGATTTATGTTAACATTGGCGACCACAACTCGGCCTCTGGTGGTTTTCTCACCGTGTTGCCCGAAACCTTGTTTCTGGGAACCACATACTTGATCTCAGAGTGCCTACATGACAAATAAAGATGACCCAGGACGCATGTATACATAGCTCTCTGGGAAAGAGATGTCACCAGACGCTCCAGGGGGAATCCTGCATGTGTGGGACGCAGGAGCTGTGCCCAAAAATAGATGCAGACCTCTAGTACAGAGATGGTTAAGGGAATGCAGCACCCCCTCCTCAGCATGTTTCACAGGATGGACACGGGAAATAGGCTGCTGAAGCACCAACCACATGCAAAGTCATCATTCATATAAGTTTTGTAAAAGTGGGAATTTTCTTCAGGCCTCATCCCTGGAGAGACAAAGTATCTTGGCTTTTGTTTCCAAGCACTCAAACTGGAACACAGTGTTTCCCAAAATGCATCAACGGATCAAGGAAAGGGTGTAATATAAACAGGCTTTATGCTAAAATGTTGAATAAAATGTCAAGATGTGAGACGAATGAGAAGCCTTATGTTCTTTTCTCATAAAACAAGCCAAAGATCTGACTTAAACATGATGCCCTGAAACACATTTAATAGAAGATAATGCTATTTTTTTTTTAATGTTTTGGCTCAAGTGTTACAAATCATGTATACCATATGTTTATTCTTTTCTGTTACCTATGAAAACTGGCACTTCAATGATCAGTATTGTGTATGCTGTCCGCTATGTGCCGTTATGAAAACTTTTTTTTACACAATATATAATGCAGAAAATGTTGTTTGACGTGATTTAGAAATGATCGCTCCTAATTTTTTACATTTTTGAACAGTAATTATGTTTATTTATCTATTTATTTTATTCCCATTTATTCTTTATTTTCTCAGTTATCAGTTATAGAATTGGCCGGTAATAAATTGTTTGTATAATGCATAATAATTTATAACTATATAAACATTTTTTAATACACTTTTATGTTTGAGAAAGTAGCTCTGTGGGTAAGTTTGCAGAGTGGTGAAAAATCTGTTCACAATCCACATTAAAAAAAGGGTCAATTTTCATTCCAAATCAAAAATGTATCATATCAGCCTTTATATCAGTTATCTATTAATTTCCCCCCTGTAAAATCATAATCAGCATCGGTTGAGCTCAACAGTGAACACACTGAATTGTCTTATTTCATTGGAAATTATTGCAAAATCATTGTGTTGAAATGGACCATATGAGACTTGAGTCTGTTTCCACAAGGCATTACAAGTTATGTTGAAATGTAATGTCATAAATTATAAAAGCAGATAATGTGGCTTTTTATTGAATTAAAAGGTTATGTTGAAGTAAGGGTTCAAGTGCATTCATCACAGACTGACAATTCATCTCTGGAAAAAAAAGACAAGAAGATATGTTCAAAAATTAATTGTGACAATATATCTCATACCTCATTTTACATGTCAAAAGGTTCATTGTTGAAGTCATTTTAAAACTGAATCTAATGGAGCCAATCAGCTGCCTTGAAATGGTCTCCTTTGAAAAATGTTCAACACTCTTATAAAGTATACATAATCCGTAGTAAATTGGCTTAAACATGCAAAACCACCAGTGTGCTGCTTTAAGAGTTTGGCCTAATCACCTCATAAACAAAGATTGTCTATGACCCCATATACAGATCTGACCTCAGCGCTGCATTCAGCTGTAAACATCAAAAACATAAGCAACACATGACACAACACCACTAAAATGCTTCAACACAAATGTGATTGTCATGCTTCTATTGTTCCAGAGTAAACAATGCTCAGCTCCGTCAGCCTAAACAGGGGATTTTTCAAATAGTTCCTCTGCGATGCTTGTCTTCTCCCTCGCAGTCCGACTAGCTGCTCCAACAGTTTCGGCCCGAGCTGCCAACCCAAACAGTGTAATCACATACTCTGCAGCTCATGGTACAGTGAGCGCACCCGTCCAAGCGTGGAGAGAGAGGGGAGGGAGGGAGGGATTAGGTTCTCCTCCTCGGGGATCAGACATACCGGAGGCACTTGGCTTGTACGGCCTCCACCAGCTGGGCCGATGTGACGGAGGTCCTGAGCTCCTGCTGACAGCTCAAACACTCTCAGATCAGGTTGGTTATGGTCATTTTGTGATTTAATTAGCCTAATTCCAACATTAGATATTCACCACATCCCTATTTTGGCCTGAACAGAGCTCTGTGTATTGTTCTACCATATCAATTTAATGAATGAAGCAATCACAATGTGTTTTCTTCAAAACGTGTTGAACAGCAGAAATGGGACTCAAGTCCCAAGTCATTTTGTCTCAGGCAAGTCAAGTCAAGTCCTAAGTTAAGACCATAGACTGTATAAATAATGGACGTAGTGACTGTGACGTCACCCATTGTTTTGTGGAAGCATCGAGTTCAGCGTTACACTCGTTGCCATCTTGTTTCCGGTACGGGGAGCAGACCATATTTGGACTGTGGAGGAGCGAGAGGGATCTGATCACTGACTACAGTCTCTCTACACCTTAACCTGACTGAGAGAAGTTGCTGCTAAGTCATGTTAGCATTACCTGGAGCATTAACCGGGATGTGTCTTACTTTCCTGAAAAAATGAACAGCGAATCCCTGGAGTATCAGTTAGTCCAACCAAATGCTGAACAAGACATTTTTAATGAACAAAACGTTCAAATAAGTGAAAATACAGTTTGAAAGGGTCAAAGTTATGAGACCAAATCGGTAAACGTCCTTCTTTATATCTATATTATATGTAACTTTATTGACATGTTGCCATGGATCCGCATTGTTCTGCTTCCCTCCTGATCCCAGTCTGTTAGTGACCTGTCAATCAAAGGTAGCCACGCCTTCTTTATCTTCTATTTTCTTCTAAGTGGGGCCATTTTTTGAACTATTAACATTAAATTGTCTTGAAGAAGATTTTTTTGAGACCATAGTGTTGTCCAAAAAGAATTTCTGAGGTAATAAATCAAGTGAGAAGTTTTCTCATTTTGCATTAAAATTAATGGACAGAAATGTTTTTGCAGCCGCCATCAGCGCCCCCTGTTGGAATTTAGAAATAGAATGCAGCTTAAGGCACTTCCTGGTTTGCCTCCATTCTCAGACACGGAGGTTGCCGCCTGGTTAAGACAGGTCAAGTCCAAAGTCAAATCACATCAGAAAACATAATCATTCAACAGATGCAAAAATGTGATACAATAACAATACCAGTGTTTTATTCTAACGATTAATTGTTTTATTCCAACGATTACCTGTTTTATTCAGAAACATTACACTTACTTTACTGTAGTTACGTCGAATGTTACAATAAATTTTGTCTTTATGCTTGTAATATATTATGGTGAGGTTATAGGATTTTGTTTTTTCATAATAATAATTAAGTAATAATACTTAAGTATATACACAGTCACCCATACATTTTGAATAACTTTGTTTTCAGACACAATCCTCTGTGGTTTCATTTTCATTATATATATATATATATATATATATATATATATATGTGTGTGTGTGTATATATATATTAGATTGATTAATAAAGTTTTGAAAAGATATACACTTTATCCGTCAAGAATAGATCACATTGTCACAATCATTCCACTGAAAGAGGTAAAGAAAAAAATTATATATTTTATTCCAAGTTTATGAGTGCCATTGAAAATACAAAAAGTACTAGGAAAGGCAATACCTGGTGACCAGCAATAAATGATTCTTAGTATAAACTGGAAAGTTGGTTTTATATATATATATATATATATATAGAGAGAGAGAGAGAGAGAGAGAGAGAGAGAGAGAGAGAGAGAGAGAGAGAGAGCTATAAGCAACTTCTCATCTATCAGTTTTTGACAACCACAGATAATTATATCTATAATGTGTATTAACAGTATATATACATTTGCAGTATTTTGCCACAGCTGTGTTCATTATTAAAACAGTGATGGAGGACACAGTTCAAGCACTTGTACAGTATCCGACATGGGAACAGACGCTTTTTAACTTGATGGTTGAATTGTTATAATGCAGAATTCTGTTATATTTGGCCGATGATAACCAATTACCCTGTCGACTGCTATAAGTGAACATGTTGTGTCATCTCCTTTTGATTTATAGACATTTTTCTCAGTGGGAGAAAAAGGGAAGTGAAGTTTTCCTGTCACGTCCATACACAACCATTCACTCATATTATTATCATATCATTATTATTTATCATTTTCATGATTAAGAGCCTTTAACAAGGTGATTACAGCTGCAGTAGTGACAGTTTTATCAGGACCACACGTGTTTCGCTGCGCTGAAAGTCTCTAATCATCACTGAGGTCCTTAACATAAGTCCTTTTAAATCCCCACTTCGACATCAGTGTCATTGTTATCATTCTGCTCTCTAAGTGCTTCATGTGATCCCAATCAGTGATGATGAATTACTGCAGCCTGAGGACATATTTGCCTTCATGGAGAATTTAGCACCAATCTGAGTCTTCACTGTGATGATGGTCACTGAAACATGAACCAGTGTTTGCTCAGCGCTGGTATTATAATTGCTTCTATACTGTAGTATTAAAACATACAGTTTCTATTATTATTAACAGTCATAATAGTAATTATTATCATTATAAAATAAATGGCAGATTCATCATCTTGTATGCTTCACCAGCAATTATGGAACTCTAAATGTTCTTTGTATAAATTAAAGAACTGTTACCTTAATGGAAAAAATGTTCCATTTCAAGTCAAAGAGCAGGAGTGCAATTAGCATTGGTGAGATACGTATTCAGATCCCTTACTTAAGTAAAAGTACTAATACCACACTGTGAAATTACTCCACTACAAGTAAAAGTCCTGCATTCAAAACTTACTTCAGTAAAAGTATAAAGTATCACTACTGTACTTAAAGTATCAAAAGTAAAAGTACTCATCCTGCAGAATGGACTCCGATTTATATTCTAAATATGTTATTGGATTATTATTATTGATGCATTTATAGGGAGTGTTTTTATTTTCTCAAGGTAGAGCTCATTTTAACTACTTAATACATTGTTATGAGGTTTATTTTTTGTTTAACTTTAATTGTATCATATTTTTTATGTTAAATCTCAACCTGAAAAGTAAATAATGCTGTCAGCTGACTGTAGTGGAGTAAAAAGTTCAATATTTGGAAATACCTCAGAATTGTACTTGAGTACAGTACTTGAGTAAATGTACTTAGTTACATTCCACCACTGGTAAATCAGTGAGATATACTTACCCGTAGCATTTTCTCTTTTTCGGACCATTCTCTGTAAACCCTACAGATGATTGTGTGTGAAAATCCCAACAACCATGCCAAGTTCAAAGTCACTTAAATCAACTTTTTTCCCCATTTTGATGCTCGCTTTGATCTTCAGCAGCTTGCTTTCACCATATCTACATGTCTAAATGCATTGAGTTGCTGCCATGTTATTGGCTGATTAGATATTTGCATTAAGGAGCAGTTTAGCAGGTGTACATAATAAAGTGGCTGGTGAGTGCACATTTTAAGGTAATCGTGTGTTTTGGGTGGTAACTAGTTATTATAGCTGTGAAATCAATTCATGAAAGTAAAAAGTTGAATATTTACCTCTGAAATATTGTGAAGTATTTGATAAAATAAAATCTAAATACTCATGCACTTAAATGATATTGAAGCAGAGTACTTAAGCAAATACTTTCCTCCTCTGAACACTAGAGGAAAAACTGAATTCATATTATAAGCTACGACTTGATGATAATATATTCAAGTGTATGAGTTGCTACTGTAAACTATTATAAGCTGAGTGTTCCTGCCATCTGGCCAACAGCCACAATAACATGCTGCACATAATTGTCGGCTGTAAACAGCGTGTTCGCTGACACAGAGGAGAGGCTGCGGGCGGTCAAACACTTGAGCCAGTTTACTTTGCCAAGATGTTGAACAACAAGCTTAATGTGGCAGCAGAAATGCTTTATGACTGTAATGGTTGAAGTGGGAGAAATACTCAGGCCAAGTGGTCATATGTACTGTACGCTGAGCTATAACTAAATGGGTTTTGCACATGAAACTGATTTATCTGCGGTTGATGTAATCATAAATTTGCAGTTGCTGTGGTTTGCTTTGGCCATCTCCTTTCACACTTCCCTGAAACAACAAGTGCAGAGCTGCTGCAGACCCAAACGATGACGAACTCCACTTAGAGGGTTTGTTTTGAGAAGCGAAGGTCAAACATGAGGGTTCTAAAGGCTAAATTCCACCATGAGTTCATAGCTGGACGTCATATTTAAATAATAAAGATCTGACATGAATCCACGTCGAGGTATACGTTGTCAAAAGAGACAGGGAGCGTCTATAAAATGTGTCTGAGCTACATACAAATGGCTCTAGATAGAAGGAAAGGATGACGAAACATGATTCATTCTGGACAAGTGAGCAATCACACGGATCCTCACCTCTCCTGAATACAATGAGGCCTATACAAGCAGGTTCGGGGCGAACATAAAACAGAAATGACCCTCTGCCTCTCAGGGCCTCACTCCCACCACATCTTTCAGACACTCACACTGAGAAAACAAGGACTCTCTCAGAGCCCGCTCAGGGTACACCTCACAAGTGTTACCCCAAACATTTTTTCAGTGTCGTGCTGAACGCCGTGATCAGCTTGTCAACGTGGAGACCAGGGGCTGTGTTAGCTTAAAGACAGCCTCCCCCCTCGGCCTAAGCCGTGAACATGGGGAGAGTTTATTATTTTTGCTCAATTAGTGCTAAATCTGATACTCGCTTTTAGCTCCACGCCTAGAAACAAAAATGGATCAAATTCAGGCAAAGTGGCTCATTAATTACTTACTCATCACTTTAAATGAGGATGGCATTAGACGGACATCCATGGGGCGTGTTCCAGAAGAAACATGTTGTCTCCACGGTAACAATAACGTCAAAAATATTTGATTTCTGCAACTTTCTTGCCTCTACTGAACTACGGTGATCTGCTTTTTATGAATGCAACAACTCAGAGCCTTATTAAGTTGGACTGTGTTTATCATTGTGCTCTGCGTTTCATTACTGGTTTGGGAAATCGTAAACATCATTGTACTCTGTATGCCACGGCTGAAATGCCATCTTTGTATATTCGCAGGCTCTCTCATTAGTTAGTTTTTATCTATAAATCTATTCTTGGGCTGCTTCCCTCATACCTATGTGCATACATGTGTCGAAACAAAACTCAACATGGTCTACGCTCTCAAATTATTGTACAGATGCTGGAGCCAAGAGTGAGAACTGAGTTAGGTAAGAAAGCTTTTATCATGGAACAACTTTCAAAAGGACTTGAAACTGTCTGAATTGATCACAATCGGTGAATTTAAATCTATTCTAAAGGACAAAGAAATCGCTTCCCTTCGGTGTGACTGCTCCTTATAAGTCGGCTACTGAGGCTCCTTCACTGCTGTTGTGATTTCTGTATTTGTTTTTAATTGTTTATGATAACTGTGTTTAAATGTTAAAAACTTGTCTCTTTTTATGCAGCTTTCTTGGCCAGGTTTTTTTTTATAACTCAATGAGACTTTTACCTGGTTAAATAAAGTATATATATATATATATATATATATATATATATATATATATATATATAACATCTAAAGTGTTCTTGAAGTGGGGAACATCTTGAAGCCCACCAGAATTGCAACGTCCCAGTTCCCATAAGGCCGTTAACATCTTGTGTTCGTCACTGGAGGAGAGCAACACGATCATTAACTATCATGGTATTTGGTCATAAGGTATTGATTTCGCCGTTCTCTGCCGTCTTTGTGCTTTTAAACACAAAACCATGATGACAGAAAAATGGAAACCAGCTGAGCTCTCTGCATAGTTGGCACTTTAAAGCGTACATAAAGCTTTAGGTTCTGCTAATAAATGGAGCAGCAGTGATTGTTGTCGAGGTGTAACGGAGATCTGTGGGTCCTCAGAGAAAACAATTACTGCAGTCAAAGCCTTGATAAAAGCTGAAGTTACACAGATGAAACCACAGGGTATTTTTTAGCCCCTGAATAAATACTTGGGCTAATTAAAATGCAACTCATCCTGACTGGTGAGGGTTAATGAGCTGTTGGAGACATTTAAACCAGCAGCTGGTTCTGCTGCCAGTCCCGACTGGGAAAACCTGGTACAGTTAGCTCAGGAGTATTCAAATTCCCTTTTATTAGAACAAGTCTCTTTTTTGAATGAGGTGATGGATTCCAAATGATCCTTAACATGTTTTATACTCAATCTTTGTGTCTGCTGTACCCCAACAGCCCAATAAGATGAGTTCAAATACCCCTTATTACCATTTGTCATCAGTTTATTTCAATTAATATTAAAGTGGATAAGTCATACATAAGTCGATATATGTTAAAATATTTTTGTGTCATACAGTTGATTAGGTCAGAGTTTGCATTTGGACGACTACTTGCAGTAGAAGAGAACATTTTAATGCACTTTCGGACTCAGGATGTTTGAGGGGCAGGTGCCAAAATAATAAAAAGTGCACCTGTTGTATGTGGTGTGGCACCAGGTGAGCAAATGAACACCTCTTTAGTTTTAATATTTAAATCTAATTCATTACTTTTAGGTAACTATTTCAAGTTCCTTACCATACAGTCATCCTTACAAACTTATTGGTTATTACAATAAAACATTTACTAAAGATCACCATCAAATGTATAATATATTTTCTTTTCTTTTTTTTTACTGCCTAAAACAAATGTGTGGATATAGATACTTTAATGGAGCTACTCAACAGTCATGGCCAGAAATCCAAAATTATTTACAGGAATGTTACAGGAATAGTCAATAACTATTCCTGTAACATTAATGCCATTGTAATATCCATGACCTGCTACATGTCCATTCACAGCATGAAATACCTTTGCAATGAAATAAGTGAAGTAAAACCACTGCGCTTATGAGGCCAAAGACAACGTGTTTCAAAACAGGGAACGTAGGACAGACAGTGGACGAGCAGCCTCGAGCAGCCCCGCCCCCCAAACAAAGTGTGATCACTCACTCACTCAATCAGTCACATACACACCTGTGTGTAGGGCTGACCTCGATTGTCAGCCAGAAACCATCCAGTGAGCTTGCTAAAGACGACCGTTGGATCCAAAGTGTAAACCTAAGTCGGCCTTGCCATTATACAACCACCATAACAATTTGGGAATAAACTGACGTTAATCTGAGGTGATGGAGGAGTGCAGACAGTTTAGGTGCAGACAGGTTGTACATGCAGCCTGCGGGACAGGACCATGAGGGTGTGAGGGTGGATTAGTGTCCGTTTACCTAATGTCAACCTGTAGATCATTAGCATGGTAAAGCAGTCACACCAGAGCAGACAGACAATGGATGCACTGATAGGAGGAGGACCTCATGAGAGATTTGGGTCCTCTGAGGGGTCAACGTGGAGCTTTAGATGGAAGCTCTCTTTGCTCAGACCTTTCTCTTATTTTCTTGATTCAGGCTTGTAGACATATAAAGTTGCAGTGACATAATACTGAGAGGAAAGTGAGAAATTGGTTGCGACATTGAAATAAGCCACTGGGCTTCTCTTATTGCCATGGTTAAATGTCCTGCAGTGTTAACTACACTAGATAAACTAGCCCCAGTGTTTGTCCTGCCTACCTCATTCTACTGAAAACAGGCTACACACACACACACACACACACACACACACACACACACTAACACATAAAAAACACATACACATACATCCCAACTGAAACCCTCATGAATTCAAACACAAACACACCCTCAAGAGCCTGCGTGACTCCAGTAATGAAATAAAACATCCAGCGAATCGCAGCAGTCCAGAAGTATTAATTTGATTGAGTCGATAAACATTTTCACGTCCTGAATGAGGACCCAGCGGACCTCTCTTTGGTTGCTCTTGAGAGCCAGTTGGTTTCCATCTTGTTCTTTTTCAGGATGCGATGTACATTCAGCACACTGTGACTGAAGATTCAGGTTTTAAGGTTGCTTAGTTTTTCTTTTGTTTCTCCTTTCAAATAAGAGTCAGCCTGTGAGTGCAACATTACCCAGAGGCCTCCTCTTCAACCTCTGGATACAGTGTCATGATGTTTCTGCCCTTGTGATAAATGACTGTCTGGAGCAGGTTCCCTCTCTGCAGTATGTCCTCCTGATTACCGCCCAAATGCTCAGCAGCTGGCCATCAACTATTCTGCTTTATAGAAATCCCCTGTATATATATATATATATATATATATATATATATATATATAGTTAATTATTGCTAAACTCTGACCAAAATGTGCAAACTTTTCATCTCAGCAGCCTGTCCTAACTACACTCCAACAGAGCGGTTTGGCAGAAATATTTGTTTGTGCACGTATAATGTCTCAATAAACATCCAGACAAAAAGCAGTTCCACTGGACAAGATACCAGAAAACATTTTGTCTGATAATTTGGGTTGCTGTGAGAGGACACTGGCCTGAGAACATGTCAGTCTCTGTTTACAAATAAGGAAAGTTGAAAACAAGTTAAAGCACCATATTTGGAAGTTTGTAGTTAAGTTCAAAACTAAATTCTGTAAATGGACACTTTTGCAAACCTTCCAAACAGAACAAAGAAGAAAAATGATGACCCTTCACACCTTCGTCGTCAGTCTGTATTTGTGTTTTTATGATATCAGCAGTGACTTTCTGTACTTGTAATTCTGTTCCTGACCCTGAGGCACTTTTATTGACACAAATGCTGCTGATCATTTGTTTAAATATTTTAACATACAAACTCGAGCCATGTGTGACTCCTCTGAAAAATATGTTTATTTGTGTTTGCACTGGACCCCACATTTATTTTATTCATAACCATAAATCAAATTGTATGAAAACAAAATGTGATGTTTTTGAAGAACCACAGAACAATTGTTCACAGCTACTTTCAGAGGCACCGCTTGCCAACAGCTTAGGGCCTTAGAGGGCTGACAAACTTCAAACTAAAGCAGTGGCAATGCACAGTGCAGAGTTTGCAGTGACTGTAGGAGATCCCCTAAGGGGGCCCCACCTGACTACACTCACTCACAATGCAAGTGGCATGCATGTATCTATGTAAAACAAACTTAATGGCAAGAATGAAAAGCACTCAAAGAAAATGAAGAGGAGTTATTCTTCTGGGAGTGAAAAAAGCAAAAAGGAGAAAAAAAGCAAGACAGTGGTAAGTGGAGCAGATAATAACTATCAAATAACTGAATGTTGCTAGTCGAGGTTTAACTGTGGGGGACAGACAATTGAAAAAGCATAACTTCAACAACAGCGCAGGGCTGACACACAGAGACAGACAATCACGCTCTCATTCACATCTACAGGCAATTTAAAGTCACTAACAACCATCGCCTGAGACCACCTCCACCAGGTCACCACCTGCTCAGCCTGCTGCCCTCTGGGAGGAGCTACAGAAGCCTAAAGAGCAGAACTAGCAGGATGAAAAACAGCTTCTCTCCCTGGGCTGTCAGAACTCTCAACACCCACACAAGATAAATTAATTAAAATGTGCAATAAAACGGTGTGCAATACAATTAATATGTGCAAGACATACTATCTACCTCATCTATAATTTTGTAGCATTTTCACGAGTCATTTATTTATTTTTATACTTATTTATTACATCACATGTCCTTGTTCTTGTTTCTGTACTTGTTATAGTTCGGTGTTTTTAAATGTTTTACTCATGTTGTTTTGTGTGATAATTGTCTTAACTATGCACCTTATGCAGTGGCACTTTCAATTTTGTTGTATAGTTGCCTATATAATGACAATACTGTGTAGCCTATATTAATACCATATAGCCTATATTATTTGTGTATAAATAATTTGTGTATTGTGTATAACTAAAATATGTATATTATATTTCTGAATTGCAAGTTTTAAAATGTTTATATTCATATTTTAAATATATTTTAATGGTAATGAACGCTGGATCAAGGGACACCCTGTGAGTTTTTTCTTATGGACCCAACAGACTCTAGATTCGGCCCTGGCTACTTTAGTCTGCTGTTAAACACATCTTAGCTTTTTTTTTATGTGAGCTTGACATTATTTTAATCTCTCTTCTGTTAAAGGAATGCTCTACATGTTACCATGCCATGTTACCTTGAATTTTTTAAAGAAAACCTTTTACTCACATGCCTCCATATTTAACGTGCCATGTTCAGCAACAGCATATATAGAGCTATTAAAAAAACATAATTTTCTAAACCCTCATACAACTTGTGCAGTATAAACCAAGGATCATTCATCCAGTTGTATGCCTACTTCTTCCTAAACATTTTCACTAAATCTGTGCTATTAAAATTGTACACAAAAAGTTTCATTCTTGTGCAGGAGGCCAGTTTACTTTAATCCATCAATAGAGTTTTTGGATTCTTCGTTCACCATAGAGGAGTGCAAGAAAAAACAAAATTTTCTTTGAAATCTAAGGTGACATGGATAGATAATTAATTTATGGTCATTTTAAGAGTGAGGTATTCATTTAAACTCAACTCTAATTGATATCTTATCTTATTCTTACTGTATAATCACAGGCCTAATTTACTTAATTTTCACTTAAGGTTTGGCAAGTCGCCATCACAACAAGCAGCACACAGTTAGAAGTTTGATTTCACCTCTGCACCTGCTTTAAAGAAAACCCCTCCAGACTGTGACAAACCAAACAGAATCAGATCTGCAGTTGAGTGAGAGAGAGTCAAGCGCCAAAAACCATAAACACTCGACCACAAGCATCACAGAGGGGAGCGGCCCTCACCACAACACAGCACTCTGTGGCAGACAAGATCACATCCGAGCCATAAATCAGACTAAACCAGCCGCGGTGGAGCTCTCCGTCCACCCAGAGTAAATAGACAAACCTGAGCACTGTGAATGATTTGGTTTACAGTCACAGCTCCATGTAGAAGTGACAGATTGTAATCTGATGTTGCTGTATGGTTAATGTGAATCTATCATCTGTTTTTCTCTGTGACTCAAAGAGCGGAGACTAATGTACGAGTGCTGCGCTGCAGGAAGGACGTGTTTATGCTGGAGGTGATGATGACTCTGTGTAAGACTTCTCACAGCCCGAGGAAACAAATATAAGACACTACCTCACTTCCTCATAGTGATTCATGTGACTCTGGCTGACATTTTATTCTTTTACTTTGGTAGAACATTTCTACATTTGGATTCAAATGTTCTGGGACACATTCTTCAAAAATGAATTAAATGAAGGAGTTTTTAATTTGGGTCTGTGGAATGGCCATTCTTGAAAATGTGATGGGGGGGGGGGGGGGGGGGGGATGTAAGTCAGTGTAAATAGTATAATAATTAGTATCTAAAAGTCACAGAATAATAACTTACTTTTCTTGAACGAATGACTTATTATCGCACATAATGAGAAGCTTTCTTAAAATAATGACTCAAACGTTCAAATAATGATTTATCTCTAAAAGAATTACAAACTCTCTCAAAATAATCAAAAACTTTATCGAAATAATGACTTGGTAGCTTGAAGAAATTACTTATTATCACAAAGTAATGGCTTAGTGATGCACATAATGAGAAACGTTCCCCAAATATTAAAATAATGACTTAAATGTCTTAACCACTGATTGATCTCTAAACATTTTTTGACAATTTTTCTCAAAATCATCAACAACTTTCTAAAAATAATGACTTAGTATCTCAAATTATTAAGAAACTTTCCTTGCAAAAATGACTAAAAAACTCAAAATAATTACTTAAATATCTCAAATAAGTACTTAGCCTATATCTTACTTTGTCTAGTATTTTAGAATATTGTGAAACTTTCTCGGAAAAAAAGAGAACCTAATACCTCAAAATGGTGACTTTTCAAGTTTTCCATTATTTTGTGATGAGTAAGTCATTATTTCCAGAAGGTTTATGATTGTTAAGACTTGCAGGATCTTTTTTTTTTATTTCAAGGCTAGGTTAATCAGATTTTTTTTTATTTTTCTTGTGAAAATGAACTTCCATAGGAGTTTATGATCTCCTGATTATATCATATGGTGTGGTCAAGGTCAATAGGAATGACTTTTAATGTAAATGAGTTTCAGGGTGTTTTCAGTTCTTTAAATGTTTCAGCCAATTTAACCTGCAAGATAATCAGAGCTCTGAATTACTTAATAGCAGCCTTATGGTTAGTTAGCAGCCATTTCAAAGACTTTAATCTCATCTCTCCAATTTAAATCTACAAATCTCTGTACATGTGTTTTGTCCCGGACACTTTGAAAAGACTTGAGAAACGCTATCTGACATCCATCAGAGGCTATAAATCATCATAAATGGAATCGTTGCTTTCTAAAGAGAAACAGGTGCTTGCGGCTCAATCGCTTCCATATGACATACTGTATGTAACACACACACACACACACACACACACACACCCACACACACACACACACACACACGAGGGGTGTATGCATGAGTAGGTGCAGAGTGAACACACACACACGGCAGACGGGGATGCTGGGTGGCGTGCACTCAGATCTGGCTGCTGTTCAGACTGAAGTCAGCAGCGTTTGATTGTTGATGATGGATCGTCCGTCAGCAGACAGACGTGCTTCATCAAGCTGTCCACGTCTCTGTTTGAATCAAGTAGAGCTGCTTTTCATTCATTATCCATTCATCACCTCAAAGTCCGACAGGCATCTCTCCTGCTCAAATCTCTCATTTTGCTGATTATTTCATTAAATGAGAGCGATATATATATCCAAAAAAAACTGTTTGGGATAAAGTTACTTCTATATGAAATGTTTTCTAAGCCCTCAGAATGGTAGGTTTTGGCATGCTTCTCTGCTATGTTTCAATTACGTTCAGCTTAAAGTCCACGATGCAGCTTGTAGCTCGGGGGGAAAACTTGGCCCAGAGTTTTATTAAATCATGTTCTGGCAGGCTTCTTGATCAACAAAGAAATTAATGTATTCTTATCTGTTTTCCGCAGAGGATAATAATTTAAAGCGAGCTGATAGATGTGTTGTGTTATGAAACGCAGACGTATACATTCACATGGAGGAGTGTGTGTAAGGTATTTGGCTGATATTCACTTGTTTTGGGCTATATTGAAACTTAATCCGGGGCTTTAGGCTGGCGCTGAACGCATGTTGGCTAATCTTTTTTTAGGAAGACCCCCTTGGAGTTTCCACAAAGACTTCATATTGCTGCAATAGGATGTTTATTGTTCTCTCTATAAGGAGCTTAAATGTAGGCAACACAGGGCCGACCTGCAGCTCCGTCTTAGTGCAATAATAAAGTAACAGAGAGTAAATACATGGGATATAAACATAATTAAAACATGCACGTTTATTGAGCTAACAAGCCAAATATGCACCTTAAAGTGCTTTATAGTGATGTGTCGGTCGCGAACGAGCTGGCTCTTTTAAGTGAACGATGGGAGCCGTTCATCTTCTTCTTTTTTTTTTTTTTACTTTTCTCGTTAGGAAAAGTACCTGTGGGTGCTGCGGATGCTGACTACGGGTGTCACATGCATGCTGTGCGAACCAATCATGTGTGGATTGACAAGGATCATACCACCAAGCAGGGAGGGGCGGGGGTGGCAGCGCTGAGACGGTGACAGGAGGAGGAGGAGACGCGCAGAGAGGAGAGAGAGAAGTGAAGAAGAGAGAGGAGTGAAGAAGAGAGAGGAGCGTGGTGCAAAGATGAGTGAAATTCGAAAAAGAAGTGGCATTTGGATGCATTTTTGACACTTGTGACAACATGAAAGCACAGTGTAGGATTTGTAAAGTGAAGCTCTTCTATAGAGCAGGGGCCACTAATAACTTACACAGACATTTGAGAAATGTATATCCAACAGTTCAGTTGGAAGAAAAAAGGAAGGCTAGCATGCCTGCTTCTGCCACTACTCCACCTGTTGCTCCTGACATTAAAATGTCAATAGCTGTCTTTTTTAAATTTCTATGCTTAAGTTTTTATAGGCATTTCCTATCTGCTTTGTGTAGCTGAGTGGTTCTTCAAGCAAGTTAGAGAGTTACAAGGGATTTTACAACTGTAAATGCAATTGGCCACAGCAATTTATTGAAATTTAAGTGATATATGCGTTCAAATAAATCAATACATTTGGCTGATTTATAAAAGGTATAAGTGGTAAAATGAAGAGCCATTTGAGAGCCGAAAGAGCCGGCTCTTCTTGGTGAGCTGAGCCAAATGATCCGGCTCACTAAAAAGAGACCGAATTCCCATCACTAGTGCTTTATCTGGTATGTCTTCATTACAACAATAACTCGAGTACATCCTACACATTCCCATGAGCACCTCTTCTCTCCACAGCGATACAAACTCCACTCATTACATCATGACCCAGAGCAGCTTCGCTCCATTTGCTGCTCCCAAATGCACTTTTAATTTGAGTTCCAGCGGGGGGAAACGGGACATTTGAGTGGCTCAGATGTGCATAGCTGTGATCGGCAGCTTGCAGGAGGGCTTTCCATTAAGACGGCTAAACTTGACCTCTGATCTTAAAGGAGCTGCAAATATCCCAGTTGGCCCAGAGTGTCCGAGGGGGTAAAAGCTCAGTTAGTTAATAGTTGTGATGACCACACGGTGGGGGGCAGAGGTCAGAGGTCAGAGGAAATGAGGTGTTGAAGTGGATCTAGAGGACCATACATGGTGTTTCCTCTGTGTGATGATTTGTAGCTGACCGATCATCAACATAAGAGGCTGTCATAGTGATGGTGTTACAAATCAAAAAGTTTCCATTTTAACTTGTGACTTCAGTGTCAGTGATGGCAGATGTCTGGAAACAGGAAGATTTTTCTGTTCTTGTGTTTAAATTTCAAAGTCTGAAAGTCTGAGTCTTTTTCTGTCATCCACAAGAACTGATCTTCTACTTTTTAAATGTGAGAAACAATCGGCATACAGACCAAATGTTCACAGAAAAATGAATCAAAAATTTGAATGTTTCAAGTTCGATATGGTCATAAACAAAACAATGACTGACAGAATTTGTTGACAGTGTAAACATTAAGATCTCAGGCTCCCTGCAACAAAGCCCATTTAAATACAAAGAAAAATGATAATAAAGAAATGACAAAGAAAAGACATGATGTTCCTATACATTGCTACAAAACACAAACACTTATATAGAGTTCATCAGCAAAATGTGTTTTAAGCATCAGATGTAGCTCTTTATTAATAATTCCTCTCACATATTCAAGGTATAAATATACAGATAATAAGAAATGTGACATTTAAAGCTGTTGCTCTTGTGTTTTTTTTTTCTTTTTCTTTGAGTGGTGGTTTTATCTCTGTCATGCTTGTTCTTGTTGCTCTGTGTTGTTTAATTCTTAACTTATTGTGGAAATGCAGTGCAGAGTTCAAAACAAACTTCCTCCATGGAAAATAGATATTCATTGTGAAATATACATGGTTTTGGATTATTTTTGCATACAAACTATTAATAAACCAGTACAAGTATTATGCAAATCACTGCCACTTAACAACTGTGCCTGATGAAAGATCACAGACTACATGATTTTTTAAACAGACTAAGCCCACTGAACGCAATAAAACTCTTGTGATTGTGACAGTTTAAAAGGTAAACAGACAGACCAGTTGGTAATGCACCGATTTGTTGTTGTGCCAACCATCAATAAAACTTACAATAAACAATAAAATCGTTGTTTTGATACTACCTGTCGTCTTCTGACGCTATTCTCCTTGTCGCACCTTTTTTTTTCATTGGATGGCAACACGTGTTTGCAGTTGGGTCTGTAATCAGTTCACACTACCCCAACGTGTCCAGATTCAGCTCAAAAAATTGAAACATGTTTGATAGACTGCGACTGAGGTCGGGTTTGTTTTGCTCACACACAGATTTTTATTCCAACCAGCCATGCTGACTGTCCCCAACTATTGCAGACTGGTGCAGACTTTGCCCAACTGGGAATTGAGGGTAAAATCTGGCAAAACAAATCTCATAGTGTGTCTTCAGCTTTAGCTGTAAGTCTGTGATGTGTGTCTGGTGCCCGCTGCTGTCCGCTCACTTGTTCATGTGGATTTAACAGGACAATAAACAGCCTGGGGCTCTATATTTTCACTCTGTGATCTCATATTAACACCACATGAGAGGTGATAACCTCTCTCACACTGACTGCAACATATCAGGACTGACTTCACAGTTATAGGCAGCAGCCTGAAGGTCGCTTGGTAAAGAGCTGCTCCTCTGTGTCATTAACCTGTTACTATTCAGAAGTCCCGCGAGCAGGCCGGCGGAACGATTCACCGCATTTTTTCCCCCGGAGGCTGTAGATGGCTAAATTTTAGGAGTATATTAAATATAATTATATCATATGAAACGAGAAGATCTAAGGAATCTGTAGAGCAAGCATGGTATCCAAGCATGTTAGGATATCATGTCGGGAAGTTGTTGAAAAAACACTGCAAAGTAGGCCAAAGCTATTTTGGCGATTTTCAAAGCAGTCATGTGACCTCTGACATCATGCTATGTGAATGAAAACAGGCTCTCAAGTCTCCTCTTTACATACATGCCTACTTTATGCTGATAACATGCAATTTAAGGCAATTTATTGTTATTCCTTGTTAAGTGTACCTTTATAACCCTTTATTCACCATAATAGGTTTCAATAAATGAATAATTAATTCATTAAGTCATTTTAAATAGATATTTTTGACCAGAACAACTTGACACACAGTGCTGAGCTGCATCTCATATTGATATTCAGGTTCACAGCTTTCAGAAGAGGTACACCACTTCTATGTGGCATTTATTGTTGACCTGCTATTCACCGCCCACAACCACCAAAAAGGAGTAATAACAGGATAAGCAGCAGAATGAGTCTCTCCCAGCTCCACATTTGTGACATGACAGTTTCCATGCTGTGTGCTATACAATAAGCCAATAAAATAATGTCATACTCTGAAGTAAAAAGAGAAGCATTGAAGTTACTAAAGTGTAAGGGACCTCAAGTTCATAATTTACAACTGGTTCCATCATTTACTTAGCATAGACATATATTTCTTGCTACTCTTGTTTATTTTAAATGGGATGGACAATGTAATGTAGTTACTTTGATAAACATCCAAAATAAAAATAAAATATAATAATCAAATTGTGACATTTCCAAGAAATACATGTGTTTGCCAGCATGTAACTATGTAGATCGGAAGCATTGTGGTTCATTTGGGCTTTAAAAAGTATTTTGTGATGAAAAATTAAGTGAAAATTTGATGAATAATGCCATAATATAAATGACTTTTTCACAGAAACTGACTCCAAGTATTCATGGTCATTTTTTTTGTCTGTTTTTGTTATCAGAAATCTGTTATCCTTTTATCTTATCTGTCTCTCCCCAAACTGAAACATATGGATTCACACACAAACGCACACATGCACATGCTCATTAGCAGACATGGCTGACACAGACGTCACCCTCCCTGGTCAGCCTCCATCACTCAGCACATCATATGAACAACTTAAGCGTGACATAAAAGAGAGGTTGTGCAGACGGGGACCTCGTCTCTGGTGTTGTCTTTTGCAATTCTGGGATCATTTTTAATAATGTCTTCATTTCTTAAAACTCCTCAACCCTGAGGGCTAATATTTTTTAACTTTCAATAAAGATGTGGAACTAGTCCAATCCCCAAATCCTCCAGTTCTTTCCTTTCCATTTCTCCTGTAACGACCTGCACTTGGCCGTTTGTAGAGTGACTTTTGATTCCTATCAATGAAACAGGAATGTGATGGCTGAAAGTGTTTTTTCTGAATAGCAGCGGACAATGTGGCCAGAGCAGTGGTGGAAAGTAACTAAGTACATTTGCTCACTGTACTTAAGTACACTTTTGAGGTACTTGTACTTTACTTGAGTATTTCCACTTTATGTAACTTTTTACTTCTACTCTATTACAATTTAAGGTAAATATTGTACGTTTTACTCCACTACATTTAGCTGACAGCTTTAGTTACTTTTGACATGGAAATCATGATACATTTAAAGTGATTAGATCTTTTTTATTATTATTATTGTTATTATTATTATTATTATTATTATTATTAAACCTTATAACAGTATATTAAGTAGTTAAAATGAACCATATCTTGAGGGAATTAAAATGCTGCTTTCATAAATGCATCAATTCAAATAACTACTTTTACTATTGATACTTTAAGTCCTTTTTCATGCTGATACTTTTGTACTTTTACTTCAGTAAGTTTTGAATGCAGGATTTTTACTTGTAGTGGAGTAATTTCACAGTGTGATATTAGTACTTTTACTTAAGTAAGGGATCTGAATACTTCTTCCACCACTGGGCCAGAGTACTCGTTTCATTGTGTGTATCACGTTTCTGCAAGAAGAAACAGAGACTCACACCACCCTGCTGCAGCAGTAGCAGGGTTTTTGCACAGGGAAATAAATAATTTTCATAATGAAACTTTTTCCACTTCTGTGCATGTTATCCTTTATGATGCAGTTTATTAAGTTTTTATTTTTTAATGGATCTTTTAATGGGGTTCAGTGATTCAGTGTCAGTGTGTTTGGCATTGGCCTGGGTAAAAGATTGATGAATGAACGCTGTGTGGATTAGTCTGCTAAAACACTCTTGAGTTGGAAGTTTGAAAAACATTCGTCATGGCCCGTTGCCTACATGCGGTATCGCATGGATCATCTAGATAACAGATCCATTAAGACCACTTTGATATTACATTATTTCCTCCTTACATTTGTGGTAAAAAGAGGAGCTTACTGTGCGCCGTGTCCAAGTGCAACAGAAGAAAAACAACATCTGGGTGCTGAGAGGTGACGGGGGGTGATGGCCAGTGAATGTAAACACACTGGGAGTGAATATGATTTCTTTTCTCATGAGATTCTCAAATATTCTGAATTTACGCCAATAAAATAATTACTTTGATGAATGACTTTTGGCAGATTACATTAATTTGTGATTTACAACAAACAGGAAAAGATTGTAATTGTATGTCTAAAAACTTGGTTATTTACACAAACAAACAGCATGCTCTGGGAAATTTGGGCTATGGAAGCCCAGAGGGGTCATAACAAAATAATTCCAGGGATCTATTTTCTTAGGCTTTTTAATTATTTTCTCTCCCTTGTTTATGAATTAAGAACAGGTGATATAAAAGGTTTTGCCAGAATAATCTAAGTTCCTTTTTTTTCCTCCATCGTTGTTCTAAAATGCATTTGTTGTAATACTCATTTCGACCACAAGAGGCTGAAGTGTTCCACTACCCCCTGCGTGAAAAATTAAAACCCTCCTGGTATAATAAATCCTTTTATTCATATTTAAAACATGGGGTAGTGGTGCACTTCAGCCCCTTGTGGCCTAAATAAGTATTAAATGAACAAATACTCGACCCTGACAAAGTTTTCACCTGTTTCACAGAAGAAAAAAACAATAAGGAACTTTGGAAGAGTCGGAAGAAGACTTCTGTCCTTGTCCCAGTTTACATGCAACTGAGAAAATCGAATAACTGACGGCAACGTGTCCTCCTCCTCAACACTAGGTGGCGATATGTGTTGTTTCAGCGGGTTAATACGGCCCCCTTTCTGGTTGACCTATTACGTAATAAACAAGTGGAGAAAGGCGGGAAACTGGCATTTTCCAGAACAAGAACAACAAGAACAACTCGTCTTCTGTTCAAATATAAGCATTCCTCAGGACTTCCATGTTGGTGTTCTGGTGGTTCTTCTCCTGTGATTGTATTCTTCTTCTGCGACCAACTAATGTGACTGGCTTTCTTGGATGTTTTTATTCCGGGGTCATACACCAGTGTGGGGGTGGAGCATGCACACATGCGTTGTCTTGTCATACATGCCATCGAAAAATCCTATTTCAATCGCATTATCTGAGCGTTTTAATCAGAGTTGGAGAACTCCGACATTAGTTGGACTAATACGTTTACGTGCACTTCAGTTGTCCAGTTATAATCAGATTAAGGCAATAAAAAACATTTCCTCACCTGTTGTTCAGTCATAAACACAAAACAAATGAGATCAAACCTAAAAAATGAATCACCACTTGCCCCTCAGGGCTTCCGTACTGAACTGCATCTAATTGGCAGGACGTCTCGACCGCTCTCAGCTACAGCTGACAAGTCGACAATGTTGTGCAGTCATGTGTGGAGGTAAACACACAGAGCCTCTTCCTCTCTCTGTCTTCCTGACTCCATCCTGACACCCCCTCCTCACCTCCTCCTCTCCAGCTCATTGGGTCGACACCAGAGAAGCGTTGATCCCACTTGTTCTGGTTCACCAAGGCCTGGAATTCCCTGTTCGGATCAACAGGAAAAGTATCCTCTCTGTCCTCCGAGACAGCTAAAAGCCTGTCTGTTTTAAAGAGGGACGAGGGTCTCGTAAACCTGTCGGACCCGACGGTGTCCTTTTACCTACCTAGCTTCAGTCTCGGCTTGAAGCATTCCCGGACGATCTTAAATGGCGGTTTATGGGTAACGTGTCAGCCGCGGGATCATCAGAGGTTTACGGGTGACCAATAAAAACGCTGCTGTGGTTCGGAAGCTACCTAACTCATCTTCCTTCTCAAACCCAACCCCCAGTGCACTCTTCCTGTCTCAAAAGATTAGAGGAGACCCCAATAAACTCACCACCTTTCCCCCACAACTCCTCCATTTGCCTCCTGCAGTAATCTCCCATGTTATCTAAGGCCAGGTCATATTTTACAGTGTGACAACTCAGCTTTTCACGTCTGCTTTTTGTCTTTGCAAAGCTGTCACGCTGAATGATAGAAATTAATTTATATTCTTACAAAGTTCTGATTTCATTCCAGTAACTTTTTTTTTTTTTACATTCTGAAAAACATACTTGTATGTATATTTTGCCACCTTTGGACAGAGCCAGGCTAACTATTTCCACATTTTTAGTCACTATGCTAAGCTAAGCTAACAACCAGCTGTAGCTTCATATTTACTGTGCAGACATTAGAGTCAATATTCTCATTTAAAGTCAGAATATGAAAATGTATTGCTAGGGGTCTCTCAATCAAAACAATAACAAATAACAGAGTTTTGGGAATCATGGGAATCATCTTCTACATCACTGAAGGTAGCTTCTCCTGATTAGGATTCCTTCACTCCTTCCTCGTTCAGAAGGATTTACAAGGAGCCGAATTATCCACAAGGTTTCCTTCTCTCTAAAACCAACAGAACCGGTGATTAAACAATGGTAAAAACACTGAATAAATTAGTTTCATGTTTAAAATCATTATTTCCCCAATGCTGTTCAGCACATAGCTGCCAATAACATTTGCTCTGTTTGTTTGTCAGATCATTCAAGATCTAGACATCCAGTGACTACAATCCTTCATCTTGTTGAAATACAAAGTTAAAAAGGCCCAAGATCTAAAAAAAAAAAAAAAAGCGAGTTGTAAAAATGTGTCTTCCCATGTGCAAAGGGAATATGACGCGATTGACAGTCTACCAAATGAAACAGTATGTTACCTTGATCAAAAGAAGGGATCCCTCTGAGTTTAAAAACTTGTAGGAAACATTTGGGATTCTGTAAGGACACAACTCAATAAACAGACATTTTAATGCAAAAAAGTTTCATATTATACCTTTAACTCATGGTAAAAAAGTGAATAAGCCCATTTCCTAAAACATTCCTCTGTTGCTGTAAATACTTTAAGTATTTATTTCTTTGTGTTTATTTATATCTGTATATTTTTCCTTCAGAATTCTAACTGATATTTGAGATAATACCCAGCAGTCCAACTATAACACACAAATGAAAGAATAAAAAGAAAGATCAGACTTTCCCAGAGGTTATATTTAAAAGTTAAGGATCTGTTTTCTCAGATGGTTCACTTGGCTGTTGAGAGCGATTCAGAAGCTCCAAACATTTGCAGTGAGAACCTCACATGACATCTAAACTATGTCCAGTCTGTAGTACTTCTAGAAACAGCTGGGAAAATGCTCAGCCATGTCTTTAATTAATGACTCAATGTCAAGTGAACATCCATCACAAAGAGGGAAGATGGTGTGTGTTGTTGTACTCCTGTGGAGTTTGTTCTGTCAAAGACAAATTGAGAAGGTTGATAAAAGTCGTGTAAGTTTGGGATTTTCCTCTTTTCTTTGTCTTTCCATCTCTGTTGTCTTTTCTTAACACATAAACATTCACGAACATCATCTCTCCACACGGTGTCGTGTTGTTTCATGCATTTTCACTCTCTGTTTTAGGTCTTTCATGGTCAAACTTTATGGCCGCTGACCCTTCTCTGCTCATAATGTCCATCAAAGCAAACTCGCTCCACTGTTTTCTTACCTGCGCGCTCACAAATTGGAGGTGACAGTTTTGCAGGGGACAGCTAAATATGGACAGGGCCGTCCATAAAAGCAGCAGCGGGGGTCAGTGCCATGGGTTTACATCATGCTCCCTGGTTGTGGTTTACATGACAGATGGTGGAGTTTTGGCTAAATCAACATGGATCCCACACACATGAAGACAGGGAGGACGGACTGGCTCATACATTCTGTCTTGGTGTTTGTATCTGTGTTTGGAGCCGCTGTGTGCCTGCATTTGTGTATTTGCGTCATTTACTCAAATTCATGATATCGGTTTTATTCGAGGTGCAAGTTATTTTATTCTGAAATATTTTGGACTTCATGTAATCTAGTTTCAGTTTCACACATGTTTCACAGTAAAAACAGAATCTTCTTAAATCTGCCAGATGTAAACATGCCAGATAAGAAGAACTGTGGTGAGTATGTTGGCAGTTCATTGAAAAACAAAAACTTCTTCCCAGAATATCTCTTTTCTTTTCTTTGACTTTGACTTTCTTTTATATTTGAATCTTAATTCCTTTTATCATTAAATGGGTGGATATTTTCCAAAGCTTTTGATGCAGGGTAGTTGAGTCATTGTTCAATTATTTTAATGTCCTTAATTTTTTTTGTGAAGTTGCTACAATATTTAGTTGTTCGCCTAAATATTACAGAGAAATATATGTGAGCAGACAAAAAAAGCTTCAAATAAGGTTAACTATTTCTAAACGTTTTAATGGGATTTGAAAATTGAATGAAAATGAATGGATACACATTTTTTACAAACAAGTTCAATTTTGTCACAAAAAATATGTGGAATATCTTAAATGTTTTGGAAATTATGATTGAATGACTGATTTGAATGAGAAAAATACACACACACACACACACACACACTGAAGTTCATACAATGAAAAATGCGGAAGGAGATAGTGATCAAAGTTGGCAGAAAAATAATACAAATTACACTTTTGCCTCTAGCATTCCCAACAATTATTGTTTTCCGTTAGTATTTTAATGATTTCAACATTTCCAAGAAAAGACAAAGGGACTGTGTGCTGGTGCTTTTTGCAGGAAACACATTAAGTGAGGGTAAGTGTGTACAAGTATGTGGAAGTAGGCTTGTATTTCACTTATCATAGTTTTTTTAAACTTTCTTGTAACAAAGTTGTTTCCGGCCGCCTTTTCATGAGAGGCAAGGATATTTACTCTCTTCATTACCTGATTGGCCACTGTAGCATGACATCACACTGCATTTCTTGAGTTGAGTCTGTTTTAACTTGTTTTTTTTCCAGCAACCCAAAAAAACTACCCAACTCAAATGAATGAGATTACTGGCATTTTGTGAATGCAGCTTTTAGCTGTAAACATGTGTGGCAAACTTTTATATATTAAGTTACAATATTCTTTTACATTTTTGTCTAATAATAAAACTGTATGCCTCGTGACACATTTTATGTTGAAGCAATATGTGAAAACTCACATTTTTATATGTTTCCAACAACCAGCACAAACTGGACAGTTTTTTGAAAAGGTAAAAAAAATTACTTCAAATGAATGTATCCAAACTTCCAATTTGAATTAAGTTTGGATATCTGATCAATCTAAAAACTTCACACATAAGATTGTTTGTCAATCAAGTGGAAGATGTAAATATTACAGCAGTTTTTATGTAGGTCAGAGCTTGCAGTCTCAATAAGGATTAAAATGTTCAGATAACTCAGAATCTGTGAGTGGAAGTCTGATAGGATCTACGCTGGCTCTGTGTGAGGCCTGAAATGACTGAACGATCCCCAGCTGGTGCTGAAATAGGAAGTCACTTCACCTGTTTTCTTTGCATTAAAGAACAACTTCATTCTCTTCCCTCTGAACAGCAGACGACCTTGTTCCGAGCAGTGATTTAATGTTTTAATGAAGTTGTTTCACTCACGCATGTTCCCGTTTTCTCTGCACAGCTGTAAAAATAAGTCCTGGCCTCTGCTGGGGGACTATTTATTTCAAACTATATTCATTCTCCCCCAGAAACAGAGGTGAGATTCATCCTGGATGTGCAGAGATGTTACATTTCCTGCTGACAGGGGTGCATACGTTTATAGAACCTTGTGTCTTCTCTTTATTGTGCAACTCAACAACTGGAATCCTTTCACATGGACAAGGAGCGTATGTTAAATTTACTATGAAAGGATTATGAGCCAAATGTCTCCACAGGCCTCGATCCTCCTACTGATCTATTTCCAACTGTCTCTCAGATATACAGTATGTCAGAGATGTTCCTCCTCTCAGTCCCTGTGTGGGTGATTAAGGTTGAGATGAAGGGATTTTACATCCAGCTCGGTGCAGCAGACAAGCCTCCAGATGCTGTCTGTACAGGAACATCTGTACGTCATGTCTGTGTGTTTGAAAGCAGGAGAAACACACCGTCCCTCCGCTGAGGAAAGATGTGAGACACACACCTACTGTGAAACAAGAAGCTGTTTTACGTTGAATAAGTGAAGAGGAAAGATTTTCAGTTCACATGGCCCCGTGGTCAGAGCTGAACCCAAACCTTGAGAGGAGACTCAACAAGTCTATACGGTAAAAATGATCACTAATAGATATCACAATGAAACTTCTCCAGTTTATTACTTACATTAGGACAGTTGATTTTTACATTATACGTTTTCTCAAATTATATTATGTTTAAATTAACCAATGATGCATTATCTTATTAAGAAAGTGCACATTTCATTCACACATTAATTTCTGTCATGTTTTTATAAATAAAGCCCTCTGTAAAAAGAATATAGGCTCGATAGAATATGGAAAGAAATTAAACTGGAAGGTTAAGTGAATGTCAGTCCTACTGAAGTGGAGCTTTCTATCTCAGAGTCTGAGAAATGAAAACTCATATTGAGAACGTGGCATCCAGGGGAATAGAAAAATATTCATATTATAGTTTGTGAATGTATAGGTTTAAATGTGCAAAACGAGGCATTCTTTGTTGCAAAATTTTCTGAATTTAGGAGATATCTACACACCTATAATATCTATAAATAGACAAAGTGGAGTAAAATAAATGGAGGTTTTCTTTCAAACAAGTGTGAAAGAAGACATGTTATGGAAGCAAAATAACCCAAAATCTCAAAATTGTGCATGAAAAAAAAAATTTACTTGTTTGCCTTAAATGTAATTAAGAATAATTACCCATCACAAATTCTGGTTTATCTCAGGGTTCAGATATGACAAAATCACCCTTATAATAAAACTTTATTGGATTAGAAATATTGAAAAACTGGAACTGATTATTAAAGTACACATTACAAAAAAGACATATCAATGAAGTGGGTATTACAAGGGACAATAATATAACTTATTGGTGTTTATATTTGATTTAAAAAATCATCAGTAGTTATTATATATTTTATTTTTATATTTATTTCTTTTACACAGATCTAGACTAAAGCTTGTAAAATACCTGACTTGTTCTAAATGTAAATCTCAGAAGTGGAGAATTGGAAAAACATCTGTGTGGTGACCACAGCACCTCAGCTGTCAGAGCTACACACTTCAAAAGGGCATTCATCTTTAAAGCGACACGTCATTTTCGGCACATCCGTGCATCCATTTCAGGACATTTGATTTTCCTCTCAACACAATACATATTTCATAAATACTCTCTGCTCCGCTGCCTACACCATACCTACATATTTTACCCCGCATGTGAAACACAGCTGCCTCTGGTACCACAGCACCTCAGCTGTCAGAATATAATCCACTCATCCATTAACTAAATCCATGATAAACACATGCCAAGCCCATAGTAACACTTTCCCTAAATGCCTGTGTGTGTCCCACAGCCTGACCCTTTGCTCCCTCTAAGTGGACCATAACTCTCCTCTAAAAGTCATCTGGTCTGGTTTACAGCCTGTAGGAGGTCACAAGATGGAGAACTGTTAACTCGATCACTATCTGCACCAATCAGAGCTGCTCTGTAACACTTATCACTTACGTGGATTAGTGACGAGATAAAATTGGGGGACAGAGTGAGAGAGACAAAGAAAGTCAGAAAATATAGACAAGATGGGAAAAGGAGATTGAGACAGGAATAAAACACGAGTTTGTTAGAATTAAGTTCAAATGCAACAAAAAAAAAGGAGTCAGGCAATAAGGTCAGATAGCAATGAAACACAGACAGTCTGTGTTTTCAAATGTGTTTTCTGGCACAATTTCAACTTCAGGAACAAAACATTTTAAGACAAAGAGACAGGAAAGGAGATCCAGGCAGGTCCTCAAAGTGATCACAGCGATCACAGTTTGTCAGCGATGTAACAGCGATCTGAGACGGCACTCAGACGAACTCGTTGATAGGCCAAGACAAAGCTGTTGACCAATACCTCCATGGTGGAGAACCGCTGGAGGGATAAAATGGTTGGAAAGAGAGAGAGAGTAAAAAGATATTGAAAGATAGGAGTGAAACAGACAGCCCTGAGAAACTGAGGAGCTGTTCGAGGACTGAGGAGGACTGTTTGGAGCGTGAGGTGACGAGTTGAGGTGATGGTTTGTTTAAACTGTCTATAAATCTCTCTCACAAGAAAGGTTTGGATTACATTAATGAGTTTGATTCCAAAGCAGATGGAGAGAAGTTGAGACCAAGTCAGGACTCAAACCAGACAGTCTAGTCCTATAGATTAGAAATATTGCTTAACTAGGATACTTTTCTAGTTTGAGCTAGTCAAATCAGTCTTTTTAATGCAAAATTTCCTCTTTCAATATCACAATAAGGGACACAATACAGACTTGACAACATTTGATGCACCACTCTGCTGTGATTTCTACAAACCTAAACATGACAGGCCAATTATGGACAACTGTTTAGTCACCATAGGCAATTGCTGTTAGATGGCTAAAGAAGGAAACTTTTTCGTGAAAAATACATATATGTTTTTAATTTAAGACACATAGTTTTTGCTATATTTCCATCTCACTTCCCCACACTGCAAAAAAGGTAGTGTCTAAAAACAAGATAACAACACTCAATCTGAGGGAAACTATCTTGCTGCATGGACAGATAATTTCACCTGACAAGATTTCTTGAATTGAGATTGTTAAATCTAGAAATAAGCATGTTGAACACAAAAGAAATTAACTCTTAAAACAAGATAAATTATCCAACACTTTTAAATCTAAGTTGTTGTTGTTTTTTTTATCTTGGTAAGAACTAAATAATTTGCAGTGCAGTATTTCCAAACCCACTGAAATTGAGACTTCTGGAAAAAGCTGCTGGCCCCATTTAACTGGGACCTTTGAAAATGTTCTCTCTTTCTCACTTTTGCTTTCTGATTGGGTCTGATCGGTCACAATGTCCTCCCGGGATTTGACTACCAGAGGTTAATTCAACATGGATGACAAATTACAGGCGTGGCTGAACTTGTTGTCTAGATGCTAACGTCTGTTGTGCAGTTAAATTCTGCATTTTGTAATACTACTACTGCCTACATGTGCAAAGGGAGAGCTATTATTCAAACAATTTGCAGCAATTCCTGTGTGGCCATGTTGTGGTTTCAGGCGGGTTAGCCTGGACAAAGCTTATTTCTGAAATGGTGCTAAAAAAATCGTTTTTGTTTAAACAAAAACGTATTGTGGGCCTTAGAGTGGATTGATACCTACAGGGACTAAGCCATGCTTAGCTTTGCATAAAGACTGAACACCATGATTAATAGCTACTCTGGCTCTGTACAAATGTTAAGAAAATAAAATAAAATAAAAAAGCACAAGCTACTCCACTTCCCTCTCACAGCAGGGCTGAATGACCTGACTCTGCTTTCATTTGACTGGACGAAAATGGAAAGTTTTGTCTGTTTTTTTAAACTTTTGGAATGTGAGCTATTCCTGGTGGATAAAAGTAAGGTGCCTGGAGCACAAAAGCATCAGCTCTCAGGTTCTGAGACTCTTGTGCTTTCCACACTCAATAGCTAAATGAAAGACTAGAAGAAGAAACACTCGCAGTGAAATCCCTCTTCTTTGCAAAACCAGCAGGGTTTTGTACCTCTTAAAGGTTTTTACTGAGTTGCTCTTTGCCTCTTTGTTGCCCAGCTCTAAAGGTATGAGAGAGATGCTGTCCTAAAACGCTGTAGCAGATGTGTTACAGAGCTCATTTCCTTAACAGAATCCACACTTTGTGGATTTTTACTGGTGCGCAAAGCTCACCGTAATCTTTCATGTTTACCTTTTACAGGAAAGAGGTCACAAAATGACATCTGTGCAGCGAAGACACAGTTGTTCGAGTGTTACTCCAAAGCAGAGACGTGTTCTGCAGCTGGACAGACTGTGTGGACGAGTTGCTTTGATTCCAACCTGCATTTCTGAGGTGTAAAACAGAGAAGTTGGCGATTTAAACACAAGAGTGGCCTAAAGATATATCATTAAAGAGTGAATAGAGGTGGCCTCGCTGGCCTTTGGACCTGGTGTAGCTCAAGACGTTCTTAATGACATTCTTCAAAAGCCTGAACATCACCAAAAGGCTCATTCACAGTCCGCTGCTCAAAGGTTGACCATGGACTTAGACACATGAAAACTCTTCCTCTTTGCAATTTTTCCTCCTCAATGGCAGCTTCTCAGCCTTTGTGGGTCGGCCACTGGAACGAGATGGGTTTTGAATGATGGCTGTCCGTTTGTGTGAAGTAAAAATGTAGAGTGAAAAGGAGGGCAAAAGAGGACTCCTGTTTGCGATTTGCCTGGAGACTTCACAAAACTAACATCCTATAGAGTGGTTTCTATAGAGGCCAGTGTTTTTGTCTGTGGAAGTCATGGGGTTAATGCTATTCTGCAGGAACCTGGACTATAGTTGGTTGTTCTGTGTGGTGAAGTGGTCCTTGTTGACTCTGTGTGTTTGTGTGTCAGTGCGTGTGTGTGTGTGTGTGTGTGTGTGTGCATTTTCCTGTTGTATTCATGCTGGTGTGTGGACATCTAGACAATCAATCAACATGTTTTTGTGTTTGTCCAAGAATTAGGAAACATGATCCTGTATAATAGTCTCAGTGTGTTAAATTAAAGCAGAAACACTGATAACTTATGTGAATATTACGCTTTATCGGCCTGAAATGAGGGCTGGGAGAGTCTAACGAAACTAGAGGAAGCCATCATAGCTTATTAGTTGTGTTGCTACATCGACATTTGATTTCTGCTTAGGTAAATTGCTCAACAAAAGAACATGTTTGCTGACAGTTTTGAGGATTCAAACATTCAAACACATCATTTCAATGAACCTCATTAACTTATTATCCAGTAGCAACGGAGCTAATCAGACGGTTAGCAAATAACTCTCAGGAGCGGGAAAAAAAACAATCTGAGCTTGCGAGAATGCTGTGCTAACTTAGAGTTAGCTGGCTAGCATGTCAGCTGTATGCCAGCTACACCAGTTCACCAACTAGCACTGTGAGCAATCCCTACCTTAATCTTGGAGCCCATCAAATGTCCTTTTGACGACAATTTAGCTTCTTGGCAAAGGGCAATATTTCAGGGGCTCCAGTGTAGCTAGCATATCCAGATAATGGATATCTGGACCAAGACTTCCTCTATCGTGCTTTGTTCATAGTTTACAGTCTGAATTGCAGCTTCAAATGAAAGAATGCAGCTGAAGATAAGAGGCATTATCTACCACCAGATTGTATACAAGTATACAATTTAGCTTAGTTAGCTAAGAAGCTAAATCTCCATGAGATAATAGCCAATGGCTTCCAACATTGTATTTTGGCGTCTCTTTTGCTCTCCACACAAACTGTTTGCCTGAAGCCAATCAAAGTCTGCTCAAACATCATTCCTCAGTACATTTGTCGGACAACAAACAGAAACCGGAATCCTTCCTGTACCAAAACATAGTCCCATTACTTCAACCTCGCCTTGCTCAGAGGTCTGTTACAGCTACAGGATTTATTTGTTTAAAGAATGACATGAACCCACTGTGCCTCTACCATTTTAAGTCTAAAGTCTCACTGTCTGCGTTTAAAGATACGTCTCCAAAAATCATGTTTTGTGATGTGAAAATGTTCTGTCTTTTCCTTGAAAAATCCTATTTCTGCTGAGTCAGGAGAAGCTCTGTCATTCCCTTGGTTATAACTCAATAAATCAATCTTTTTCTCTAAATCTCTCTTTCTTTCCCCTCTTTCCACAACTTCATTGGCTTTTTGCTTTCTTTCTCAACCTCAACTTTTTGACAAACCCCAGCATAACAAAATACAGATCAACATATTTGATGTGCATTTTTTCAAACATTTCCATAACTTCTGCTTGAAGCACTGGTCCAGTTTTTCTTGGCAGGTGTGACTATTGAGTTATCAGGGAGGAACACTGGCAGCAAAGTGGTAATCGTGGATGTCGGAGAGCAACATAGGAGGCTCATGATGGGGGGATTTTAGCTCCAAGCAAACTGGCCTTTATTGAGGTGTAAAAAGGAGGGTATAGACGACTATAGGAGTACAGAGCCTGTATGCCAACAGACCCCTTAATCCTCGGACATGGAGGCATGACGAGACTCCCAACACTCTGAGTCTAAACTCAAACAGATTGACACAGTGATTGAGACGTTTTGATGTGGTTTTTGTTTGTGTGCACATTTTTCCCCCCAGGCTGGCGGGTATTAGCTGTTTTGGGTGTAAATGCTGTGTTTAAGTTGTGGAGTGCATGCCTGGGGGAGTTTTCTCTGACCGAAAGGCATTTGGGGAGTTCATTTCCAAAACACTGAATATCCTTTTTTTCTTTTTAAAAATATCTGCAGTCTCTCATTCAGTGTTAAAAAACGAGGGTCCCAACTGCTACCATATTTACACCAATTCATCACAATGCAAAAGTTGGTTATTGAATATAATTTAAAGTTTATTATCTTTCAGCTAGCATAGCGGGAATCCTCTTTTGTTGAGGTTTCAAATGATCCTTAAACTAACTTGGACCGGTTAAAGAAACAGCTGAGTGTTTTCAGTTAAAGCTAATCACAGACAAATGATTTTTGGCACAGCAAGAAGATTAAATTAATCATTTTGGACACATAATGACCCTCACTGATCCTGCATTTCCATCGTAATGCACAGGATCCGTCTCCAGTGCAGCTGGTGCGTAAATTTAATAATCCCAAAGCAGCGTTTGGATGCTAATCACTGAAGCCCTCTGCTGATTAAAGAAAACATTAGAGAAAGTAAAAAATCTACTGTTTATGCTGTAGGAATTGCAGCATTCGCCTTGAATCTAATCAGAATATACGGCTGAATTAAACAGACATCTGGCCACATGATTGTGTGAAGGCGTTTTGTGAAAAACAGGGGAACATAGACTGTTTTGACCTTTTAAGTGTTTAGGTTCCAATTTACTATAATTGTAGATTTTTCACCAGCTGGGTAGTAGCTTTAAATGCTCTTGTTTTAATGGTAAAAGATAAAAATCGTGCCAATGATCATGGATTAGGGACCCTTGTATAAGGAAAACTTTAAGCCAGATATCTGATAAGAGAAAAAATAGCAGGGTTTTTATATTTATGCCCTTGTGATGGTAAGATGAAAGAGAAAGTAAAGAGGAAGTGATGGAGGAGATATTGGTGCTAAGTGGATTGACCCTGGACATCATGATTAACGCCATAAAGAGGGTTCTGGTTAGAGGTTATTAAAGGATTATAAAGGGCTCTAAAGGGTTATAAAGGACAGGTCTGGAGATGATTAACCAACACTGATGCTCAAATCAACACCAGTCCACATTCCACACCAACAGTTTACACTGCAGAGAGATATGGAGTCCGTTGAGCTGATTTGGAAACAGCTTTCTATCACTGCCGTGTTTATAGTCAAATTTGAGAAATTTGTATTAACAGGGTTATTTATGCCAACTGAAAATAAAAATTAAATCCAAATGTGCAACTGTAGTTTACCCAGAGGAAATTTTGAATGAGTCAAGAGGAATGTATGCAACTTGTAGGTACAACACAACAGTGTTTTTGATTACACAGCAAAGTGCAATGGCCAGACAGTTGTTTATCTTTTTTTTTAATCACATTTTTGTTTCTGTCGCTGTTAAATTGTCCCAAGATTTTCATCATTCATTGGACAATCTTATTCTACACATGCATTAATGGAGAGTTGTGAGGAATTTCTCCACTACAAATAAAGGTACTGCATTCAGAAACATACTGAAGCAAAAGAAGAAAATTATCAGCATCAAATGTTCTTATTATGAAGAATGGCCCCACTCAGATTGTTATGTATATTTTAAATATGTAATTGGATAATTATAATATATTGATGCATTTATGTAAGCAGCATTTTAATATTGTCAAGCGAGGGCTAAATTTAACTACCACATATACTGTTATGTGGTATAGTTTACAAATGCATATTAATTTAATTGAATTAATTAAATATTTCAAATTAAATCTTAAAGCTGGCAGCTAAATGGACTTGAAGTCCCTGAATGTTTTTAAGTCACACTTGAAAACCCAACTCTTTTCTCTTGCCTTCGATTAAAGTTTTCCTCCGGCAAGTGCTAGGGAATAGTGTCCCCTAGTAATCCCTCAGTACCTTTAAAATTATCCCTTCTTCTTTTAATTTATTTTAACTCTTGCAAGAAATATCTTTTAGCCCTTTTTGTTTCTTTCACCTTTGTCAATCCTGTATTTTAATGCACTTTTATGTGAAGCACTTTGGTGCAGCTCAGCCGTCTGTAGATGCACTATAGAAATAAATTTGACTTGACTTGACTTGATCACTACAAGCATCCTCTTTCACATTGTCATTTGATGCATTAATTTAAAATATATATATAAATTATAGCTTAACAACCACCAACATTCATACGGTCGTAAAGTTGGAATAATTTCGTTTTCAGACACAATCCTCTGTTAATTGTGGTTTCATTTGCATTGTGGTATGTTTGGAAGACACTGATTTATGAAGTTTTGAGAAGAGATACAATTCATCTGTCAAGAATAAATCACAACGGAAAGTGGTAAAAATATTTTATTTCAACTCCATGGGTGACCGTGTATATATCGGGTGAAAACAAGGCATGACAGTCCCCCAAATGACTAACTCCGCCCCTGCCTACATGGTCTTCCACCAGACGGGCTCAGAGGAATGAGCTGGGTGGTAATGGGAACCAGAGCTTCCTCAGCTAATCACATGCAGCCACTGGCGAAGACAGCAGCACCATTGCTCTCTCACTGCATCACTCCATCACTCTCTCTTTCCTCTCCTCGTATGACCGAAGCCTGAGTTTAGCCCCAGCTGTCCCCCGCTGCATTCACTGTTCATCCTTCATTTGTGTCCCTTGTCCTTTTTTTCCACTGGTCAGTGCTGCTTTAAGCTCTTACTCTTCGTCCTTTTTTTTCTCTTTTGCTCTCTCTGACAGACACACACACGCAGAATTGTGTTTTAGCCATTCATCAGGAGCTAATCTCACTTGTCTGCTTTGAGGTGTTTGGGGGCCACGTGTACATAATGAGGAATAGCTCCTGGGCAGAGGGAAAAACAGATCACTCTGTGTGTGTGTGTGTGTGTGTGTGTGTGTGTGTGTGTGTGTGTGTGTGTGTGTGTGTATGTGTGTTTTCCTCTAGTGACCAGAGGTCTGACTTACATAAATATTTGGTCCCATAAAGGCCGTTAGCAGCAGCTTATGAATCATAAAGCTCGTTAAACAGGAGTGTAAATAAACAGTAAAGCGAGTCCTGGCGCCCCGCCGAGCTCCCTCTCCTTCCATAACTCAGTCTGGGTTCCGCCTGCTGTGGACGGACATGTTCAGATGTCCACCTGGGCAACAGGTCCCACTGTTTGGCTTCCTAACCTGCTCAGAAGGGAAGCTGTAAATTAGCTGAAGGTGGGCGAGTGGGTATAAACCTGTGCAGCAGCTCGTTGGAGGCGAAAGCTGCAGACTTGTTTGGAAAAATCCTTTTGACACGAGTTTTCTCAGAGGTGATTTCTTTTACGGGGTTAGTCGTTAGGAAGGAGTCAAAGTTTATGATGCATGGATGATTTGGTCATAATGCATACCAGGAGGACAGAGTGTGTGTGTGTGTGTCAAACGTTTACTAAATTACTACTGTTAATAATATATAGCAGCACAGTTTTGAATTACCGATGATTACTGAGAAGTTTTTTAAACAGTATTTTTCATTGAATTATTGAACATTAAAGGATGAAGACGCATGATACAAATATGTACCCTCTTTTTCCAACTTGCCATCAACATATTCTATACACAAGATAATATTCTAAATAATACCAATATCAATATATTTTATTTAACCAGGTAAAAAACTCAAACTGGGACTGGGAAAATAAATAAAAACTTGCAAAACATCCCTGATTTAACCCCAAATTTCATAAATAGAAGAACATTAAAACATTTTTTAAAACATTAAAAATTCAGACCTCACAAGCAAAGAGCTGGGTTGGCTGCCATCTTGGATGTATACTAAGAGCACTGTAAATCAATAATATATAAACAACATTAATTTAAAACAAATGAATAACACTATAAACTATAAAGATACACTATTAATAATAATGATGAGATGATACTGATGGGATAATGGAGTAATGGAACACTAAGACCTGGAAAAGTACCTGGAGATCTCAGTGCATGTTGTTCCATAAAGACCACTTTGAAGGGTCTTGGCCCCATCAGCTCTGATATAGTCCAGAATGTGAGAAAAAAAACAAAAAGTTTGTTCTTGAGCCAGAAGCCTTGTATATAACTTCTTAAGGGATAAGTTCCACAACACTCCAATATTCGATGCCAAACCGAAGCACCTTGAGCAGCTTCAGTGAAGAGCGACTAACGTTCAATGTTGCTGATTGTATTTTAAGGAAAGGAAATTATTCTTTTACTTTTTAGAGTAATAGTTTATTTTATCTTGACTGCTACAGAAGTGTATTTCATTCACTTGAAAAAAAAAACCTCCGTTGTTTCTGAGTAATTTGTTTTTTGTTTTGTTTGCCGGTGTAATTATTTCTGATTTAATAAGTAATGTTTTTTTTCCTGTTTTTCTGACTGTATTTCCTGAATTATCGAGATACTTCGAAATCCAACCCGCAAGTGACTCCCGTGGATCTATGGTGACTCCTGCCCCGCATATATGCCCCATCTTAAAACGTTCTACCATACCGGGTCAATAAAGGTAAGGTACCCAGTGTCTTAAACCTAGATCAAAATAAAACTTGATTAAACTAAACAAGCCGGTCATGTTTGCTTCCATTAAATCGAGCTCTCAATAAAGGAATAAATGCATCTATTTCTGCTCTCTAAACTGGAAAAAAAAATTACCCCGAAAAACAGGAGGGAAAAAATACCACGAAAAAAAGAAAAGAAATTGTCAGAAAAACAGGAAAAAAATGACTCAAAAAAACAAGTGAGTTTTTTTCAAGTGAATGCAAAACGCTTCTGTAATACGTGCACCCCCTGGAAGGTCTGTAGTGCATCTGAGGGCATGATGTCTGTGTGGAATTACATCATCACACCAAACATGTGCACAGACACAGAGCAGACAGTGATGAACTGGAGGAGAGATATGAGCTCAGGCTGATATATGGACCATGATATCACTACTGAGACCAACACTGGAACCCAAATTCAGTCTAAAAACAGTACCCACACTGTGATGCTGGTCAGCTTTCATCCTAATTTGGAATTGATTACTAGGGCTGCTGTGCCTGTTGGATGAAAAAGGTTTAGAAGCCCCTTTATGAAGCATTTTCAAAATAAATCAACTAATATGTGAACTCATTTGTGATTAAAAAGATTTACAAGTCAGAGATACAAGTCAGACAGATCGGATATATCTGACTTCATCCCTCCCCGTCCCTCCTGAGTCACACTTCACTCTCCCATGTCGCTCCCTTTTCTTCTTCCTGAATGATCTGATATTTTGTGTCTTAACAAAACAATCCTTTGTTTTCATCTCATCAGCTCTTCTTTCTCATTTTCCTTTTCCAAGCATTTCTCTCTCCGAACACACGAGAGGTCACAGAAATATTTTGTTACAGATGTTGCCTGGGCACTAATCTCTGTCCCTGACACACCTCAATGCTTTTTAAGTCTTGGTTTACTAGAAATGTACGGCACTTTTGCAGATCTACTTGTTTTGAGTCAGTCCTTCATAGAGCACCTGCAAAATAAAATATGAAGAGATAAAAGTTAATGTGCTTCCGTCAAACTCATGATACAGCTCATTTCACCAGTTTTCATGCTGTCAGTAACAAGATTTTACTTTACTGATCCCTGAAGACAAATTCTCTTTTTGCTTGCTCCTATTCAGAGCAGTCAGACCAGACGATCGTTTCTGCAGCAGCAACCCTTCAGAGGGTGCAGGGTCTTGCTCAGACTCTTCAGCGGGGCAGACGTCTGCTGATATTGGTTTAATCCCAGCCACTCTGTCTGAAGGATCACTGCTACTTTGTTCCCACCCTGTCTTCCAGAAAATATGTTTATATGCCACTAACGGGAACAGGAAAAACACGTGAAGCAAACAAAAATGTTGCTTGGATTGCTTTTAAACAATGCTAGTTCTTTTTTAGTTTTCTGTGTGAACCCAAACCACAATATTTTCCTGAACCTAACCAAGTATTATGTTAGGGTTGTCACATTATAGGAATTTCCCACTGGTGATTTAGGGTGGCTCAACACCGCGATACATGTTAATAGTGCATTTCTACATACAGTCAGGGGAAAAATGATTAGACCACCCTTGTTTTCTCCTTCTTGTTCATTTAATGTCTGGTACAACTAAAGGTTTGGATTTGTTTGGGCAAATATAATGATAACAACAAAAATAGCTCATAAGAGTTTAATTTAGGAGCTGATATCTAGACATTTTCCATGGTGCTCTTGATAATGGTTTTGGTTATTATCAAGAAAAACCATGGGAAATGGATAGATATCAGCTCTTAAATTGAACTCTTATGACCTATTTTTGTTGTTATTATATTTGTCCAAACAAATGTACCTTTAGTTGTACCAGGCATTACCATTAACAAGAAATTGAAGAAAACAATGGTCTAATAATTTTTCCGTGACTGTAGATGTAGATTGGCACAGAATATGTAAACTGTCGTAAATAGCAGGTGCCGATGTTTGCAAAAAAGTCCCAGACCGCAATGCTGGAAGGTCCGTCTGCAGGTTCCTATCTAATATAAAGCCACTGTCAGGTCAAAATTTGTCCAACACTTTGAAATACCTGTGAAACTAATAACATTCCCACCAGTCTATGCTGTACTTTGTGCTCAATCACAGCTGTGCCTAAGAATAGCCTCACAGAGCCGGAAATGGAAAATATTTATCTGTTCTTGATCAGTAAACAGCTCCGACTGCAGCCTGATGCAATGGAAAATGTATTTTATGATTTAAAATAGAGCAAAGTTAGATTCTTACCCTGCCTCTGTCAGCTGCTGTAAATATAATGACAAAGCAGCATTTGCACTCATGGCTTCTTAAACAACAAAAAGTAGTTTGACGCCCACAATGCAAACACAATTTCAGCTGGACCGTGTAATCCAGGCAGCTATTTTCTTTTTCCATTCAACAGGCATCTGTGTAAGTGGTGTCTTCAGTGCTACCGGCTCCTGTGTTAACCTCCGACATGCTCTCCTTTTGTTTGCTGCTGCACGGTTGATGTGGTGACCTCGCGAACCCTGCAATGATTGTCTCACACGGTTAAGTGCCTCCTGATTGTGGGCAGAGCTGAGCGGTGATAATGTCTACCAGATTCTCCTCCTGTCACACACATGCAGCAGCACGTAAGCACGCATTTCAGCACATTCACACAAATGTACATACCGACCGCTCTTTGCTCTCGATCCCAACGGTAAACAGTTTGGTGATTCAGTGACACTTCAGAATGCTTTCAGATGTCGGAGGAAGCTTCGTCTGCTCACAGTTGACGCACTGACAAGCGGATGTTGAAACATGTCAAGTGTTTTCTGGTGTGTGTTTTGGAGGCTGCATGGAACAAACTCATCCCTCATTTAGTCTGAATTTATATAAATGTTCGTGACCTGAACCTCCATTTTACCTTGGCATCCCTGATTTTCTGTGCTAATATCCTGCTTTCTAATAATTTAAGCCTTCTTTTCTTGTTTTTTTTGGACTTGTTGGAGGACGAGGCCTTGTATTATTGGAAAGTATGTATTGATAGAGCCCACAACATCAAACACACACTCACAGATAAACCCAATTGTGGAAGAAGTATTCAGATCCTTTAAGTAAAAGTACTAATACCACACTGTGACATTACTCCACTACAAGTAAAAGTGTTCGAAACTTACTTTAGTAAAAGTACAAAAGTATCAGCATCAAAATGTACTTAAAGTGCCAAAAGTAAAAGTACTTGTTATGCAGAGGGGACCCACTCAGATTGTTTTATATGTTCTAAATATATTATTAGATTATTGGTATTGATTAATTTATGTAAGCAGCATTTTACTGTTGTCCTGGTAGGGATAATTATTTAATATACTTTTATGTGGTTTAATTTATAAACATGCATATTATCTTTAAATTGATCATGTTTTTATGTTAAATCACAACCTGTAAAGTAACTAAAGCTGTCAGCTAAATGTAGTGGAGTAAAAACTACAATATTTGCCTCAAAATGTTGTGAAGTAGAAAGTCACAAATGTGGAAATACTCAAGTAAAATACAAGTACCACAAAAGTGTACGTAAGTTCAGAACTTGAGTAAATGTACTTCCACGACTTGATAAACCTCAGCGGCCAGTTTCACATCATTCCTTTATCCTTCTTCCTCCTCTCACCGCTGTAACCTCAGCCTCCTCTATGGTGACTCGAGCTGTCAACAGATGGCCGATCCCACACGGTGAGTGTTGATTTAGTCAAAGATGTGAAAACAAACCAGGTGCCCTCCTCCCCTCATTTCTTCCCCTCTCTCCTGCAGCTTCTGCGACCCTTCTTTCCTGTGGTGATGAATCTAAATTAGTGGTGTCGGGGGATATAAAAACCTTTGGGGGACTCTTAAAGGGAAACTAACAACACCTGCATCAGCCAGTATTCTGATTCTGTTTACTGGGACCAATGGCTGCAAATATATTTTTTCTTGAATAACCAAATCTAAAAAATATGTTGGTAATTTATTGCATATTGAGACTGTATCCCAAATCGGACACCATTCGTTACTGTATCCCAAATTAGACACATCTGCACTGCCACACTTTCCGGTGTTTTCACGGTCATTTCGAATAAGATCGCCACCACCAGTGTAGGTATAACTGATTTATACATATTTAACAATCTACGTGTGAAATTTCATTTAAATACATGGAGATTTACATGTCTAATTACAATACGAAAGTTAATCCGAGGAAGCAGTAAGAGCGCTTGGGCGACACTCAGGCGACGATCTTAAAAGTACCTTACTTTTACTGTACTGTATTTTATTGTGAAGGATAGAAGTACGGTTCGGGTGTGTTGATAATGATGGTTGATAACAGTGTTATTTATTTGGATTATTGTGTACGTGAATGTATTTTCGGGACTGCGACTGGGTTATTCAGATTATTTAAGATAGCATGTCTACTTATAGATGAGTTTAAAATTGTAATCAGACTGTTGAAAATGCAAATCAATTTTTGTGTTTTTTCGTTTGCAGACCCCGTACATCAATTCATCAACTTCAACTTTGACTTTATTATCCTGAAGGAAATTTGATCATGCAGCCGGCATCACATCACACCAAGGACCATGACAAACATGAAACAGTAACAATACAAAAAACTAATTTCCACACCACAAATGAGAGCAAGGTACATCTGCCACACTAAACATGTAGCTAAAAACAAGCTAAAAAAGTATAAACAGCAAATGACATAATAATAATAATAATAATAATAATAATAATAAATAGCCACGCTGGGTCCAGCTATCGTTGAAGGGGCGAGGTAATCAAGGACTCTCTGCTAAGTACACTGACAAATCATGCAAGTCTCTACGACAAACAGTTCATTAGTTGGGAAAAAGGGGCGTGACCAATCAAAAAGGGAAGGACTTTATGAAATATTATTATGTAGAACTGTTCAGTGATGGCCCATCATCGAGGCAGATTGGACAATGTATGGTCAGGGTATACAGTCTTGTGTTTTATGCCAAAAATTTTGCCGCCATGCCACACCGACAAAGTGTTCTGGGCATTTTGAAACGGCGGCCAGAGAAAAAGTGGGTGATCAGGGCAGTTAAGAATTTGTTGAGCCTTGCAGGTAACACACTTACAATAGATGTCCTGCAGCAGGAGTTGCTGCACCTCGATCACCTCACTTGCCACTTTGACCATCTATTTTTACTGGCCAATTGAAGACTGCCATACCAAGCCACAATGCAAAACATGAGGACAGTGTGCTAACCAGTACTGTGAATTATAGTGATAATACATTTCTATTTTATCCGTGACTCCAAACACGTTACAGAAAGTATCGTTTTGTCTGTTATTCTGAATTTCTTCTAGTCTTTTACACCTGTGCTACCTACAGTTTATTAATATGAGCATCTGATCAATAGCAGTAGGTCAATAGGTATATCACTAATTAAGCCAAATAGCATTTTATCCTTACTACATCATCATCACCATCATCATCATCATCATCATGATCATCATCATCATCTCACTAACTCCTTATACTAATGTTTTGTAGCTGAATTATGTGGGAACCAGGATTTCCCCTGAGTATTGCCACACCATGGAAACTTTGTACCAATAGGCAGATCCAAGGTCATTGCTGGCCACTATTTTAGGCACATTTTATCATCCGAGGCACAGCTCAGCACTCTGGGGCTTAACATTCACAAATCTAATGGAAACTCAGTTTGCAGATCTGTTTATAGAAGCTGCTGAGTGCAGGAACAAAGATGGAACAAGGGAATGCTCCTTGTGTCCTCATTGACATGACACACAATAACTGGAATAATTCAGAGGGTTTGAAAATGCCTATTGTTTGGACTGCTTACATTTTTTTGTTAATCTTCTCATATGTTGTCTGTCTGTAGGGAGACAGGGCATTATGTCTTAAAAAGGACAAAGTCATGCATGTTGCATATGTCTCACAAAGTAGGTAGAGCACATATTAAATCAGCATGCCAGCTACTAAATCTCAAATCTACTCACCAGTAGAAGGAATCTGATGCTGAACACAGTCCCTCATAAGAAAAACACATTTTAGTGGAGTAATAGGTGCAGATAATCCAATCGGTTTAACTAGTTTCTGTCAGTATGTCTTATCAGTTAGTTAGGGCTGCATACCTTTTTTTGATTTCATCCTTCTTGCGTAGTGACTTCTTTCCAATTGGCTCTAAGATGCCACTCTATTTGTTTTGTAACGACGAAGTACTGTACTTAAGTACAATTTTGAGGTACTTGTACTTTACTTGAGTATTTCCATTTTATGTAACTTTATACTTATACGCCACTACATCTTGAGGCAAATATTGTAGTTTTTACTCTTTAGTAAAAGTAACTTTAGTTACTTTTTAGGTCAAGATTTAACATCAAAAACCTTATAAATTTAAAGTGATTAGAAATTTTTCAAATTAAACCTCATAACATAAACATAAAGTATATGTATGTAGTTAAAATGAGCCCTATTGTTACAGAATTAAAACGTGCTTACATAGATACATCAATACAAATAATCCAACAATATATTTGAAATATATAAAACAATCTGAGTGGGCTCATTCTGCATAATGAGTGCTTTTACTTTTGAAATTTTTGTACATTTTGATGCTGATACTTTTGTACTTTTACTTCAGTAAGTTGTGAATGCAGGACTTTTACTTGTTGTGAAGTCATTTCACAGTGTGCTTTAGTATTTTTTACCTAAGTAAGGGATCTGAATACTTTTTCCACAACTGCATGTTACTTTCAGTAAAAGTTCCATTTAGTTGTCGGCCCAAATAAAGCAATCTCTGGTTTTACTTTTTGCCATTGTTGTTCCTCCTCTATAGAATACGATTAGACAATCTGCTTCCAGTTCACAGCCGAATGTGAGTGCTTAGCTTGTGTGCTTGTGTGGATGGAGATTGTTTTTTAAAATGGAAACATACTGTATTAGTGTAGATGTAGCTTTAGTTAAGACTTGTACCCTGAATCTGATAAGTAATGCAAATAATAGAGGCAGATGTCTAACACAGTATCCCCCTGTTGGGGATTCAGTGACACACACAACCAGATCTGGCTGAGGCTTGTGTGTGGTCTGCAGTACGAATGTCTCTGGGAATTCAGGCATAAACACTGTTGTATTGCATTTCATTGGTGAAGCTTTAATTGCCTGTTGCTGGAAATACTGATACCAAGAGAAACTTGGATGTACTGATACTGACTATTGAAAGCAGGCACATTCAAAATACACACACTATGAACAAACCTGCACACACTCACATTCACACACACACACACACACCTGCCCGTCTCTTTAGGCATCTTTAATCTTTTCTCCTATTCCTTGCACTGTTTTCTTTCTTTCTTCGTTTCCAATGAAGCAACCATCTGCTCTTCCATTCAGCGGGGTCTTCGGCCCCGGGCCTGGCACCGAAGGTCAGAGAGTGTGTGTGTCAGTGGACAATGATCCAGCCGGACAACCCCCCACACACACTTCAAACACTGAGACCTAACACCGCGACCAGTCCATCGGCATCTTTCAAGACGGGTGTTAGGTGCATGGAGAGGTGAGAGAGGAGGATGGAATTTATGTGTGTGTGTTTTGGAGCGTATGTGTAAGTGTGTGTGCCTCTCTGTTTGAGCCTTGTCTGCTCACGTACACAATCTATCCATCTTTTTTTTATACACAAGAGGAACAGGCCCTTAAAAGCAGCACAGATGAGCGTCTGATCAATACAAACAGTCCAGAAGTGTTAACGTCTGCTCGTCTCCCAAGAGTAATACTAGACTCTCCTCTCATTGATTTCTATAGGAAAGATCATTATGGGTGGCTGAGCTGTAAAACACTTAAGGATTTTCTTTTTCTTTTTGTGTGTTCCTTCATGGCTCAGTAGTGGACCAATCTAGCGTTGCAAGGGTTAAAGCTGTGAAGGACCAAACACTGCCAAAGCTTTTGCAATGCTTCATTTGCTGCACATCATTTCACTTTCCATCTGTGTGCACTGAAGGTGAGGAATATAAAGACTGTCCATATTACAACGTACTAAAAAGGTTGAAATGTAGCAAACAGTTATTTACACAACCAGCACACATGATCATGTATTCAGAGTTGTGTTTTTGTCCACCTGGTGAATGCAAGTCCAATATTCACTCATTTTTCTCGGTTTTTGCTCTCTACCAACTTCTGAGAGAAATAGCTGCTTCTTTAGCTGCCAAATGCTCAGCTATTTTAACAGAATAAGCACTAACTTGTCTGTTTGGTGTTAGGTGCTCAGCAGACTGTGCCCAGTCTGTTTCAAGAGCTATTGTGATTGCTAAAAACAGCTGCCTTGAAGAAAAATCAATTTAGGCCGGCCGCAAAACAATAAGCTGAAACCCATGCTGTAAAGAGTTGCAGATTCAGATAAAATTATCTGCAGGCACATCACATTTTTCATAGTATCCCAACTTCTTTGGAATCAAGGTTGTAAATGCAGAGATGACAAGATGTCAAGATTGTGTAAAGTTACAAATGCAATAAACCTGCAATGTTCTCAAAAATGTATATCGACCTTATCAAACTACAGCTAAGAGCTACACCTGAACTAACGATTCTGCGTTAGAGAAACCGCTGCTATGGATGGGTCCTCAGAGTGTCTTGTGTCCAAAACAGGTGAAATGCCACTCTCTGATGAGCGCACAGAGAACAACAGCCAGGCAGAGAGCAGTCACAGGCAGATGCATTGTGGAGTCGGTGTGGTCTTCTAGCTCAACAGCTAAGACACGTCCAATATGTTTTCATGCAGCCTCTTCTCCGATATCACCATAACGCAGCTGTCCGCACATTCATGTCCTCCCTACATGGAATTACTCGCCTACCGGAGCTCCAAGTGTTTTATGTTTCCATGGACGGCTTAACATTGGTCTTGTGCATCTTTATCAGACACAGAGGGCCGTGACAAACTTTCGTACTGTCCTACATTATCCTCTGACGGTTGTCAGTTTGTGTTAAAGCCCCATTAGATGTGTCTTCACTTGTAAAGTATCAAATATCTGTGAGATAACCGCTGTAATACCCATCATGTTTTACTTCCTTTGGGGATTGTGAGAATTGTTTTTATTCAGCACAGGGATCAAGAAGAAACCTATGACCAACCTGTGTCACTGGACTTTGATCTGTCACGTCACATTTAGTGTGAGGATTTATAACTCTCTTCCATCTGGGAACCATCTTACAGAGACTTCAATGGGCGGGTAAAGCTCTCCTCTTGTTATCCCTCCGTCTAGAGGGATGAAGGAGGAGGAGAGAGAAAGTCTTGTCATGTTTTCACAGACGGGTCATAAATTGGTGATACTGAGAGGAGGGGACTCATAATACCAGTTAATGAGTCTCCAGTAAAAAGCTGACTGGCCAGAAATGGTTTGAGTAGCAGCCAGCTTTTAGTCTTAAAATTAAACTCAACTCAATGCCCAAAATGGGCAATATTTATTGTAGATTCTGTGATTGAGATCAACTGTAGGATTAAAGGGGGAATGTTTACATGAAGTGTAGCACGATTAACAGTCAAGAGCCTTTTTATTTATCACAGAAAGCTTGTTTTGAAGTTCAAGACCTCTTAGTTATAATGGAAACAGTTTTGTCACATTATTCTTTCTTGTTTCTACAGTCTAAATATACATGGCCCCCATTCAAAACATTTGCTGATGAATGGTTGGTCTTTTCAATGATATTGTATTTCATTTTGTCTGTATTTTTACAGCAGTTAATCACAAAAAAGTGCATTGGGAAACAGCACATGAGAAGCACTGCGTATTTGAGATGAGCAAAAAGCAGAATTTAGTAAGAGAGCAGAGAAACACACCAGTTTTTATTCTTCACTTCTGAATTAGTATATTTTCAGTTCATACCAAGAGCTCAAAAAGGGTTGATTTTGTGTTTAAAAGGGTTAACCCTCATTAACCGACTAGGCTTGCCAGTTATTTCTTTGTGAATGTGAGATGAATCTGCTGTTAGATGAACAAGACACGTGCATGCAGATGGGAATCAGTTAGTTTGAGAACCAGTTGGGACATAACACCTGGACGACTGAGGACAACACTGTGTATGTGGACATAAAAAAGCTGGTTATAAATGACTGAGGCATCTGCCATACACAGAAACAGGTCAAAAAAAAATTGAAGGCACTGAAGAAGCAGTACACCAAAGTTCATGATGATGCATTAAAACCCCTTGACTAAAGCGAATACGCTAAACAGAGAATAATATTACAAAAAAGTTTTAACGTTTGGCTGAGGTGAAAAAGTGGGTGTATTAATAACAGCAAAATGTGACAAAACATAATAGAAACAGGGAGAAAATAAATCCTAAAAAGTGTGCATATTTTGTATATGTGTGTGGATAAACCATGCACTTTAATCTTTCTATCTCTAAAATATGATGGCAGGGCGACTGCTTAGTTCCCGTAGATCCTATCAGCTCTTGCTGCTGGGTTTGTAGATGACAGATTAAATGCCTGGTAACATTAGAAGAGGCAGAGAGCAGCGTTAAGGAGAAAAAACATTCAAAGAGATGAGGGGCGAGAGTGAAGGCAAGGAGAAAGAGCAAATTGGGGGAAAGCAGGGGAACTGAGAAGTGAAGCAGCTTGTCATGTAACAGGAACGAGACGAGACCATTCAGAGTGTCTCATGTAATAATCCGTCTCAGCGAGCAGCCTGGCATTTATCTGAGTGAGATGTTTCACTCAAGTGGACTCAAGACGGTTTGTCTCATATGATTCGAAACATTTCACTCCATATGCTATGAAAACTGATGCGCATATTTTTTCACAACTCCTTACATTTTTTAGATTGTGGACTTGCGCAATTAGACATGCCTCCGACCCTGGTGAGGGTGGGATGGTCGAAGAATGGCAGCCACTTGTGGGTTCTAAGAGACGAAATTTGACAGCTCTGTGGAGTTCCCAGTGTGAGCTGCCATGTTGGATTATTGTTTTGCTAATCAGGTCTCTGTAGAGGTCATGTGACTGAAAACTATGTGAAGTTTGAAGTTTTTTTTATTTTGCACAATAATAAGACAAAACTAAAAAGATAAAGAAATAACAACAAAAGTAACGTGCAAGGTAACAAGACACCCAAAAGTGCTTAAACAGAGGTTCTACCTATTTCACAAGTTAATAATTCACAAGTTAAATTTAAAAAAGTAACTATGAAATATAAAAAAATAGTAATTACCATAAAAATAAAGCAAAAGTATAATAATATAAAAAATTTAAATTTAAATAAAACAAAAGTGTAGAAATGTGTGTGTGTGTGTGTGTGTGTGTGTGTGTGTGTGCACATGTGCCTGTGTACGAGTGTGTGTACTACTTAGTGACCTGAGCAATCAGAGCAGCCACTAAACTGCTCTTGTATGTGTTCAGAGAGGAAAACCTTATGGAACTATTAAATTGATCATTCCAAAGTAGTGTACCTCTGTATTTTAAGGGAAATTGACCAAGGGTAGTACGACAGTGAGGTGAAATCTTATCAATTGTCTAGTATTGTACTGTACTGAAATATTCACTGAAAGCTTTAGGAATGGAATTTGGACTATACATATACTTAAAGATAAAAATGTATATTTGGTATATATTGATCTGAAAAATTGTCAGTTAAAATTAGGCATGTGTAGTATAGGAAACCATCTTCAGCTTAAACAACAAAGTCAGTGTTAATATTTGACCATGGCAACAGTCCTAACCTCGTTTAAGCCAAGTTCTGTTTGGCGAGTGGACTGGACTTAAACACAGATCCAGAAACAGGCTTTCTCTGTTTAACACAGGATTATGTTGGCTCTGAAAGCACAAACACTTTATAAGGAGAAAGTACTGCTTGCCTACCACCTGCCAGAGTGTGACTTCTGGCCAAACTGGGAGCAGTTAGTGAGCAGGACTCACACTGATACTGGCTGTCCAATCTGTCGGGGTCATGACCTCGGCTCCGTCCCAGTACATCCCAGCCCGAACCTCAGCTCTGGCTTCGTTCCACGGCGCTGCTCCGCTTGTTTGTGCATCGATCATGAGGTGCTGAGTAGGCCTCGCTGGAAATAACTTGGTGTGGTGTCTGTGTGTGGCGTTCAAATAAAAGTTATGTGTGTGCCAGAGCCAACAGATTTGTTCCTGATGTGCCAGACATACATCCCATTAAGCCTTCAGAGCCCATAAGTAATTTACATCACAAAGACAGCATCCTTTCTCATTTGGCTGCACAGGTTTTACCCAGTGAATTGCCTCAGAGCAGAACAAACTGCAGATTTAGCAAAGAGTGAATTCAACAAAATGCTGCTGTTTGCAGAGTTGTTACTATCAAAGCAGGAGCTGGGAGATGTGTGTGTGTGAGCCAAATCGACTTTAATTTGCCAAGGCTGAACAGCTCAGCCGAGGAATATGTTCTTTAAAACGCTGCCATGTAACCCGGTGTTTTCAATTTATCTTCTTTTCTCTCCGAGTCCTCTTGGCCTCCGTCAGGTTTGGCTTCAGACAATCTCGGGGAAATTAAAGTTGTCAATTCGAAACGGACTCCTCAATCATGCATCACCCTGGGACTGTTGAAGGAGAAGGGGCAAACAGCGGCTGCCATTAGGGCGTCTTTTACCAGGAATCTGAGAGGTGATGTCATTAAAACTGTCACGTCCAGATGAAGCCTGCATGTGCTGTCAGTGGCACAAAATGAGATCACCCAAAAGTTTTCTATGCAATATTATGCTGAATGCTCATGCCTCTGCACACTTGTAAACCATTTAATGAGAGCATTCTCTTGCAGATAACAGATAATACAGACGGACCTCGGGATCAGTGTTAGGGAAAGTTACTGTTAAGACTAACTAGTTACTTTCCTAAGTACTCTTTATTGAAAGTAAGTAATGATGTATTTACTTCTTTAAATACTTTTTTAATATGCCCTTTGATGTGTTGTCACTTATATTGTAAAGAAATACCCACACTACCAAATCTTAACAAAAGAAAACATTGAAAGCATAACATCTTCAATTTAATTAATTAATTAATTTATTTATCTATTGATCATACAAACCATGATCACAACATACAAAACATTTTTTCCTATCTGCCACAATGTAAAGGGCACGTGATTCAAAACAAGACTTGGTCAAAACCTGGAGGACTGGGCCGCTTGTGAGTGCTCCGGGACAGCACCTGCTTCTCGTTTAGAAGTGTAGGAACAAGTCTCCAAAAGTCTAGATTTGTCCCTAATCGCTTTTTTGAAAAAGAGTCACTACAGGGGTCTGAATAGTTGTTAAATATAGCGACAAAGTCACTAAGTTGCCAACACTTGCTTGCCGCGTCAGTCTGTTGTCACATTCGAACTCTTGTTATTCAGTTCTGTTAGCTATTTAGCTTAGCAGCTAGCAATTGCTTCTCTCTCCTGCTCTGTGTTTCAAATATTTAACTACTACATGATACATGTAATAAGTGTAGCGTATTAGTTCTGTTGGAGGCGAAATGCGGTTCCCCAAAGCCGGTGCTGGCTGACGTAATGCTGCGGCTGTTAAAAAGTAATCTGAGTTACAACGTAACGCGTTACCCCTAAAACTGCTAGCGATTGAGACTGACAAGCAAGTCACTCCTTAGGCGTCTGCATGAGACGCACCAGGTTTCAACTAACTAACCCATGCGTGGCAATGTTACATGCTCTAGAAGTCATGTGACATAATGGGTGATGCTATTTCCAGTAGTACTTTTTTATTTTTACTCTCGTTAAATTTAGGGAAAACTATCTGTCCCCACAAGTGATTAACTCTTTAACTCTTTAAAAAATCATTTCTGCCCATATTAAAGCCTGAAAATACACATCACTTGACCATTTACTGGGCATGTGCTGGGGTTAAAGCACATTTTCTAATGTGACTGTGGTTGAAATACAGAAAATACAACAGAAGAAGCAATGGCAAAGAGATTTCTTGGCTTGGATGAACAAGTGGAAGCTGTCACTGAAAATAGCAGAAAGTATAAGGGGAGGCGGCAGAAAAAACATAGTTTGGGAGTTTGTTGCAAGTAAATACAGAAACATATCTACCCATCACCAGAGGACGATGAGGCAATGAGAAAGGAAACCCACACTGGAAGGATGAAATTGTTGGTTTAATTGATATGAGAAGTAATATTTTGAATTATATACCATGTTTCATGCTTTTTTTTGCATTTCTGGAAACTGATGCTGTTTCACAATTTTCTGTTCCCATTCTGCCTCCAACTCTTTGTTGATTGTATTACTTTTTGTTGATATCTGGGGTCAATATGTTCTCATACAGCTGGCCAAAACTTTCTGCAACTTCATGCTGTTTACTGAACTGTTTCCTGAGCAAAAACCTCTGTCCTCAGTCATGGGCTCCCACAAATGATGACCTTTATTGTACCAAACATTTAATTTGATTAAGAAAATATGAAAAGGATGGATTCCAAAAATACCAAGGGCATTTTGGCATCTCTCTTTTAGAATTTGTTGGTAATTGATGACCTTTGAGGGTTTATTCCAAGTTCTCACCAGCAGCCTTAACATACAACAGACGCACACTCATTTACAGAAACACACTCATGTGGTTTGACCGCACGCCCGTGGTCACTGAGCGTTCATGGTACATCCCATCCAATTAGAGCTTGAGTTGTGATGACCATCCCTTCATATGGCCTCCTGCTCTCAGTGTACCCCTGAGAAGAGGAGCAGACAACTGCCTTGCATTAAAAACACACTTGAATGTGGCACCAAAGGGCACCAGCTCTCCAGTCCGCCTTCTCTATTCTCAGCATCCCATAATATATACAGTAAACACATGTCCTGCCACATACAGGAGCTGAAACCATGGCAACAGGGTCAGATACAAACCATGCTCTTGACAAATATCTGAAAGACTAGATTAATTCAATGTGCTTGTCAAGCAGGAAGTGAGGAGGAGGAGAACAGAGGAGGGGCGGCCATTTTTTTGCCTTTTGTTTTGAAAAGCATCTATTGAGTGGCATTTGGTGTCATGCCAGATACTCTCCTCCGCAGACAGGCACAAAGTAAACTGGATTAGTCACTGAGAGGCCTTTCTCCTGTAACTGACAGCCAAGGAGAGCTGAAAACTTCAAACACATTCAGGACGTTTCTACCTAAAGACCAGACGCTCATTCAAATGGAAATGCCTTTATCATCCATAGCTTTCTGACTGTATGTGCTGTACATGTGAATGGGATTAAAATGGTCAAGAGGCCGACTCAATGAGGAGCTCTTTCTAACTTTTGTTCAGCCGAGACCTTTTTGGTGTTGAATCATTGTTCCTTCTAGACCGCTGCCCTCTCAGTGCTAACATAATGCTCTGCTATTTGTATTTTACTCATTTAAAAGGTTGTACAATGTGTACTTACAACACTCGTCATGTCTGTGGGTTTTTTTTTTCATTTCAGTGTCAACTTCTGTCAATGCTATCAAAGCTAATATGCTTCATCACTACGGTCAAATTACTGTTATTTTGCTTGATAATGATATACAATGTTGCCCATAAAGTTGGAATAATTTTGTTTCCAGACAATACTCTGTTTATTGCTATTTAAATGCATCAGTAATCACTTTGGACTAGAGTGATTTATAAAGTTTTGAGAAGATATACACTTATACACACACAATAATTTAATGGAAAGTGGTAAAAAAATATATATTTATTCTAACTTTATGAGCAACAGTGTATTTTATCACTTACCATACTATACCGTATGCACTGAATACTTGAAAATTCATGAGTACATGCATTTTAATTCAGATGGCAGTAAAATGGGTGTATATTATTTCAGAAAGATTTTGACTTATGCGTTACTTTATTGCTAATGGTGTTTTCACACCAAACACGAAGCATCAATCAATGTAAAGACACAACATTTGCGTGCAAATGATGGGAATACGTAACATTTGCATCATTTGGTATTTGCACAATCACTCTGTTAATTTGTAAATACATACTTAATTACTAAGCAAAATTTATTGTATGTACTGAATGCATTTGAAATGTCACTCTTGTCTCATTAAGTAGTGACTTATGATGAAGTATTGTAAAGATTAGCCTGCAGTTTTTTATGCTGTGGCCCACATAGGAAGATATTGCTTACACTGTTAAAAAATGTTTGTAGAAATTAATATAATAATAGTAATGTAATAGTAATATTACCGTAAATCAAGGAATAGTACACAACTTAATCCGTAAAAATATATATATTTTAAATGTATGTGTCACAAAGACACAATTACCCTGAAAATAAAAATTACAGGGTTTTTTTCTGACATTTAAATTTAAATTTACAGTAGAAAACCCACCTCACTAGATTTTTTACGGTGAAGTTCTGGCAACCACAGCTGCCGGTATTTTACCGTAAATTAAACAGATTTTTTTATTACAATGTATCATGTTGTGGTCTGAAAGCTTTGTAATGAAAGCATCACTTATATAACAGGATACACTTCAAGATCCATAGTGAAATAGTCCGGATGCCATTCTGAATCTGTAAGTAAATGTTGATCTGAATCGAATGTGATTGCCTTAAGGGCTACACAAATGCTCTGTTGCCAACACTTTTTTTATTTTATTTTGCACATTGGTCTTAACTGAGCTGCAGCATTTTCCATTCTGGAGTGTGAAGAGACTATTTGAATCATTGATGATTAACAGGATTATCATCTCACTTAATTAATCCTCAACAGTGTGTGTGTGTGTGTGTGTGTGTGTGTGTGTGTGTGTGTGTGTGTGTGTGTTCCCCTTGAGAGGCCAGCTGGTGGGGCTCAGGGAAAAATGTGCTAACTGATAACAGAGACCCCCCAAAAAACACATCACACACACATCAGACACCCATTCCCCTCTCTACCCCCCCCCCCCCCCCCCCCCCCCCACACACACACACACACACACACACCTTAAACCCCCAAAACCTCCTGTTTATCCTGTTTACAGAACCCTGCTTCAAATCACCACCATAAACACACACACACAAGAGACTGTACACTAGACACTAGACTGTAAATCTTTTATATAGCATACCGTAGCTCAGCTAGCTCATAGTCTTAACTCAACACTTTCCCTTTTTATAGCAGCCGATACATTTGGTGCTCTTGAGAAATTTTCCACATGTTGATTAATGTGTGTTTACATGGCACATTTTGAGCCTCTCATACAGAGCCGGCTGTGATTGTGAACTACTGTTTATCTAAGCCCAGTGGAGGGAAACCTTTCATCTGCCCTGCCACCATAAAATAAAACTCAGCACCAGACTCAAACTGCTGGACAAACACAATAAACTCTGGACCACAAAGCAATCTCCACACAGAGATCCCTACAGGAAAGTCGGGATCTGCTGTCGCATGTGAGATTACCCAAAAGATTAGTCTGTGTTTATTTGGGTTCATTTTTACACAGAAGGGCATTAAGGACGTTCATGATGTGCTTGTGTGGGTTTAGTTAAAGTGTTATGACACACCTGCTGATGAAAGATGATTATTGAAGTGGACAGAGTGTGTGTATTTTACATTATTAGTTCAGATGGCAGTGAAGTAAGTGTATATTATTTCAGAAAGATTTTAACTTGTGTGTACTTTGTTTCTAATGGTGTGTTCACACCAAACACGAAGCATCAATCAATGCAATGAAAAGTCAATTGCACGTGAATGATGAGAAAATGTGATATTCTTGACATCTGGTCCTCTTGCAATTTGGATTGAGCAAGCACTGAGATTATCCTGCATAGAATATAACTCTAATTGATCCAAACTCCATCCAAAAAATAAGCATTTTAAAAGTTGTTTACTTGTCATCTTGCAGATACACCAGACAAAGCCTGAACTCTGACTTTTTACACATCTGCATCAAGATGTAGTTATATTGGCATACTTTAGATCCATTCACTGCAATTAAATCACAGCTAGATCAGTTTATTTTAGGTTCATACTGCTGTAGTAGCTGCAGTCATCCAGATGCCAAATGTTGAAGTGTTGTTTACATTGGCGCATCAAGTAGTGTTAAAACAACACAAGTTTGATTCACGCAAGGTGAAAATTGTCTTTGTGTGTGAACACATAAGACTATTTCTTTTGTGCAGATTTACAACAAACCCTGAGTGGAAGCATGGCAGGAAAGGCAGATTTTGTCAGAAGTAAAAAGAAACATTTGGATGTTTTTCTTCCCTCATTAAAACCCCCATTAGTTCCTATTTAACCACATCCTTATACATCCTGATGGGATCAAGGCTTTGTTTTACAAGAGACAATCATTTACAGTGAAAATAAAGGAGTTTATTGCATCTAATAACCTTTATTTCAGCAATTACTTCATTCAAATAGGATCCTGTTGCAGATGCAGACCATCCGGGCAGACCAAATACTCTCTGCTCTCCATCATGTCCCTCATCACGGCAGCCATTTGTGCAAGCTCGTCTATCAGGAGTGATCCAGAACAAAGAGCTGGCAGCCAGTAACTCTATACAGGGACATGAAACACTAACCTTTGACCCCACGTGTGATACAAGTGGCAGTGTTGTCCCACAGGTCATCGGTAAACGTGCCAAACACATTCCCGGCCTCCAGCGCAGCCGTTTTTCTGTGTCATGTTATCGGCGGAGCAGCTAAAACACTTGTGACATTTGTTTTTGTGTCTCCGTAAATACAACTCTCTGTGCTGTGATGATAGGATCGACACGGTTTAACTAGTTTGGGAGTTTGGGGTTTATCTGCATGAACTTGTAAATGTTAGTGTTTGCATGAAACATAATACAGATTTATTTTACACTGCCAAACACCTCACTATAGAAACCTTACGTCCTTGAAGGAATCCAAACACTGTATGCAGAGGGCGTGGAGCACAAAGCAAGGCTGAGCTTCAGTCTGAGGTACTGTGTGGAATCAAATCAAACCTTATAAGCTCACATCTGTTTCCCAGACGGCTTAAACAACCAGGACCGTGGTCCTGTTTTAAAGCCCATAATCCATTTCACAAATGATTTCATTAAAGAGTCAGTTCATCCAAAATATGACAATAAAACAACACTTTTTTAGACTTACCTGTAGCAGAATCTGGAGGAAGATCGCTTAGGTTTTATTTGTCCACGTTTTGAGATTTCAGTTTCAATCCAAACATAATGAAGGTGAATGGCATTTAGTTTGTAAAGTACATTTGAACATTTTTTTTAGCAAACAGTGGCCTGGTTACTCTGGATAACAGATGAGAAAGTGCTGATGATGGTCCTTTCTCCAAAATGTTAACTTTTTGAACAAATTTTTCACATTGTGTCACTTTCTGCACATGAAATAAATTTATGCTTTTTTGCATCTGAACAATCTGCAATCTTTCTATGAAATGTGAATGCTTGGTGTGGCTACACTCACCTGATACTGCAGTCCCTCGTGAAAAGCCGGGATTGAGAAGCACAAATTGTTACAACTGACCCATTGCTAAATCACAACCTCAGCGGGTACTTTTGCCGGGCCTGTCAAGCTTTCCCACCAGCAGGTCAATATGGCTTTTTCAACCATATCAGAAAGATATTCCAGAGGACATCATAGCAAATGTATGGCTCTGAAATATCAGAGAGAAGTAGACAGGAGGGATAACAGTATGCACTTGAGTATTTGTGAATAAAGAGGACTTAAAAAATAAGAAAGAACTCACTATTATAATAACACAACAATTTATACAAAGGACAAACATACAGGAACAACAATGCTCTTTCACAGCACAATACGCTAACGTTTTAAGCTAACATTTTAAGCTAACATTTAGCTAAGCCACTTTATAGCATCTTAAACTTTTAGCCATAAACTGTTTCAGCACTACACGCTAGTGAGCTAGCTATTAGGCAGGCTAAGCAGCCTGACTCATTATCCCTGTTGCCTACAAGCAGCTTTTAGACTGCTGTTGGACTTTCAGGTTCCATATACACATTGTGTTTATTGACATTTTTCTGTTGCAAAGCCTTGTTCACCGTCTAGACAAAACCCTTAAAGCATGACAGGCCTCCTGCACTGAGTCACGTTGCTAACGAAAGGTCAGTTCTTTTACTTCGGATAATCCACAGAAGTTATTTTTATCTGTTAACAGATAACTGGATTTTGTGCTGTTACTTTGGCCATAAAATAATAAAAATTAGTTGTTTGTGTTGAAAAAATACTTGAGTAAATCTGTCTAAGGTAATTTGACGTCCTTCTCTCCCCACTGTTAATGGCAGTTATATTGGATAAGTCTCTGGCTAACAGTAAACACCCTCTCAGGTTTACAGCTTCCAGCAGGACTCAGACCTGCAAGGACTCTCTCAGCACACCGCCATGCTACGGGCCTGTAAACTGCAGGGGAGAGGTTTCAGTGTATGAATTGACAGGCAGTCTTTAGCAGGGTATGGTTTTATTACTGGTGGTGGTAGGGGGCTGCAGATGAGGGTAAGGTAGGCGGATGAAATCACCTCCAACAGCTCTGACAGGAGAGGCGTCAAGTCCTGGCATGAAGTCCAGTTTCAGTTTACCGGCTGCTGGATTCAATGCAGCAGAACGGAGGGAAAGGAGACAGAAACATGCATAATTGCATGCATGTTTCCAAACACACACGTAGAGACATGTACACACATGTGTATACTTAACTAAATGCATGGCAACAAATACACACACATCTGTGTCCTGTTACATTATTGCTCACCGTTTTAGTCCTTTTTTTATAGATGCAGTTGGAAGTTCTCCATCAGTTCTTCACTTAGAATAAATGCTTTAAAGACATGTGACAACATCCATCTGAAGGTCTGTATTTACTTCACACCTGTTATAACATCCAGGCCGACAGATATAATCTGAAATCAGATATTCAGTCACGGAAAAACGTGAATCACTGTTTATGTAACACTGTAGCTTTCACAGTATATTTTTACATGTATACTGATCCATATGTAAGTGATAATGTACAGCAAGGAGATCATAGCAAAATAAACTCCTGAAAGAACCTTGAATCTCCCTAAAGGGGTTTATTTTGTAATAATGAGCTGCTCTCAAAATATCAACTTAAAAATGATTTTATTGATTTAATAATTGTATTATTGCTTACACTAAAATTCGTCTAGCTTCAGAACTACGTCCATAGCAACAGTCTGTTATTCAGACGAATGATTGCTCATTGATGCTCATTTATAAACAGAATACAACTCTGATTCCAACATTGAGATGCTGTCAAAAACTTATGTGATTTGCAATCCTTTCCAACCTGCATTCAATTAATTACTGTACAAAGACATCTAATGCTCAAACTGGGAAACTTTTGTTTGTTGTAAACATGCACTCATTCTGAATTTGATGCATTCTGTTTTTCATCATGTTTTGATCAACATCCCAACTAATTTGGAATTGTGGTTGTACAAGTGAGTCAGAGGTCTACTGGTTTTCTCTCCTGTATTTTCTGTGGAAGCAAAATGTTAAAAGGAGGTTTTATTGACAGTGCTTTCATAGCATCAGTCCTAACCTGGTACAGAATCCACTTAGCAACAGTGTCAATGAGGCCAGAAAACATCAACATTCTTGTCAGACACTTTCAGTTGCCAACATGTGGAGAAATCAAACCCGAACCCTCCTTTATTCTGTTTTGGAATTCCACATCTGCTTAGATACAGGTTTCCAAAATGTGTTTTTTATTCTACTAATGTAAAACTTAGATACAAAGCGGCAATCAGCTGGTTTTTGTCTTTTGTCCTGCTGAATTTGAAATATGTAAAACATCAGCTTATTTTTAATAATCTTGGCAAAAGGAATCGCATTAGTCATTCACAATTAGTTTATATAACGGATCCACAGTGATTCTCATTTTTATCTTATCACAGTGATTCTCTTCAGTTAACAAGTCTAAACAGTCCTTTAATAGTTTCATCACAGAGCAGACAGTGAAACTGACGTTAAGTCCAGAGGAGCCCAATAAAGACATGAACCAGGCGTCACGGATGGGAGCCGAGCCAGATGACAGGGAGTCAACAAGTGGGGGGAAAGAAAGAAAGAGAGACACAGTAAGAAAGTACAGAGAGAGAGAAAGCAGTCTGTGTCCCTGTAAACAATAACACAACAGTCAGCTGAATTATACAACAATATTAGCGCAGCAGCGGGGAGCCCTGGCTCTGAAAGTAGTCTGACTGAGGACTCGGGGTGTCTGGCAGGTGGCAGAAGGAGGCAAAGGAGGAAAGAAAAGGATGAGACAGACAAAAGATAAGCAGAGAATGTGAGAAAAAACGAGAAGTACAAGTGAAAAATGGAGAAATGGAGAAACCAGCAAAAAGAGAAAAAGAGAGAGATTTCCCCTCAGACTTTCTCCTTGATTCCCAGCCAACACATTAACAATCGAGGAAGTCTCCACTGACTCGCTGCTGCTGCTCCCTCCTTCCCCTCCCCTCCTCTCACCTCCTCTCATGCTGAGACCCCCCTCCCTCCTGAGAAAGTGGGACTCCCTCTCCTTCCCTCCTCCCTCCTCCTCCTCTCTCTCTGTTCTCCCTCTCCCATCTGAAGCTTTAACACAGTGCAGCGCAGAGCTGGCGGTCACAGTTGCGTCCTGGATTGTAGCAGAGAGAGAGAGCAGCCCTCCTGCAGCCTGAGAGCCCACCACCATGGATGTCAAACTGCTGGCGCTGATGGCTCTGCTGGCCGTGGCCACACATGTACCAGCCTCCAACGGTGAGTCCACCACAGGTTCGGGACACTCTTTGGCATGTTTAATGCTGCTTAGAGATCGTGTTTGAGGGCTTTTTACTTGCTTTTCAGTTGAAGAAGTGTTGCTATATGATGTTTTAGCCTTAAAGATGAGGGTGTGTGGATGTTGAGGCTTTATGTCATTCAGATTATTTTAATATTGGCTGTGTAGGAACTTTTTTAAAACCTGGATTCAGTGTGTAATAGAAACTCAGATCATAAATATAAATGATAAATCTCATCATCAAAGCTTAGGTTTTGATATTGTTGCAAGCTCAGATAAGAATTAATCCTTTTTTAACAAATCTCTGGTTGTGCTCGTGGTTGTTCAACTCTTAAACACTTTGATATTCTGCATTGGTTTTGTCTTGTTACATCTCATGGAAACATGGTTACTAAATAGTGGACCTTTGTGCCAAAGTCATTCATCTCCCATTTATTTGTATTGAATAAATGATTACTGAACAGATGAAATCATGATTAATGGATAAGTCAATCCACTGAAAATGCAACTATTTGGGGGATTTACCATTCTTTTAAAAGCCATTTCTTAAAGAAAAGTGTAGAAAATGAATGGGTTTTGGCTTTTTAAATAGGGTTTTTATTTTTTTACTTTTTGTAATGCTGTGACAGTAAATTTGTATTTTGGACCGCTGGTCACAGAAAACAAGCAATCTGAAGATATCAGCTTGGGCTGGGAAACTCTAAATTGTGACATTTTATCAGCCAAAGTGATATATTGAAGAAATAATCAGCAGATTCATTAATAAATTGAAAATAAATGTTGAATGCAGCTCTATTTAAATTGGTACAGAATTTCAACTGTATCTGACTGTGGTCTGTAATCCACATATTACTGCAGCTTTTTGTGACATTTTATGCTTTCAGGTTATACGACATGATTTCTTAAAATACATCCAGTAGCATATTCTCCAACAATTATTTTCTAATTTATTTTGGACTGAAAGCCTTCACGTACCACAGGAGGAGTGCAGTTTCCACAGTGACCCCACATTAATCCTCCACATGTTAACCTTGGTAGAAGACAAGCAGGGTGTTAAGTTGCCTGGCCAGCGCTATGCTAAGCTTGTTGTTTCGGCCCCGGTGAGACCCCTGATTGCATATTAAAGAGTTAGGTCGAAATGTGTGTATTTGTCCTTTCCCTTTGCTTTCTTTTAATTAGTTTCTAATTAGGGATAAACAATGCGGCGCTGATAGCAGAGCATGCTCGCTGCAGCCCCGGTGCTGCGTGCTGCATAATGATCCCTTAGTTTGCATGAGAAAAGCGGCTGAATGGCTGTGGATCATTAGGCTGATATTACTGAGGATTTAGCCATTTGTGGCAGGACATTTGGTGTTGCATTATAAATGTGAATATCAATAGGAATACGTTGAGTCACAGGACAAAGGTCTGTTAGCTACTTATGATGCACTTGATCTAATTATTCAATCTGAGCGGGACATGGTAGATACAAAGAGTGAGAATTTTTAGATTAGATTAATTACTTTATTAATCCCACAATGGAGAAATTCAACCTCTGCATTTAACCCATCATTTTTTACACACAAGTGAGCAGTCGGCAGCACATTTCTGCGCCCGAATTTGCAAAATCTGCTCTGTGACCTTTTCTAATAATTTCATGGCACATTCTTCAGACTCAAAAAAGCCTTTTTTCCCTTTAAAACCATTTGTTTGTAATCAATGGAGTTAAGCACTTTACAGCTTCAAGACCTTCAGGGGTCCCGATTTAAAGTTTTATTGCAGGGTGTTTCTCTTCATCTCTTCTCTGACATTTTTACAACCATCATCATTTCTTTGGGAAATCTTTAAACTGTATTTCAAATTAAGTACAAAACTACAATCAGCTCAAGTTATCCGTGTGTATCTGTGCTCCTCTGGGACCCCACAGACCTCCACGGAGGCCCGGGGGGGGGGGATTTGTAATCATTTTAAGAATGTACTTGAGGTGATTTCCTCAGAGGCTGTTATGCCGTCTGAGCCGCAGAGTGCTCTTTCATAAAAGGGACAAATATTGGAAATTGAATGTGGAGGACCCTTCTCCATCAGAGTGGCCGGGCTGAATGCTCCAGGAGTGAAAAGCTGAGATTCTGCATGTGTGTGTGTGTGTGATAGATCGAGTGAGAGTGTGTGACTGGTCAGATAAAGGGCTAATCTCTTTTTAATGAACATGTTGTTCAGAGCAATGGCAGGTAAACTCATACGTTCCCATGCTTTGTAAAGGCTTGTTACAGTAGATTAAACATGCTTTTAACTGCTCCACTGAGGGAAGTGATTCATTTGATCACAGCTGAAATGGAAGTAGAAGCTACTGTGTTTGAAATAGGATTCTAATTTAGGTTGATGTAAATATTTAAATCCGCATATTAACCAGAACGACTACTTCTGTGTGCATGAACATCAAGCCTCATGCAAGAACATCTTAACTTTCTCTAAAGTTATCATTAATGCTGGATTTTCAACCTTAATCACTTCAAAGTGCTGGAATAAACTCCTTTAGTGAAAAAAAAAACTGCTCATAACTGCTACAGCAGGTTTGGACCTCTGGTAAATTATACTGGAGAATGTGGCAGGTTCTCACACAGCCACTTAAGAACGAATCAATTTGTACGAGTGGCTGAAGCCAAATAAAGCCTTCAAATTGTTTAATAGCCAAAACATATAACAGTCACTTTGTCTACTTCTGAACAACTAAAATAACTGAGTTATTATGTGTGAACTACAATGGGCATAGGATATTTGCCTGAGTCTTAAATGAATAAATATGATCGAAACCTTTTGAAAATACCTTTTCTTTGACTAATAAAGAATATCATGCAACTTAAAGTGTTCTGCCACACTTAATACACAAAAACAGTATTGGAAGAAGTACTCAGATCATTAACCCAAGTACAAGTAGTTATACAAGTATTAGCATCAAAATATACTAATAAAACCAAGAGTAAGTAAGTTAGTACTAATGCAGAATGGCCTGTTTCAGAATAATAGACTGTATATTGTATTATTGTTTGTTTCTATGGATGAATGTATGTATAATGGTTTTCATGCTGCAGCTGGTAAATGTGTGGCTAATTTTTTATTACTTTTTATTCTGCTGTGTAGATTAATCTGCAATATAAATATATCATATCTTATTTGTTGAGGTTTTGTATTGAGAATCTAATCAAGTAATCAACTAGTTCCTCAATTTATCAAATAAATGCCTCTGAAATGTAACGCAGTAGAAGTATAAAATGACATAAAATGGAAATACAGGTTGAGTAAATTGTAGTTATGAACAGTATTAGGATAAAATTTAGTTGGTTACTTTACACCACTGTGAATAAATAACAAAAGTAATGCAGAATGTGTGCATGCTCTTGAAAGCTCGTTGTTAAGCTCTTCGCCCTTGTATTGATATGAAAGGAGGTTTGTATGAAAATTGATGCAACTTAAAGTGAATCAAAGTTAATTATTTAACTCAACTTTATTATCTACTGATGAGCTCTGTTCAAGAGTGTCCTCTGAATATATTCAACTTGTTTTAACTGAACAATTTCTTGTCTTCATTGATGCTAATTTGTCATTTTTCCTGTTGTGTGTTTGCAGCGAAGCCCATCAGTCTGGTGGAGCGGTGCTGGTGTCGGTCCACTCTCAACACGGTCCCTCAGCGCTCCATCAAAGAGCTCAAGTTCCTCCACACACCCAACTGCCCCTTCCAAGTCATGTAAGTGAACACATGGAAAAGTGCATTTTAATTTACCTAACATAGATTACAAACATACTTATTCTACCACAATCTGAGATCTTTTCCTAAACTTAACCAAGAAGTTTTGCTACAAACTGCAGCTGTTTCGCAACATCAACTCGTGTTAGATTATGGGAGGGAATTACCTTAGAGTCATAGAGGTTGGTTCAAACTGCAATGAGATTAGTGAGCCATCAGTGACACACCATTCTGCTGATTTTACTTATGCATTTTGCTTCATTTTGCCTGAGTGCAGTCCTGACTTTAAATACGGACATATGTATTTGCATAGTTTACTGATTCCTCAATCTACCTCAGCTGATTTTTAAGCCTTTTTAAGACACTGTCTCCTTAAAGGCCACTTATTGTACTGAAATTCATTTCATTTTTCTGATTTAAGGCACTAGAAAAAAGCCACCCTTGATTTATATGTCACATGGCCTCTTAATCTTATCACTCTTAATATTGTTTTTTTTTTTTTTTCCCTGAACTTTCTCCTTTATTGGTTATACAAAATAATTATCTAATAACGCACCACACAATGAAATACAGTGCAGATAGATTGAGAGTGGATGTGTGAGTGATTGGTGTTAATATCCTTCTATTCTTCCCCTAATGAGCGGTCTGAGTTTAAAACAACACGATCGTCTCAGAAAGAGGAAAGCGGTAACAGCCGGAGCTCGAGGGGGGACATTTATGTTTTGCAAAGGAAGCAATAATTAAGGGTCAAAGTGATTACCTTTGTATTTCTGCTGACCCCCGGTATCCCTTATCCACTTTTTCTTTTTATTTCCCGTCTCAAACTGCCCAGCAACACTGAGTATAATGTCACTAGTCTGGAACACATTAACTAAAAAGCCTCATTCATTTGTTTGCTATAGAAAACGGGACGGCAGAAGCCTCACAGCCAAAAGGCTAAAAAGCTGTGGGGCTTCTGCCAGAAAGAGAGGAGGGGGCTAATGACTGTTAGGTGAATGGCAAAAGGTCAGAGAGGACGCAGAGCGCTGCGGCCGCGACACAAACTCCCTCTAACCTCGCTCCAGAAAACTGCCAGAAGAGTCAAGAAGTCATTCAGACAAGCCCGCAGAGTTGCTCCGATATCTCTATTGAGACAGATGAAAGAAAGCCGGTAACACGACACCCTCTGCCCCCCCCTCTTGTGTCCCACCGTGCACCCTCATCCCACCCCCTCACCGCCCCAGCATGCTGTTGGTATTAACTTGCTGTGAAGTAATTACTACCTGCTGCTTGTGGAACTCAAATTCCAGCCAAGTCAATTAGGGTTCGAGCTCTCAGTTGGTCAGCCAGACAAGCAGACAGATAAACAGGATGAAGGGAGACACATCAAGAGCTCCTGAGCGGATGAGCGGGCCACCTCTAATAAAATAAAGAGGAGGGGAAGAAGGGGACATCCCCGGAGGAAAAGCAAACACAGATCCAGTTACTGAGCTGTTTGGCCTCCTGACTCGCATGTTAGTTTGAGGGATTTGGAGCTGATGCTTGGGTTGATGCTCCTGAGCTGCTCTTTTAAGTTAAGGGACCATTTGCTCATTCGCTCGCGTGTGTGCAATCCAAATGGAGTGAGGAATAGGGGAGGTGCCATATTTAAGGAGAGTGTCGGGCCTCAAATTGAATCAGAAAGCAGTGAAGAGGGAGCAGTGAGGAGGCGCGGGGGAATGTGTTTAATTTGCAGAGCCGTGTGATGGAGAGATGAGGGAGGAGAAAGAGGAACAGTGAGGCGAGACACCTCTTGAGTCGTTAACTCTCATACACGACCTTTTGCCACAGAGGTGTGAAATCCACATGTTTGGAGGGGGAGCGAGACCCCGCTGCTGGCTCTCTCCCTGTTCGCCCCAACAGATCTGACACTCTCCCAGCAGTCTATCTGATAACAGAACAAATCCTCTCCTAAATATTTGGCTCAGCTCTCCGTCAACAGGCCACACATCACTGGCACGAACACACGCTCTCTGCGGCCGCAGAGCTGGTCCTCATAAAGTGGGACTGAAATCCCTCCAGCTCCTGATTCAGTCTTATGCTGCAAATTACATCCTGATGAGTAAATACTGAGCAACATGTGAGCTGTAAAATTGAATTTTTGGAGAAGATTTTTTTTTTTTTCTCAGGCTGTCCTTTAGTCAACTAATGCTTTCACACTACACAACTTTAGCCCTGATTTTACACAATGATTCTCATGTGAAAACTGCGGATATCTCGAAGGCTATATATAAGAGATAAGAATAAGTAAGTAGAAGTGATAATTATAATAATTTTTTTGGATCGTGCTTTTTCATTTTTTGACCAGCCAACCCAAATCAGTGATATTTTTGAGTAAGTTTAAACCTTCATAAACGCTTTAAAAAACTTGAACCCGCTGGGTTGACCGGCTCATCACCATAAAATACTCATTGGCAATTTCTCCAGCTGAAAGACCTTATAGTGTGTGACCCCCTGTGGTCGGTCAGTCATGTAGTCATGTACAAGTTTGAAAGTTCTGTAATGTGAACTTAAATCAACTCAAATCAAAAATATTTCTACACAAAGAATCATCTACAAGCATATTTTTTTAATCTTGTATTTAACAGAGATATGCTCTAAAGTTTCTTAGAAAAAGGTCATTCAGCATGAAAAAAAAACTTTTTTCTCAAAATATATTTTTGTTCCTTACTCACTTGAAATAGGTTTTTAAAATGCGCTCATTTGAAAAAAAAAATCAAAAAAGTGTTTAATATATATTTTTTATTTTTTTATTCATAAATATCTAATAGTGATAGATAACTTATTTGAAATTAACTGATTTATTGGAATGTTATTTAATCAATCACAATTACATTTCAATTATCTTGATAACACAGCATTAACATTAACAGATGAACAACATAAAACATCTGAATTAAACACAAATGCAACTATACACAATCTGAATGACATTTCTAATACAATCATATAAATATCTAATCTTATAAACAAACCAAATAGCACCATAAAACACCCAGTAGTGATAGAGAACATAACCAGCCTTTATGTTTGTTTTACCATAAATCCTATTGATATCTTACAGAGAAGTGTCCTCCACTCTCACAAAACATTTGCTCAAACAAATGTGTGAATACTCAGAGCTTCAGCTGTGTCCCCTAATTAACATAATTTAAGGGCTAAGATCATTGATGTCTTCTAAGCCAGCCTGACCAAAATGCTTTCCCCTACAACTCTACATCAGACAGAGGAGTTAAGAAGCTTTGTGCATGGTACAAAGACAGCTTTACAAGCCACTCAGTACAGTGTGATGGCCGCTGTGAGCCTCCCCTCCAGCTGTCCCTGAGTGGAAACAGAGAGCTGTGATTTTTCACCGCCGGCCGGAGGGTGACAGCGTGTTATGTGCGGTAATCCTCCGGTTATTCGGCATGGATGTGTTGTAGGATGTGCTGAGGTTTTTAGAGCTTAGCTGAGGTGTTTCTGAGCTCAGCCTTCATAAACAGCATCAGATATTATCCTGACATATTGTGTTCATTTCAGAGTCAGGCTGTCAATAGAGCTGATGTTTTGTTTTATGCATTAACAAAGTAATCTGGGTTCTTTTTTTGATTAAACATAATGCAGGTTAGCTTATGTTAAATTAAGCAGCACCTGTGTGATTGTTTTTTCACTATTGACATTAAGGTGACAGCTTGTTAGAAGTAGTAATCCTACTTCTAACAAGCTGGGATGTACCGTAAGAAGTGGGCTTTCATAAAAAATGTAATATATTATTTTGATTTATTAGCCATAAAAAGCTTAAATTAAAGACATATCTTTAGAGCATTATCTCTTCAATGTAAACAATTTCACCTCCCAAACATATACGTATAGTGTTTTTATTGTACTTTGAGGAATTATAAATGTTACTTATGGCGCATTTAGGTTTAAAAGAGCATACCAGCGGTTTGTGTGTTTGGGTTTAATAACTGCAAATTGCTTACATAGTATATGTCTTCCCACCATCATTATCTAAATTATAGGCTACATGGCTTTTCAGCAAATTTTCCCACATTTTAAGAAGTCATTCTTTTCCATTAATTAGATCACTTTGCAAAGAGCAGAAGTTTGCTTAAGAAAGGTCCTCCATCACAGAACTTGTCACCTTTATTCTAAATCAAAAGTTACGTTTATAGTTCATTGGTCTTGCAGTTGTGAGCAGGAGCTGTTCTGAAAATTGACATTGTACAATGACTTCTACATGTCTTTTAATCATCTTCAAAATGTAACATGTTATCATATACAAGCCTGGCAACATGGCATAACTAAGTTTAAAAGGAGAAGGGAAAATTCACTGCTGTTACCAAGTTTGCTTAAATTCGGAACACAGATATATTATGATGATGCGTTCAAGGAGGCTCCAACATCAGACACTATTGACTTTAGACTGTATAGAAAGATGGATAGCCTGACAGCTCCCCATAAGTGAAGCCAAATCTCCATCGATTGGCTTCACTTTGGAGAAAGTGGAGTGGGACTTGCATCTTTAATTTGTTGTTTAATTTCTGAATTTGATTGTGTTTCATTATCGTTGATTTACGTCAGATTTCTACCAATTTGTGGAGTTTGGACTACTACAAACAGTATTTTAAAAATATTCTTTCATGGTATTATGTAACTTTAGAAAGATTAAAGTTGATAGATTATTTTTTGTGATGGGTTACTTCCACCAAGCAAGTTCCAAATTTCTATAATGAATCATGGGGTACTGACATGAAACTGCTGGCTCTCTAGAAGTCAGGAAATCAAGTTAGAGTGTCTCAAACTGTGGGGCACGCAGAGGGAGGGACAACTTGTGTTAAGCTTCATCTCATAACTTTATCAAATCTGAGCACACATTTTTGTGTGTGGCTTATCATCATTTGAACTCATATAAAAAGATGCTCTTGATGAATTTAGAACTAAAGCTTAAGAATAATGATGTTTTTAGGTTTTCTCCAGTGTCACATTGATCCATGTGACAGTTATCTGTACAGACATGAGGAACAGGAACTGCTAAAAAATACTTCGGTTTTATTTTAATTATGCAAATTTGCTAAAATGTAAATAACTATAGGCTAATAACAAATGGGGATCAATTCGTAGCCACCAGCCAAGGAGTACTTGCCATCATTACACTTCCTGTTTACTTCTCCATTTACATTTTGTCTGAGGGTGGCGTGCACACTTCATAACCCACATTTGGAAAATAGTCCACAATGAAATTAAAATGTTGTAAAACACATTTTACTTAAGCTTCTGATTGTTAGTTACTGAGCTAAACATGCAAAACCACCTGTGTGGTCCTGTGTGGAGGAAAATGGTTCCAAATTGAATGACCTGAATGAGTTTCTTTAAGGATCTGTGTTAATTAAAATGCCACTCAAGTTTCCCTGAGGTCACTGAGAGGTCTTGTTACAGTTCGGTTGACCACACAGCTAATAAAATAGATACAATCTCTGTAGTGTACACCATCACCGGATGTTCGGCGACAAAGGAAGCCCCGAGGTGAAAATATTCTGCAGTACACATCCATGAATCTGATTTATTACTTGTGAGTTTAAACTACTTTTCATGCTCTGTATCTCTGCTTCTGCTGCTTCATGTGAATAACACTGTAACTGCAGATGTTTGAGCAGAAATACTTAGAATATAGCATCTAATCCTTCAAATTCTACTTTTTTCTCTCACAGTGCAAAGCTGAAGAACAACAGAGAAGTTTGCATCAACCCGGAGACCAAGTGGCTGCAGCAGTACTTAAAGAACGCCATTAACAAGTAAGAAAAAAACCCTCCTCACTCTCTCTGCGCAGACACAAGCACTGACAGACAGAAATGAAATACGGCGCTCTCCTCTGCTGAGTTTAGAGCCAACAAAGAAGAAATAAACCACTGTTACAGATGACCATTTCTCAGTTTCCTGCCGACAGTTCCTCTTTAAAATCACTGACACAGTTGATGTAAGCTGCTGAGTTATTATCTGTGAAATAATTAGCATCACGAAAGAATAGTGATAAATCTGCCACGAGTACGTCTGTTTCCTTTTTTCTCATAAGTATGTATCTGAGGATTTTAACCTCTCAGCTCGCTCACAGTTAGCACACCAAATCATGTGTATTTTTTAACATGACTTCTTTTTATTCCTATGAAGTTTTTTCCATATAATTATCGTCACTAATTACACATCAGCGACAGAGTTGTCCCAGCCGGGGTGCAGCATTGTGGGTAAAAACTATTCATAGTAAAACTGCAGCAGCTCATTCAGTTTTTAATGAGCTTTGCAGTTAAATTGTGTGCATTCCTCGTTAAAAAAAAAAGCTCCCTAATGTCTGGTGGTGATTATCGCCAGGCTGCATGTCTGCTTCTTAAAACTATAAACACTTAAAAACACAACGTGAAAACAAATAATAAAATAATTTCTGAGGCTTTACGAGATATTGTTTACTGTGTTAGTAAAAGACCTGCAAGGAGACAGAAGTGCTTTCAAAATAAAGTCTTATCCTGAGAATTATCACATTTTATTGAAGCAGGCATGTGGTGGAGAGCAGAGTATCTGTTACACATTGTAACTGATGAGCAAAGAGTGTCCAGTGTGTCAGAGATACAAGTATTTCTTCTTCTTTAATGTAATGATCCCTGTTGTTCATGTTTTAAGGTCAGTGTGTTATGAGTGACAATGTACAAGTGTTTGGGTGGTTTGAGTGGTTTTTGGAGGTCAAATTTAGTGCATTGGTGGAAGAAGTATTCACATCATTTACTTAACTTAAAGTAGTAATACCACACTGTGAAATTACTCCACTATGAGTAAAAGTCTTGCATTTAAAACTTGCTGAAGTAAAAGTACCAAAGTATCAGCATCAAAATGTACTTAAAGTATCAAAAGTAAAAGTACTCATTATGCAGAATGGACTCACTGAGATTATTTGATATATTCCAAATATATTATTGGATTATTATTATTATTATTATTGATGCATTTATGTAAACAGCATTTTAATTTCCTCAAGGTATGGCTAGTTAAGTAGTTAATATACAGTAATGAGGTTAAATTAAAAAAATGTCTAATCACTTTAAATTGTTCATGTTTTTCATGTTAAATCTCAACCTGAAGAGTAGCTAAAGCTGTCAGCTAATGGAGTGGAGTTAAAAGTACAATATTTGCCTCAAAATGTAGCAAAGCAGAAGTATAAAATTAAATTACATAATTTGGAAATACTCAAGTAAAGTACAAGTACCTCAAAATTGTACTCAAGTACAGTACTTGAGTAAATGTACTGATTAAGTGTTGCAGACTGCAGACATGCAGACTGTATGACTGTGAGGAAAAAGTGGCTTCAGTACTGACCGATGGTCATTAGCAATTGGGAAAAAAAGACAGCAAGTGTGTTAAGTGCTAGCACCGATCATGATAGGAGCTGTGAATGAATGGTTTAAAACTCCACCTGTTCTCACCAAAGTCAGGTGTTCTTAGATAAAGAATCGACAGAGAACACAGACTGTATAAGCAATAAATTGTGTTTATGAGGATGTAGCGTATGGGTGTGTGTGTGGGTGTGTTTGTGTGTGTGTGTGAGGCTCTGTAGAAATGCCTTTTTTACTGCATGGCTGCTCTCTGTCAGCATCACCCTTTTTCATGTTCAGTTACAGTTTCATATAAGTTACACTTACACATATGTTATGATGTTCACCCATCAAAACTGTTTGCCAACACCTGAGGCCCCTCACATGTCCATGACCTCTCTGTTTCACACAGCTCTTTTAATCTCCTCTGTTAGAAAAGATGAGGTACAAAGGTTGAGTCCTTGCTGCAGAGATCGTGGGTTTGATACTGACCTGCAGCCCTTTGCTGCATGTCATCTCCTCTCTCTCCACCTGTTCCGTCCATTAAAGGCAAAAAAATGCCCCAAAATTATACTTTATAAAGGAAAGATCCACATAACCCAGCCTCCTTGAAATCATATTCAAGCTATATTTGGGCTGTCTTTTGGTTTTAACAATCAATTTAATCAATAATCTATTTTAATTTAATCACGATTAATTGCATGATTGCCCATAGTTAATCGCATATTAATTGCACATTTTTCACCCGTTTAAAATAACACTTAATGGGAGATTTTTTTCAAGTATTTAAATAAATTATAAACAAAGTAAACACAAATTCATAGAACTAGAGCTACGTTCAGTAACTACTATTTCCCACTGCTGGTCTGTCTCACCCAGAGGTAACTAAGATTGCTTGTGCAGTCTTCATACAAGTTGTGTGTCTGTTAGTGATTCCATCTGGTCCAGCAAAAGAATAGAAATAATGACCTTCTTGCTCTTTCCAGGCGTATAACTAACTTCTCTTTTTCTCTCCAGGGTGAAGAAGAACAGAAGACGCAATAACAAGAAGAACTAAACACAAGGGAAGACGTGTCTGTTGTCAGGCCCTGGCGTCCCCAGGTCGAACCTGTATACCTCCCTGTCACTGCTATGGATGTATGTAAACACGCTGTATGTACCCGTCCACCTCTCTGGACCGCTTGCAGAACCAGCACTTCACCGCCACACGGTGCCGCCCCCAGCACCGCCACCGATCCCTCTGGACACCCACGCAGCCACCTCAGACTCTCCTTGTTAGCACCAAGTGCAGCTATACCGAGACATGACGGGACACATGCTAATGTCAGATAAATTTGTGTGTGAGGGAGTATGTGTTTGAATGTTCAACATATGAACTAACTCAGACTGTGTGTCTGAATATAGTATTTTCTTACTTCACAAAGACAGACAGGAACAAGTGGGGCTTTTATGGGTGATGCCACTTTCATGTCATGTCAGAAAAATATTCACATTTATTCTCCTAGAAGGAATTGTTATTGGGATTTTGTTTGCTGGTTAGGGTTGTATGGTTAGGGTTGTAGGGTTAGGGTTATAGGGTTAGGGTTATAGGGTTAGGGTTGTAGGGTTAGGGTTATAGGGTTAGGGTTATAGGGTTAGGGTTATAGGGTTAGGGTTGTAGGGTTAGGGTTATAGGGTTAGGGTTGTAGGGTTAGGGTTGTAGGGTTAGGGTTGTAGGGTTAGGGTTGTAGGGTTAGGGTTGTAGGGTTATAGGGTTAGGGTTGTAGGGTTAGGGTTGTAGGGTTATAGGGTTAGGGTTGTAGGGTTAGGGTTGTAGGGTTAGGGTTATAGGGTTAGGGTTGTAGGGTTAGGGTTGTAGGGTTAGGGTTATAGGGTTAGGGTTATAGGGTTAGGGTTGTAGGGTTAGGGTTGTAGGGTTAGGGTTATAGGGTTAGGGTTGTAGGGTTAGGGTTGTAGGGTTGTAGGGTTAGGGTTATAGGGTTAGGGTTGTAGGGTTAGGGTTGTAGGGTTAGGGTTATAGGGTTAGGGTTATAGGGTTAGGGTTGTAGGGTTAGGGTTATAGGGTTAGGGTTGTAGGGTTAGGGTTGTAGGGTTAGGGTTGTAGGGTTAGGGTTGTAGGGTTGTAGGGTTAGGGTTATAGGGTTAGGGTTGTAGGGTTAGGGTTGTAGGGTTAGGGTTGTAGGGTTTCTATAATTGCAAACTGAATAAGTGTTTAACTTACAAACAGCAAAGGGAAGTTCACACAAGTCACAGTTTCAGTTGGTATTTTATCGTATTTTTACATTTTATTCGTCCTACTTAAATGAGAAAAAAATACTAGGGGAGGATGTCTTACAGACGGGTCAGACAGAGCAATTTTTAGCAGCCTGGGGTGACTTTTTGTAATTGTTTTTCATGAGAGTCAGCGTTTTGCTTGCCGATTTTGGCTTGCTGAGCAATAATATTTTTCAAAAGTGCCCTGAACGCCTTAAGTTGAAAAAAAACTGGCATTATTTGCGTTCAATCAGATGAATCTACATGACAGGTGATGCGTTGTTTGCCTTGCAACAATTGAAAAAAAAAAAAAAAAAAAGAAGCAGCAAGTTGCTCATTTTGTAGACAAGCAAAGCACTCTGTCTGATTGGGGCTTTAGATGTACACATTTCCTCTGATAAGAAGTGAAAGTGGCATTACACTATAACTGAGGGCTCATGCGGCAATAACAGAGGCTGGCCAATGAGGTTAACTCTTCACAAGCAGTGACCAATCAGGGCAGATGGTGCTACAACAGCATTTTATTATCTTCAAGCTTCAGGCTCCACCATCAGGAACAAAACAGATGGAAGCTCTCACACACTGCAAAGAAACAAGCACTGATCTTATGGTGCTATATATTCAGTATAAGAGGTCAGAGCCTTTGCCATAATTATATTTCACTGTTTATCTTATGCAAGATTTAATATGTCTTATATGAAACATGTTTTTTTTTACCAGTCACAAAATATTTAAAGTGCTGTTGTTGGAGTCTGATGTTGAAAATAAAATGGAAAGTTGATGTTGTGCTAAGGCCATAATGTACTGATGAATACAAGAAATACGTGAAACACTTATCAATGCAGCTTTTTTGTTGATTGACCACATCAAAAAACAGAGACCAAATATTTAAACAGTAAAACATGCAAACCTGTGGACCTCAAAAAAGCATGAATTTCCATTCCATTTATTGCTAAAAAAAAAAAAAATGAATCATTTTAATATTTTCACCTCATTGAAGTAAATGTATGTCATGGCAACAGCAGTATTTTCATACCAACACCTGTCCTTGGTAGGAATGAAAAGCTAATAAATTGTTGCATAAAACAGCTGAATGATAAACGTCACAAAGGGAGTATTCACGGTGGCAAAAGGAACGTTTTTTTTAATTGTTCTTTTTTTATATATATATATTTGAGCCACTTTATTATCAGATGTGTCTTTTAAATGTTTTATTTTTATATTGTGTATAATCTTACTAAATGCTTTTTTAATGCAATGTACAGTAGCTACTAAATGAAGGCTATTAGTCCATAAAATGCGAGAAACAGTATTAAGTTTCATTTTTAAAGGTTTCATGCAATATTTCACATATATGTAATGGTTTGTTACTACACAGTATGCAACACTAACATCCTATTTTTATCATATTTTTTTGTAGATAAAAAAAAAAAAACACCAAACAAATCAAATATGGTCCTGTTGGTGTATTGTTCTCTCCATACTGTTTCATTATCAACCAATCTGACATGTAACAACAGTGAACTGAATAAAATCTGTAAAGTTCAACAAACAGTTACTGAAAACAAAAGCTGCTGTCATTGTGTTACATGAGTCAGGAAACTATTCAGCCCACGTTGAACACTTGATTCAATTTTTCATAGTTTCGCTGAGGTTGATGTATGATGTGTCAAAAGAGCCACTGAGCCAAAACAGAACAAAACGTCTGAGATCCAAGCGAGCGACATGTGCTTTCAATCTGGACACTCCCAGCACCCCCAGGGCTTTCTTTTCACTTTCACTCAACTGTTGCCATGCGGCGCATTTTATTTTTCCCCCCTAAAGTTGTATTGTAAGTCCTGTTGGTCATTTCTATGGTTTTTGTTGTGTATCGTTTTACATGGTCTGGTTGCTGAGTGCCTGATCACAGGTGATACTCATATCAATTTGCAGCTAATGGTGCAATAATCCTGTAATTTACTTCCCATTAATGTAATAGAAGGTAATGGACATTAATGTTATATTATTATACTCATTTGTTTAAATACATTGCTAAATAAGATAAAATTGTTCAAGTTTCCACATGCACTGATATGCAATGATAAAAGTCTAGTTTTATCTAAACCACCACCCATTTCCAAATTACTTTATAGAGGTAAATCTAGAAAGAAAATTGTGTTTTTACTTCTTAAAACATCAACCTATGTAATGATATTTATCTTAATAAGAAAATATATTGAAATTATAGAAAATGTGAAAAAAACTTTTAACCACACTGTTAGCAGCATTTGTCATTACTGATTCATGTAATAACACATAATTAGTTGTATTAATCAAACTAAGAGCTTCTATGTTTATTGTTGTAAAAATTTAACCCGTACAGTGTTAGTGCCACTCTAATTAAACTGAGAATATTTACTGTGATTAAATTGTGTCAGAAAAACCCATAGTTCCCTTTATCATTGTGCAAAAAGAGCTTTTACAGAAAGTTTTTGTGTGTATTATTTGGACCAAATACACATTCAGGTTCACATTTATGGCCAATAGTATGTAAGAGGGTGCATGTGTTCTTCTTTGGGACCCCGAGACAATGTGAAATGTTTCTTTTGAGGCAGCTTCTGACACATATTCTTTATATACGTGAGATGTATTAGAGTATTAATCTCTGTATTGTCGCTGTTTGTAAACCAAGAGGCAGTATTTTAGCTATGATACTCAAGCCCTTTTTCAATAAAGTCATACGATATAAAATCAAACACATGACTGTATTTTATCTGTCAAAACTTTTTTGTATATTTCATTGCTTGCTGGATACACTGGTTATCTAGGTTATTGTTTTTTAATTGATTTTTATATAATCAATATCACAATCTTTCCCTTACCATTCAGACTTAGGATGCAAAGCTTAGTTTTCAGCGCTTTGTATAAAAATGTAGCCGGGATTTAGATATAAAATGTAGAAATTGATTAGACAATCATAACAACAAAAATAGGGACCTCGCAGGTCGTTGCCTGCTCGGGCCCTAATTACACATGATCATTTTTTAACAGCTGCGGTCATTTTCAGTACACTGGGCTTTGTCTCTTCTCACATACTAACATAAGGCAAACATACGTCAACAACCATTCTGTTAAGCTAACGTCACGTTATAGGTCCATTTTAGCTATATACACTGGTGTCTCATTAATTTGTCTCATGTCCTGAAACAAATCCAAAAGCCAATTGTTAAAATACGTTGTGGGTATGGCAGTATTAGCCATGCTAATAATATCTCACCATAAAGAAAATGGACCCATCAGGGGCTAATGTTTACGCTTACCTAGCTCCAACTGTGGCTGCAGCCACAGTTGGAGCTTGTCGAACAAAATGATAACATTAGTAACATTAAACTTGTTGTCCCAGAGCACATGAAAAACATGAAAAACGTTATAAAAATGGAATTTGGAATAACAATTCTGCTAGCCAACGTTAAACTCCATGAAAGCAGAGCTAACACCTAATAGGCCAATATATCCAAACTATGATAGCTAGCTTTCGCTAAATTAAAACAGCTACACCTTAGCAGGCTAGCTAGTAGTCCCAAGCTATCGTAATATAAGCCGATTAAGGCTATCATGACACTACTGAAGGAGATTTTTACCACAAGGCATGTTCCCCCACCCCAACTTTCCAAAAACGCATTGGATTTGAATTTATTAATTAGGTGACCTATTTTCAATTCAAAACGTCAAGTTTTGCAGAAAGGTGACCAGTTAGCATGCCACGTATATGTCATTTCCAGGAGACAGGGTTGATATTTGGAGGCTCGAATCAAACGGAGCTAAAAATAGGTCATAGAAGCACATCTGTTGAGTCAAGTGTGGATTCTCAGTGGGTTCAGCACTATGAGCAACCCATTTCACAATACAGATTGAGTTAATAGAAGTACCTTAAATTTCACTTGGTACAGTTTTGAAGTTGAAAATGCTGAGCAGAAGAAATATCTGTATTTCAGTAACTGTCACAAGGAGTTACGCAGTTATTTTGATGATAATAAAAAGTGTCTGCACCACACCTCCGACAGGTGGGTTAAGTTGTACTACAGACGATTCGACCTCTCTTTCCACAGAGAGAAATGTAAATCACAAACCAGACTTCCTGCTGCAGTTTCACCAAAATAATCCAGTTCAAACACAAAGGCACCACCTCTCCAAAACCTCACGAAAACAGTCAACCACCTTGAGGCTCCATGAATAATTCAACAGGACTATCACTTGACATTTTCCACCTCAGAACTGAAACCTATTCAGCAAGTCCTTTTCCAGTAAAAGAGGAAAAGAGGAAAGGCACATGTAATGGCCATTAACATCCCTTTCTGATATTCTAGCACCTGAAGTTTCAAAAAGTATTAATTTGTGCTGGTTCATTACTCGTCCACAGCACCAGGGAGCCCATGTAGCTTTATAAAGCTGTCAGCTCTCATAAAGTGGAGCCATGTAGAGCGGATTAATTTCATGGTACAGTTCTTACCTCTGACCTGAGTGTAGATATATACGAGGAACATGAGACATGGTTTTGGACGTGGACCAAGTGGTTTAGAGGGCAAGAGTTGCATGTTTGGGCCTTTTAGGCACATTCAGAAATGATTATGGGATTTCTGTGCTGTGCTTACTCAGCTGAGACCCGACCACAATGGAGGTGGCTGACATATGTACAGGATGTTTATCGATATGTATATTTTTACTGACACGTTGCTGTGATGCAGTTCAGCAGAGGGGATTTAGATGTTTTTACAACAAGAGAGAGGCCTGAGGTCAGTATGTGAAATATTCTTATTAAAACGAGATAACACATTACAAGCCAGTTGTGACTAATAAAATAAATCCAATGGGCTAATTAAAGTATGAAGCCAACATACGCTATCCAAAGGAGAATAATAAAAGTACAGATTGATGAAGAGACATATCAGCAGGTGAAGCGGCAGAGTAAATGTTGACACAAATGTTACAGGACCTCACACACAGTTCAAGGAGACAGCAAGGGATATATGATGAAGTAAATGTAAGTGTCCCGTATACGACACACCTTTTATGCTACGCAGTATAGTAGGTCATACTGCGTGTGCTCTCAGTCAGCAGATAAAGGTCAAAGGTGAACTCTTTGGCTGATTATTAACATGATGCATCATCCTTCATTCATCTTTAATTAAAATCAAATTGGTGGTGTTGAACTTGTGGACTGTAAAAGAGAGTTTGAGAGTTCATCATGTACGTTTGACATATCAACCAAGTGGCAACCTCCGAAGGGGGGATAAAAAAATGTACCAATGTAGAAGTGCTGAAAACTACAGTTTCTAAATCCCCATAGACCCCCATGGTAAAATATCCAACTTATTGGAATAAAAAACATGTCTGGTACATAAAGCGGTTTTGGTCTCTATAGCTAATATTCCCATTTATGACAGCTGTATGGGAGGGGATTTTTCTCGCTCATTTAAATTATATTAAGGCTTAATATATAAATGAACAAATACTTACTATGAAAAGATATAGTAGATTAATGGTGTCCTGGCTAGAAACTAAACTCACATTCTACTGTTTGCTTTTGATATTAATTATGCTCCTGAGCTATTCTACTGTGCACCTGTGCTGAGCATAATCTTCAAATAAACACCTGAAACAAAAGAGATTTTTTTCTGTGAATCTCCCCTCATCTTGAGTCATGTAGGAACCACATGAAAACAACACTGCTTCGCTCAGCACACAGCAGCCTTCAACTCAAATCACCGGAGACAGAGAACATAACCAGGTTGGACAACAAATTGCCCGGCTGATTTGGTCTTGGAGGTTGTGGGTAATCCGGTGTGATTTGAGGCCCTCAGCTGTACATCTTTGAACAACTTAATACCAGCCGGCTGAATGGAAGTTAATAGGAAACATGTTGGCTGAACAAAACCACAGGGGGCAGTGGTCTGTGTGTGTGTGTGTGTGTGTGTGTGTGGTAGGGGTAGGGACAGTGAAGGCTGTCAGTGCGACAGGCTCACAATCTGAGGGTAATTCCTTCAGTTTCCTGTAGACAGTTGCCAAATAAAAAGAAAACCGGGGCAACAGACGATAACATGACTTTTCCTGCTGTGGTCATGGGCCTGATGCTGAAAGGTGAACTGAATACACACTCACTCACACACACACAACTAAAGAAAGGCTAAACACCCTAAAACACATACAGAATTGTGTGGTCAACCCTCCGATATGGATGCTGAATATGCTTAAAATGCAGAAGCAAGCACACACTTACAATCAAGTACAAGTTGCACACAAAGTTGTGACTCAAAATGTGAAGCAACCATCAAGTCCACATGGATAAACTTCAACTTCAAAAAGGAAAAAAAGCCTGATATGATAATTTGGCTAGTAAAAATTCTACTAGAGGTCTTTATCAGCCTTCATGAGCCACTGGTATAAACTGTAACACTACCTACAGGCCTGTGGTAATATTTTTTGGTCTAATTGTACTTTTGCTAAGCCTCTCCCAAAACATAGTTTTCCAATCAAAGCTAAGCAACTTTAACCAGACATGATAGGTCTGTCAAGCTTTGGATATATTGAAATGTTGGGCATGAGACTGTAGTAAGGGCAGTACTCTGTGTCATTGATGGCATGAAATGCTTTCCCCAGCAGACTTCTGCAAGCGTAAAGGGACTGGGTGATCCGCTGCTAGCAACACGGACGGTGTCAAAAAACATTCATCTGAACACACAGTCCACACTGTGCTGACACACAAAAAAAGTGAAGTATCTGCAAAGTTTCTCTTTAAAGAGTGTGCACAGTGTGTTTCTTAGCATTTTCAAAACCAAAAAAGAAAAAAAAGTGGAAGGGATGTATTCAAGCTGTCATTAGCATGCCGGCTAACTAGCATTCTTAACATGGACAGTTTAAAGAAGTGGACGTAGCTTCCGGGTCTACAAAGTGACGCCAATGTGGAAAGCAATAAACCTGCATTACTTTTTATGACCAGCAGGGGACGAAGAAGAAAGTGTATAGAAATCTATGAGAATATCTAATAAATATTTCACACTTGATTTATTACTTATTAATTGGTTACTTTCAGATGTTCTTCAATACAGCATGATGTTCATTTTGGAGATTATGGTCAGGTTGGGCTACCTTGTGATTGACAAGTGACCTGTCAGTCAGGAAAGTATTGTATAACCATACACTGTGGTTCTCAGTCAGACCTATACTGTCGTCCAAATATGATCATCAATATATACTTCTTTTATACAGTCGGTGTAGTTCTAGTAGCAACATTTACTTCCAGAGCCAAGGAGCACATCATGAGCTTGTTTTGTGGGGTTACAGGCTATGTTAGAAAATCCCTGTTCAGGACATCCAGTGTGTGGGAGCCAGTCCTGGATGCTACTATATCAGTGTTCAGTCCTGCGTATTTATAGACATAGAGGTATACAGCTGTGGATGCTACACATAATGTCCAACTTTTATCAGTGTGTTCTCAGTAGTCGGTGGATTAACCTCACCCTGGAGTTGACCGCTCTGTGATTCCTTCAGCAACATGTGTTTGAGTCCCTCGTCTCTCTGACTGCGTGGTGACCCCTCCACATAAATGGAAGCCCTGGTAACCCCCCCGACCTGCCAACACCCCCACCCCAGAACACACATGCTATCAACAATCAGCATCAACAAACACAGGCTCAAAAAGACGGACGAGGTTTGCGCTGCCCACAGTGATCACTCTTTTCATATGAAAGAGGAGAGTCAAAGGCAGTGCCGTAGTCGAGGGAGAGAAACAGGGATAAAAGAGTTCACAATCCCAGCCGTCACAGAAACCACATATCCCACAAGACACTTCTTCTCTATCAAACCGACAGCTGTTAGCGTTAACAGCTCTGGGGGGGTTGGAATGTCATTAGATCCATCATGGCCGAGCGTTCAATGTGTCCCTAACCTAACATTGGAGAGAGGGGCCATGGGTAATGCTATTGGAACATGTTGATCAGTGTTTCCATACAGGCACATCCCTAATGTTTGAAGGAGAGACAGGCCGGAGCAGAGGGCTGAAAAGAAGGAGAGAAAAAGAGATGAATATCACCATTTATCAGCAATGAGCCCCAATTGTTCCACAGCAGAGAAAAGGATGTAATACATCTTTGTTTATTAGCATTTTCTGAAAAAAAGTCTGAGAGAGAAAAAAAACACATGTCATCATTCACGGCTCATTTTAGAAGATGTCACGTACAAAAGGCTCGCAATGATCCCCATTTAATGAGTCATTCCACTGTGATGCAGAACCAAGCGGCCTGTGTCTTTGTTGCCTGGTTATCAGACTCCTCTGCTGGCACTCAACAGACAAGCATCATTAACTAAGTGGAGATTTGACTTCCCAGCTATTTCCTTTTGTAAAGCAGGCATGCCCTGCAGGCAATTACTACTGAACCACTCTGAATCCACTGTAAAAGGTGGCACACTGTTCCACAATTTATTCACAATTTAATGGGCAACCACAAAGATTTTGATAGTTCCACATCAGGAAATAATCAGTTGATCCAGTTTATAGTTTAATAGAGTTGCCAGTGCATATAAAATAATAATTAGTATTTCAAGCATGAAAAACTTAAAAAGTAGCAATTATTATTTATAATATGAGTACTAAATAACAGCAGGCGGCTGGATTGTATAGAAGTCAATGAGACAATTGTCTTCAATTGCAATAGTGATTATTTTACTCTTCTTTTTTATAACAGGACTTACGGTTTTTTGTGTTGCTACTTTTACCTTTTTTTTAAATAAAAAAAAGTATTCTTGTGAAAATATAATCAATGGGCCAGCATACATGCATTTATTTATGCAATCTTATTTCTTTCATAGAAATGACAAAATATGACTATATATATATATATATATATATATATATATATATATATATATATATATTACATTTTCATTATTTGATGAATTAAACACTAGTATTGAAGAGTATATATATATATATATATATATATGTATATATATATATATATATATACTTTCAAAGGCTCTCAAATGCTCTTCCGTGGAGTTACACTGTAAAAAATGTCATGTCCTAACAGGTTGAATCTAATATTCAAACTTTAGTCACATACTCAGGCAGGCTTTAGTCCCTAAAAGAACATTACATTTTCATTATTTGATGAATTAAACACTAGTATTGAAGAGTATATATATATATATGTATATATATATATATATATATATATGTATATATACATATATATATATATATGTATACTCTTCAATAGAAGAACATTACATTTTCATTATTTGATGAATTAAACACTAGTATTGAAGAGGATATATATATATATGTATATATATATATATATATATATATATATATGTATATATACATATATATATATATATGTATACTCTTCAATACTAGTGTTTAATTCATCAAATAATGAAAATGTAATGTTCTTTTAGGGACTAAAGCCTGCCTGAGTATATGACTAAAGTTTGAATATTAGATTCAACCTGTTAGGACATGACATTTTTTACAGTGTAACTCCACGGAAGAGCATTTGAGAGCCTTTGAAAGCAGCATTTCTCTGAAGTCTGATGAACCAGGGAGAGCAGAGTTCAGGCAGATCTGTCAACATTTCTCTAAAGCACATCGTAATTCGCTCCTCAGGTCTGAAACAACATACATTATGGCCACTGCGTTCTCTCAAGTTCCTCATTGTTTACAACTATACAAGTGTTTTATTGCTTTTACTGTCTGCTGTGAGTTTTTTTCACACATCTGTAACACGTTCTGGTGGCGAAGGAGACAATGTGAATTTTCTCCATGTAGCTTTAGGAAGCCCTCCATCAGAGAGGTGATGTGGGAGAACAAACATTACAATGTCCATGCTATCAAGGAATTTAACCTCATGTTCTGCAGAGAGGACGAATAAGAGTCATTTTTTAAGAATTTTCCTTTCGTATTATGCTTTTTCACCATATTCAAAGAAGTTGAACTGCATCAGGAACATAAATCCTCTTACTTGTTTGGGGAAAATGAATAAAACATTAAATTAATTCTGCCAAATTCCCCTCCAAGTAATTATATTTTCCAAATGTTTTTTCAAAGATAAAGCTTTTTGTGGTTTTCTCTCAGGTTAAATCTGGTTTACAGCCAAGGAAAATGAATGATAATGTTACCAAATGTGTCAGTTGCTGTAAAGCCGGCAATTTGAGCAAGGTAACGACAAGCTCGGTCCCTCCTGCGCATGCACTTTCCAAGCCTTCGGCCCAAAGTAGAACACAAACAAGCTCCCAACATTTTCTTTTCAGTTGGGTTATTGGAGTAAGACATCAGATTATATTGGACTGGACTTTCCTGGCTGACCCTCTAGAGGTTAACTTTTTCTCATACCCAGCAAGGAGTCCAGATTGTGAACTTGTTTTAACTTGGGAAAAGGGCAAAGTGAAATCCTCACATGTGTTTCATAAAGTTGCAGTCTCATATGGCCTCATTTTGTAGGTGTGATGTTAAATACAATGTATGGACGCACAGGAGGGACACAAACACCAAAGGAAGTGACCGAATGTAAACACATGTTAGTAAAGATAAATTGTAGGCAACTGACATCCCAGTACAACAGCTATTTAATCATGCCAAATCAAAGCTCAGCACATGTAATTCAGCGTTGAGCAGAGCGTTATGGGCTTAGTTTATGTCAAGACTTTGTCATTTTTGTATGTTGTAGACAGTGTACACTAATTCTCATGGTTCAGACAGAAGGCAGGGTCACACAGTGTATTTGCCAAGAGTTCAGATGTATCTTGACCGCCTATTCCTTTGTGGACCGTAATTATGTAAATGTAAATGTACAACTATTGGATGGATTCCTCTGGTATTACTGCTCCTGCTCTGAGATAATCCAAGAAGGGTAGCAGTAGCATCAACTTTAGAGATAACTGTAAATTTGACAGTTTAAATCCCCAGACTGGATGAGAGATGTGGGTGGGAGACACACCGACACTTCCCCATTCCCACATCAACAACACTCTTAGCCCCCATCTATTACAGTAGAGCTGGTCTGAGGCCAGTATGTGTGTTGTAATGGGGAGCTACCAGGTGTGCTGAAAAAAGTTTCCTTGGATGAAGAAGTTTTAATGGCATTCTTGAAGGGGGTTGTGTTAGCCTAGCTAACGCCAGACTACATCACGAATGAGATGTAGTCTGGCAACCATGCTATTCGTTTCTCCGTAGAGGAGGCGTGGTTTACGATCCTCCAGAGCCGTTTATTGGGCACTATGAATGTCTATCAAAAGCGTCTGTAGGTTGCTCTTAGCCAATCATATCAGTTATACCATATGACCTTTATAGAGCGACAGAAATTGATGCTTACATAGCCAGACTAGCCCATCTCTACTTTGAGACTAAAATGCTCAATTCCGCTTCTGCAACGTTTTTCTGCAGCATGTTCTGACTCTGGCTGCTCAGTCTACCAGCAGTGTTGGTGTGTGTGTGTGTGTGTGTGTATGTGTGTGTGTCTGTGAGAGAGTGTTGCTTGCTGCTTTGCTTCTCCAGTTCTCGCTTTCTCCAAGATTATTTATTTTTACGCCTTATTTCCCTTCATGTCATTCAGCCACACACATCCACTGATTTTATGGGCAATAGACGAGCTGCTGCAGGTCTCTGGGCGGCTCTGCTGTCCCCCGGCTCGTAGCGCGATCACCGGCGTTATAGCAGTGAGCGGCTTTGGCTCTAAACTATCTATAGAACACTGTCTACAGCTAGATCCAAAGAGAGCTTCGCGTCTGCTGCAGCCATGTTGGATCTGTAAAAAAACTACAAAATTACAAGCTTCCGTCTGTCCAATAGTACGCGTCATCGTCTTGCCTTCCCTCCCCGTTCTGTGATTGGATCCCTAAAACCGGGCTAAGAAACAGCTATAGATTCCAGACTGTCTGCAGGTTCGAAATTAAATCGAGCGCGCAAGGCAGTATGGGTATAACCAGGCTAGGGTTAGAGAGAGGATGAACAGAATTTCACCTGCCAGCGAGGTATGCATCACAATGTGAGTTAATCAATAGGAACAATAAGACAACCTATAGCATGACACTTCAAAGTCAAACTTCAACTTCAATTAACTCCACAGAAACGATGGGCTCTGCAGCTACAGAGTACAGCCGTGAAGGGTTAAAACTTTATCTAAATATTCTCTGGCAAAAATGTTGTCTTTTGGCTTTGCAGCAACAATGCAGAGGCACCTCCTTACATGGCATTCAAATGCTAGACTAACTATAAATAAGAAGGGAGCTTTTCCCCCTCCATCAATCATGAGAAAATTTCTCACAACTGATGTCTTGACAGCTTTATATTTCAGACATTAAACTGACAACAAGTGAAATACATCGACCACTGGCCCCATTAGTCAAGCTTGATTCATAACGTGGAAATGGAAACATTTGTCGACCACAAGGACCCATTCAAAAATACACACAAATGTGCATAGACACTCATATACGATATATGTACACAAACACACACTCGCTTATACACGAAGGGCCACATTTTACTGTGTAATTTTTGTGTTTTATCAATTTGCAGTAGTAAACAAATAACTCAAAGTGCTCACTACTGGTGGGAAACTACAATATAACGCTGCAGTGAAAAAGAGCTGAGCCATGACTACCTCCTGCGGAGAGACAGGTCACATGATTTGACAACTAGAGAACGATGTCACGTAGGTCAGAGGTTGTAGAACTACCTTGGGTGGCATAGTTTAGCTTTCCCCTGTAAAATCCTCCCTCAGGGAGCCATGAGACTTATAATAGATGTGAACCGGGACAAACACATGCTTATCTCTCAGTGCCCTGCTGTGACTTCAAATCTACACACTATTCCCCTGCTAAACATCAGGGCACACTGGGAAAGAGCTGCTGAGAGATTTTCATAAGTTTATAGATTTAGAGCAGCCAGAAAAATGGCAGCCCAGTGGGGTTTTGTAGGCAAATGTCTTCATGAGAGACTTTCAGGATGTGAATTCTGATGTGAATCAAGTTTTAAAAAACTCCATTTGTATGTCAGAATGTTTCCATCAAAAACTCCTTCCTCCTCTTCTTTTGATTTATTAGTTGATGAGAAACAATATTGTCATCAGTTTTGGTACAGTTGAGTTGTTTGGAAATTCTGGTTGGTGACCCTGACTCATTGTCATAGCTTTCTGTTGCTGTTCATGCAACCATCAGATAGTCACACTAACTATGTCAGTCCTCTTTTGAAAATCAACTCAAAACCCACTTTTTCAAGAAAACCTCCAATATCTGACTCCCACTGCTTCTCAAAATCTGAACTGTCATAACCTCAAAATTTGTTTTCGGTATTCTGTACTTTGTATTTGTACTTTGTTCTTATATTTCATATAGTGTCTTAAAAGCGCTATAGAAATCCTATTAATTATTACAATTTAATAAGAATACTTCAAGCAATTGGAGGGCTTTGTCTTCAGCGTTATGTCAACACTGTGGAGATAGGCAGGGACACTACTCCTGCAAAATAGATAGTAGAAGGGGAGCAGAATGCCGCCTGAGAAGAGCGACCCTTCATGATTTTAACAAGGGTCTCAAAAACTAACTAAGGTTAATAGAAGTAACTGGCCCGCTAAGTTAAACTAAAGCAAAATGTCAAAAATGTTTTCAAAAACAACAATTAATACCTTAATTACTGTATCTGTTCACGCATACTATGTTAAGCAACTTTGAGTATTTTCAAAAGCACTATCTAAATCTGATCAATTATTATAAATAAATAATATTATTATTTCTTGAACAGGTATATTAAGCTTCCAACATAATTAGTTGAATCAATGTGATTTTTAAAATCTCTTTTATCCTGACCACATGTGGCTAATCCATGTCAAAAATAGTATATGTTTTGTGTCGGCCATTGAATTAGAATAACACATGATTAACCCTGTATGATTTCAAGAAAAAAAGTTAATGTGCACATTCAACAGGTCCTGATAACAAATTATCAGGTGAACAATAACAATGAATATCCTCCTGGGTTATTATTCATCAGCCCCAAATCTACTGCTTCTACATTATAAGGCTACAAATGGAAATCTGCATTAATGCAATGCATAGGTATTGTTTGCATTGTAATGTATGTGGGTGTGCATGTGGGTGTACGTGTGTGTGAATACAAACTGATTAAGATCAAATGTATTTTTAAAGTGATTTCAACAATACAGGTTTACAACAAAGTACTTTTTTAGAGAACACAGGACATAAACAGAACAACAATCAGACAATCTCTCTGATATTGAGGAGATTGCAGGCGGGGTGAGGTGGGTCTGACGGGGATTTCAGGAGGCCACAGGAGGCCACTAAACCAAAATAAAGGCTGCTGGTGCTTTCCCCAACCATTCAGTCCTCGTTCAGTATACACTAGATGGTCTCGTAAACAGCTGCTAGATCCATAATTCTGAGTACTGGCGGTCACTGGGGCCAGACAGAGGCAGCAACAGTCGTAGGCCACTGCCGCCACACATACAGCACTTTGATAAATAAAGGGAGGACCAGATTAGGTTGGGAACAGCGAATGAAGATGTAAATCTGAACGAGAAATGAGAATTAAGGGTCACAGCTGCCATAGTCACTACAACAGAGCATTCTTTGTTGGAGAAATACAGCTTTTTGAAGTCAAGAGATTCAACAGACTCATGTGGTGAGCAAAGACAGAGATCTGGGTGTGTGTCAGTCCAATAAGTAATTTGTTCCAAGATGGGACTCTTGTGCTCAGCTGATTATAATCATAAATCTTATTTTTTTCTTAGCTTTCAAGGAAATATTCAAGATATATTATATACTTGATGCACATATTTTTCAGATGATTGAACCAGTCTGTATTGCCATGTTTGTCATAAGTCATTTATCAGGCTGCCAGTGGTTCAGTATGATATCTGGGAAGCATCAGATGCAAGTCCAAAGCAGTTTTTATTGGCCAAACATAGAGCTGCTGTACTAAGAGGCTACCAGGGAATTCACGGGACAGTTATCCACACATTTTGATTATAATGGGATGTTCTTAAATATCAGCATAATTATCAATTAAATGTACTTTCTGAAAATAACATAGTTATTTTAGTGCTGTATTTAGTGATTTAACTGCTTCCTGCTGTGGTAGTTCCTGCAACAGTACAATGCATTTAGAAAGAATTTAGACCCCTCCTCCTTTTTCAAATTTTTTTTATGCAGCCTTATGCTAAAATCGTTTAAATCAATTATTCCCTGATCAATCAACACTAAATACACCATAATGACGAAGCGGAAACATTCATCCATCCATCCATTATCCTTAACAGCTTATCTGAACTCGGGTCGTGGGGGGCTGGAGACGATCCCAGCTCACATTGGGCGAGAGGCGGGGTACATCCTGGACAGGTTGCTATCACAGGGGCTGACACATAGAGATAGACATCCATTCACGCTCTAATTCACACCTATGGGCAATTAAACCAACACCAATTAAACTTCAGCTGCATGTGTTTGGACTGTGGGAGAAACCGGAAACAGAATTTAGTCATTTTTGTAAATTTATTACAGAGAAATGCTTTAGGCCCGCCCAGAGATCCTCTGAGCTAACTGCTAACAGTAAAATTTTAATGAGCAACAACAACAACAACAACATGCACAAAAAGATATGAACATGTTAAACATTGTAACTACTAAATATAATCAGCAGGAATTTGTGATGATGTTAGCATGCTAACATTAGCAGTTAGCACAGTACAGCCTCACAGAACTTTGAGCTGACTGAGGGCGCTTTCACACCTATCTCGTTTGGTCCGGACTTTCGGACTTTTCAGTTTAATCCGAACCTAAATTCCAGGTGTGAAAGGTGCCGCGGACCACGGTCCGGACCAAAGGACCAAAGTTTGGTCCGACCAAAAGAGGTGGTCTCGGTCCGGACCAAACAAACCAAGGTCCGAACCTTTTGCAGTGTGAAAACAACTTTTTTTATAGTTTGGACCTTCGTATCAATGGCAGGAAGTGTTTTTCTTCTTCTGCTCTCGAATTACGGTACTTGCGAATACCAAGCACTCTCACGTATTGCTCATTGGGCTGGTGCTGCTGGTAGCAAAAGACCAGCAAAAGTATTTGTTGCGGCGATCTGCCTGGAGGTGCAGCTGCGTGTGTGTGACAGTGGCCGTGCTGCTGCATGCGCGCTACGGCGTGTGCATTGCTCCACGGCGCGCCTCAGCAGATGAGCACAATCACTAATCAGCGGCAAGGTAACACAAGACCAAGGACAAACATTTAATTGTGTGCACAACGGAGCTGAGGACAGCAGCAGAAACCTTCACTGCCACAAGACTGAAATAACGCATGGGAAAAGGACTCAAACGGAGTAAAAGGTGGCTCGCTGGATTCATTTTGTGTAAGCAAGTTAAGGAAGTAACACTGACGTCAGATGCCGCCCGGCCTAACAACGCAGCGTAACCAAAACAAAATGAGCCGCGGAAATGACGTGTCCAGTAGAATTGTCTTGTAAAGTCCGTTCTTCTTTTTGCAGTGTGAAACCAAAACCAACCGGACCAAATGTATACAATGTAACAGAACACGGACCTTGGTCCGGACTTTCAGGTGTGAAAATGCCCTGAGACGCTCTTAGCTGACTGCTAACATTAGCATGCTAATGAGCAAATGTTAGTATCCACAAAATGTGGATGTTAACATGGTAAACATTATACCTACTAAATAAGTTAGAATAAAATATTTTTTTTACCTCTTTCTATGAACAGATTGTGACAATGTGATTTATTATTGACAGATGTGTGTATATGAGTGTATATCTTCTCCCAACTTTATTAATCAATCTCTTCTAAAACATATCACAATGAAAATAACAACAAAAAAACCCACAAATAACAGGATTGTAAAAAAGCAAAATTATTTCAACTTTATGGGCGGCCGTGTTTAATCATCAGCATGGGACTGTGACGATGTTAGCATGCTAAGGTTAGCAGTTAGCATGCTAAGGTTAGCAGTTAGCACAGTACAGCCTCGCAGAACACTGAGCTGATGTCATGCCTGTTTTGTCCAAAGTTTCTTCCCAGGCCAATTACACAGTGATTCATGTCTTCTGGTGTCCTAACCCGAAATGTTCATGCAGTCAGTGGGTGGAGATGGGGGGGTAGATGTGTCTGTGTGAACATGTATGCATGCATGTGTGGGGTTAAGCATATCACCACCAGCATGACAGGGCATTTAGCCATATTTGGTGTCTGCCCGGGCCTCGGTGTCTCTGTCGACAGCTCTGTCAACACAGCATTACCGTTCACGCCGCATTTTATCTGTTGACTGAGGAGGGAGCTGTCTCACCTCTGAAGAGAAAATCTGGTGTTAAAAAGCCATTAGTCTTGATTATCTCTTATCTTGGTTGGCTTGAATAGCTAAGGGTTTATCTTTGTAATTATTCGTTTTAAAATGAACAGAACCAAATGCTGCCATCTGGTCTGGCAACTGTTGCTGCAAAAGTTTAAAAAGCCTAAAATGTAGAGCAAACATGCAGGCTGTCTGTATTCAGGAGACATGGTGAATGAATCAATGAATGAAAGTGAGGAGGAAAAAATGAGACAAATGACACAAAAAGAGACAGACGATTAACTAGTTAGCAGTGCTGCTGTTCGGACACAAACAGAGACAATTGTCTCAAAATTCTAATGAGCTACCAGGGCGAGAAAAGGTATAAGCAAATGAGAGGCATCTGTGATCATATCTAATTGTATGGTTATTGAACCACAGAAAGGAAAATCTATAAGAAAGGACGAAGGGGAAAAACACAGGTGGGAATTATTAAGAAAAGGACCAGTTGTGGTTTGATGCTTTTATGCAAAAAAAAGCTGATAACTGTTTCTTCATTCAAGCCTTTTCTTTACATTGTGTTTCCATGTGTGGGGCTACTTTTACCAACACATTTAGATTTTATACAAAGGATAGATCAAAGACAAAGACTAACGCACAGGGAGCACAGGGAAAAAACACAAGACAAGTTCGTGTAATTGCTCAATTTTTACCCACAGGAGTCGTGCCATGTTGCTGCGCCAAAGTAAGTATGAACTCCAGGCCTTTTAAGGAAATAGTTTAGGAAGCCAATTTAAACCTATTAACATGTTAACAAGACAAGATACATTATTTTATTATTATTAAATACAACAGAATAAATGTTTAAACATATTTCTTTGATTTCTTGTTGTTATTACATGTTTATGCAGTATCAAATATGAGTAGGAAGAGAGCCAGATAATTGCTGAATAAACTTTGGCTGTGAGATTTCTCAGAGTGACTCCCACTGCTGAGTGCAGCTGGGCAGTTTCTGGACATTTGGTGCCCATAGCGAGACATCCACTGGCGCCCCTGAGGGTATTTATGTTTTTATTGTAATATTGTAAGGCAATTATAATCATTTCATATGTTGTTTTAAATATAACTTCAATTAACTTATTGCTGACTCCATCATCGTCATCTGACAGTCTATAAATAAGATAAGATAAAATAGTTCTTTATTAGTCCCACAACGGGGAAATATCAATATTACAGCAGCAAAAAATGAATAGCCAAATAAAAAAGAAGCATCAATAAAATAACAAGAAATAGAAACAAGCAATATTACGACGCCGTATTAGGGCCAAGTGTTTGTGGTACCGGACGGACCCAGTGAGGCATGGACCATATCCTACTTCAACTTTAACCCAATAGCAATAGCTCTTAGAGGCTGAAGCCTATACAAAATAGAACGTTATTTACATACTGTAACTCCAGATTCTATGAGTATAGGCACAGCCCTCAAAGACCTGGTCCTCACTGGCTCCAAAATGGCTGAAGAAAAAGCTATTTGGGGAGCCGATTGTCGGAACTAACCGCAATTTCTAAGCATATGTTTCATACTGTTCACCTCTTCACTAATGTGTCCGTGTAGCATCCCCTGCTTTCCGGGCGGCATCTGTGGTGTGTTCAGGTTCCTTGACAAAGCTGCTACTTTTTCCTCATAAATCTGCAACTTTTTTCTTGCAAATATGCCACTTTTAATCTTGTAAATCTGCAACTTTTTTCTTGTAGATTTGACACTTTAATCTCGTAAAAAAGTTTTTTCTCTGAATATTACCCCCCTCCCCCAGATCCGTATTTTTTTTTTTTTTTTCACACTTGGCCCTAATACGCCGTCGTACAATATTAACAAGAAATATAAAAAAATAATAACACTTTAAACAATAACAAATATATACAATATAGACAGACACAAAAGTTGAAAAATTGCACTATTACAAAGATAAAAATATTGATATTATATATAAATAAATCATTTTAACCACTTTAAAGTACTTTAAAACCAAGTGCAAAAGTGTGCGCCATTCATACAAATTATTGTGTCAAAACTACAAACATACACAAAAATGACAGTCTTTGCTTCTAGATCAGAAGAGATTTGAAACCATGTGAGTCATTGTTGGCTGTTTGATACATATTATGTGGTCCCTCCTCCCTAAATTTCAAAAGTTATCCAAAAGCATACTGAGGAGCAACAGAAGGATTTTGTGCCAATTCACTTTCAGTCCCATGAAATTCCAAACCTAAATGGATCTCATTTGGAAATCAAAATGTGTGCAATAACCTTCTGATTTACAGTGAACCTTACTCTATGCCAACACATGGGAATAACATGCAGCATCTGGGGCACTTAAATTGTGCACTTAAAATGAGTCTAAAATATCATGAGCGCCACCTTAACTTTCCCATCTATGATCTGAAAACAGTCAGGTTCATAAAAACAGCCTGGCTACACAGCAGCCTTTGTTCCTGCTTCTCCCAGGAGCGCTGCACCCTGCTGTTAATGCAGAACCACTCCACAGACTCACATCCATCCACAGACAGCAGATACATCATGTTCAGGTCCCTGTCCGCTCATGGTGGAAGCTGAAGGAGAGATCTCAAGACTAAAGAGGATCAAGCTGTTACAAATTAAATTAGAGCGCAATTTCCTTGGACTTTTAAAGGGAAGTGAGGAGGTTCTGTTGACAGTATGTAACACATGCACTGCAGAAATGTATATTTGTCTTCATGTGTAATGAGAGGCCATGTAAGTAATTCATCATTTTACATTCCTGTCAGTTGTATTTGTGATTGTTCCTGATTGAGCGGACTGATGTGAGGTCACCTGAGGCTCAGTGCTGGAGGGTGTGACGCCGCAGGAAAAGTCCTGTTCACTGTCAGCTTCAAGAGGGACAGCAAAGAGCTGCTGGCCTGCGCTGGTACCCAACTATACTTCACCAACTAATGAAATGTCTGTAGACTCTTCATACACCAATGTCCATCTGAACTATGTGCCACATCACAGGGAATCTATCCTAGCATGGTTTATTTAAAGCAGCTATAATCTGTATTTTTATCAGAATTATGTGAAAACAATGTGAACTGGGTTACTCGCAATGATGAACCTAGAGATAATTATCAAATTCCTCTGCAGCTTTCCAGGGCTTTCCAGAGCTGGAGAATGAGATTGTTTAGCTGTCAGGCCACGACTTCAAGGTTGTGGTTCCATCTCTTCTTCATCTGTTTCCGCCGGCCCAACACGTTCCGCACATACAACATGTCCCGGCTTGGTCCTTCCTCTTTTGAGTTCCCCCTTTTTCTACTGGCTTCGCCCTGTCTCAATCACTTCATTTCACAATTTCTAATGATCAATCCGGTTACCACACATACTGATACAAACTGACCATTATTGCATTCATTTCAACAGTTTTTCCATTAAATCACATCAACATTGTAACTCATCATTTTACATGCAACCATCATCAACTTTTCATTAGCATCTTTTTCACATTAATCATACTGGATCAACATCAATCATTACAGTGCCATTCGTGCATCACATCATCTATTAGGAAAGTGCCCAACTGTTGTTACCCTGCTGGAAAGTCCCTGATTTCCACAGTCTTTTTTTTTTTTAACGACTATTTTTTTGCATTTTTTGCTTTTATTGAAAGTGATAGATAGAAAGGGGGAGACAGAGGGGAGGACATGCGGCAAAGGGACCACAGGCCGGATTCGAACCCGGGTCCGCCGCAGGAAGGACTCAGCCACCGGGACGCCCCCGATTTCCACAGTCTTATGCCACCTAGGTGGTGTGTGGCGAGTAGAGATTTCAACTTACTTGACAACTCTCACATTGTTTTCAGCCTCAGCAGGTACACTATACACAACCACTTCAGCAGCACACTTAGTTGGTTGACATATTTAGTAGCTAACTGGTGAACAAAGTGGAGAAATTAGTAAATATGTTTCTCAGGAGGAGAAGACAGAGCTAAAAGACAGTGAATATTGGACCAGAAACATGACTCCAAATGATTAATAATATTTCTCTGTAACTGCTGGATGTGTAAATGAGCAACTTGTTTTTTTGTTAAAAACCTCCCTCTGCTTCAAAAATAATCTTATGAACATGTTTGTATGATTTCTTACTAAAACGTATGCAGCGCGGTGCATATCATATCAAACGAAATGTGACCATTTGCTGTTAAAAACGGACAAATTGTGTTAGGTTTAAGAAAGGATATTTTATATAATTTTAAAGCTGATTTGTGATTATTTGTGAAATGATTGTGTCTTAAACATGTTTACAGTGGTCTTGTTTTATGGTTTGCTTTGTTGTAGTTGGAGGCATGATCATTTAATATGACCATATGAATTAAAATATTGTCTGTCAGTGTGATACTAGATTTTTCACCTTTTCACCTTTTAGCGGCACTTTGCGTTCAGCCCTTTTCCACCCTGGGTGATACTACAGTGTGTGACGATAGTTGTTTATATTGCACCAATGAGGATTAACAGAATTTGTGTGTATTTGATGAGGAATTAGACTTAATGTCCACTGAAGACCAGAGGCCCTGCAAAAAGATGACATACTGGCGCTCATGTCTGCTCTGAGATCAACAGGAGATTGCTAATGTCATAGTAAAAACAAACCACCTAATCATCACTGGAATCTATCACTAACACTTTGCCTCTGTTTGGACAAAGTCATACCCCACGAACGGTGAAATAACAAGCTTTTACGTGAGGCTCATGGAGTGTTTCCTTTCCTCATCAGGACCAGATGGCATCAGCCATTAGTTAAGAACTTGATCTCAGCTGGAAAATGTTGGATTTCACAGTCAGAGCCGGCGCATTATGAGCCTTAGCTACCTGCAGTTGATAACAATGCAACACAGATGCTTTTTAACCCATGAATAATAGTCTCATATTAAAAATAGAAAAGACATTCATGCCCTACAGTGTTAATTAAAGTGTGAGTAACCCCCTTTAGGGAGGTTTTCCCTGAAGCTACCTGACGTTGCACTCTGAACAGTTTATTTAGATACACTTAATATACACATGAAAAGACCAGACCAGTGCCATTAGGTGATGTGTGTAAAAGAAGGTGTAAAAAGAAAATATGAAACCTGCTTAGGTAGAGGAAAAAAGACGAAAAAATGATGATCAGCATAACATATAAAGCCAGTGGGGACTTGTGAAGGTCTACGTAGCTCAAAGTCCCGGCCCCTGCTGCCAGCTGAGCAAATATCACCACAGGAGGAAAGCAGAGGGTCACAGGACAGAAAGTAAAGGACATCTGGAGGGAGATAAAGGACATTTATACTCAGTTTGCATGACATGTTGAAAGTGGATAAATGGTAAAATTCCTGCAGTGTACTGAACATGTGCAGCACATGGCTAAAGGTATGTGGACAGCTGAGCATTACAGCCATATACAGGTGCATCTCAATAAATTAGAATATCATGGAAGTCTTTTCCATTTCCAATAGTTCAAGTCAAATAGCCCCAACCAAGTATTGAGTGCATACAGAGGCCAACATTTCCGTATTAAACATAAGTAACGTACACTTTGTTTTTGTTTTTTGCTAGCCAAAACTAACATCCCAGTTAATGCTCTAGTTAATGCTAACATGAATTAGCAGCTTCTCTCAGTCAAGTTGAGGTGTAGAAAGGCGTGTCAGTGTCGTCAGATCCTTCTCAGTGCTCCACAGTCCAGATATGGTCTGCTCCCCATATCAGAAAACAAGATGGCGATGAGTGTAACGATGAACTCGATGCTTCCAACAGGCAGTCCACAAACCAATGGGTGACGTCATGGTGACTACGTCCATTATTTATATACAGTCTATGGTTCTAGACAGCATCCCAACTTTTGGGGGAATTGGGATTGGAAGTGGGATTTATGACAGTGTATGTGTTTGTTATAATGGCACTTGGGCATGAGAGACAACGCAATAATACACACTACATTCATTCAACATTTTTTTTGTACTGATCGGCCAAGGGAAGTGGAAAGGTCATTTTTTGCAACAATATTTTGGACGTTACACCAGTATAGCTAAGATTAACCCCAAATTTCTGTGGTGCAACCAAATTGACACAGCATTTAGTATCAAACACACTGGTTTCAATGTTTCGTTTATGATACTTTACACCCTAAATTAAGACTACAGGGCTCTGTGCAGGATAGTCAGGGCTTTCTGCACCAAACTGGGAAAACCATTTCTTTATTACCCTGGCCTGCTGCTCAGGGGAATTATCATATATAATCAGAGTGAGTTTTCCAAAAGCTGTTGTCATAAACTTTAAAGTGCACTATTTTTTAAAATGCTATTTTATGCTGTGGGATGTCGACATACTTTGGGCCATTCTGTGTATGTGAAAAGAAAGTGAACAAATCATTTAACAGCCCGATGTTATATCAATACTCTAAATGGAATATTTGTGCTTTGATTGAAAAGGCCATTAATAGCAAGACAGGTTTTGTTTACAGTCTGTGTGTAAATCTTTAAAAATCTTGCAACCTCACATTGGAACATGTGTGATCAATACGTTTCTCCGCAATTATCATAAGTGCCCGATCAATACAACAAACCCAGCTGTTCCAGTGGTGCTTTCTGCTCCATGGCCGACCATGAACCACAAGACTGTGGCTGTATCACACAGCTGATGATAAAGGAGAAATGTGGTCAATGTACCTTCCTCAGATAAAAGAAATGTGTAAATTATAACAATGCATATGTAATGTTTCTGCTGTCAAGTTGATATAGAGCAGAGAAGAGTTTTGCAAAAAAATGGGCCCTTATCACTCAATTTACACAGTTACTGTGATGATTTCTTTACTCACGATCCATCATACCACCACTCTGAATTTATTTTGAGAGGATAAAGAGAGCATCGAATGTACATGCCAGAACAAATACCATGGTAATTTGACATATAAATTGCCCCAATTTTTGCCCTGTGTGAGGTGAGAAAGCATATAAACATGCCATTCTGGAGCCGACTCAGGGTGCCAAGACACAGCAGCTCAGTGAAATCTGTATTTACTGAAAAGTCAGAGCTGGAATTTAACCAGATACAATTTATCCCACATATGTATGATGATGAAACCAGATGATTTTCCTGATCTACCTATGCAGACAGCAGCTGTGACCTCTACTTTCCTTACATCTTTTATTTTCAAAATTGGGCTTTGCGATGCTGATGTTTTAGGATCATTGAATGTTCTAATTTTTGTTGTGATGCATAATGCATTGATATATAACAAAAGAAGAGAGCTAAATAGAACAATGCACAACAGAAATTTAAACTAAGAATGCAGTATGAAACTGTAGAGTAGAACAGAGTGGAGATAAAGCAACTACAAGGAGAAACAGTCTATAAAAAACAACAGATTTTATATACAGTTTTTATATACAGTCATAGAAAAAATTATTAGACCATTGTTTTCTTCATTCATTTATTGTTCATTTTAATGCCTGGTACAATAAAGGTACACTTGTTTGGACAAATATAATGATAACAACAAAAATAGCTCATAACAGTTTAATTTAAGAGCTGATATCTAGCCATTTTCCATGGTTTTCTTGATAATGATTTTGGTTATAATCAAGAAAACCATGGAAAATTAGCTATTTGTGTTATTATTTTGTCCAAACAAATATACCTTAAGTTGTAGCAGGCATTAAAATGAACAAGAAATTAAAGAAAAAAGGTGGTCTAATATTTTTTTCCATGACTATATAAGCAAACAAGACCCTGAATGAGAAAATTGGCAATTTCTATATAGGTTTTGTTAAAGGGGAAACACTGCCACTTTTGTCCACAGGGGGCGCCAAAATCATCACAAAATCCTCCAATGTTCCTTTCATTCATTCTCCCTAACCACTTATCTTAACTTGAATGAATGAAAGGAACATTGTGGTGGTACCACTGGTGCTGGAGGCAATCCCAGCTGATATTGGGCGAGAGGCAGGTTACATTTTGGACAGGTAGCCAGACTATCACAGGGTTGACACATAGAGACATTCACACTTTCATTCACACCTCTGTGACATTTCGCCTTCAATCTGAACATGCCAGAGGTGTGATGGGGGGACCGAGTGATTCCTGCTCTTAACTTAAATTCGCAAGACAGTTCGAGCCAGAATCAATGTGAACCGGTGGAGCCGGCAAGACGGAAAATATTTGACATCATTATTTGTGTGACCACTGTAATGGAATCATATTAAGCAAAATGCAGAACAGCTTTGTTGATTCTGTGGAATTTCTACAGTGAGAAACGGCACGACATTCTTCCACCATTGTTGTTTTGAATGCACTTGCTTATTGTACACATACGGCCACTGCTCTGTTACACGCCACTACCGTCTCCTCCCACTTTGTTCTTCAATGCCGGATTACAATGTGAATTCACAGACTGGGGACGTGATATCAAATATAAAAACAATCAAAATTACTTTATTTATTCCCGAAGGGGAATTTCAGTTAGTCTGGCAACTCTGGAAGAATGAGACAGCATGAATGATACAACATTGTTGCAGCATCAGCATGAATGCCCTAAGGCAAAATGATCGCATAGTTCGTTTTTCACTCCACTTCCCCTTTTAGGTTCACCAATAAACATTAAGCTGCGTGTTTTTGGGCAACAGGAGGAACACACTGACACTGGAAGAACATGCAAACTGGCCCCGAGCCGGATTCGAACCAACAACCCTCTTGCTGTGAGGTGTCAATTTTAAATAAAGCAGAAATGATGTGACTGACCAAAGAAGAAGACCAAAGTAAATGTAACTGAATTAAGCATTTGAGTTCAGCAAAGAGTCAAGTACAGTAGAAACTTCTTCTAATCTTAGTGTGCCAGACAGGGAGTCTGTTTACCTGCACAGTGTTTACAAGTAAACCTGGAATCCCCCGGCTGAACAACAAAAGGTGGACGTGTCCATGTGCAAGTGAACTTCTTCTGTGTGTGTGTGTGTGTGTGTGTGTGTGTGCTCAGCGGCCTCCTGTTCGACTGCATCTCCGATTCGTTTAGGTGTGACCAGCTCTGTTTGGAGCCTGGCCTCCTGCTCTCTCCCAGCTCCCCTCCCTCTGCTGGGCAGGGAGGTCGAGGGAGAGAGAGAGAAAGGGAGCGAGCAAGTGAGGGAGCAGCCCTGACCTCCGGCGCTCGATGCGGAAACAATGGCGACGCGCCTTAGGGTGACAGCGGGAGACAGGAACAGGCACAAACACAGGAACTGTCCATTCTGCCACTGAGACGGACCTGCAGAGGCCTGAGAATCTGGAGGAGGAGCTGTCTCTCTCGCTCTCCCTTTTTCGATATGCCCTAATATGACAAAAAGTGATACACTTGATTGTATGCTGTTATTAGCCAGTGGTCCCAAAGGGAGAGGCTCTGAGCGCCACAGAGTCTTAGAGAATGAGACAGGGATATATTTAGGATACAATGATGGCCTCCATTTACCTTGCAAGATCTCAGTAGCTTTTCAAAATAAGATACACACCATTTAACACGACTCTATAGCCATGCTAGCAGATATCTGAGTCTGTACTTATGCCTCATTTCCCCAGCATGGTTCGGCTTGACTCCACTTACTTTTGGGAACCAGACCTGCCACCCGGTAGTTGGTGGTGTTAAAATGAGCAGCTTTCAGATAAATGCTGTTGGAGCTCAGGAGAAGTGTGCCCCAAAAAGCTCTTATCTCTTGACTACCAGTGCAAAGTCCCATGACAATCCATTCAAAAGTAGGGCTGGGCAATATGGACCAAAAGTCATATCCTGATATATTTAGGCTGAATATCGATATACGATATATATCCCAGTATTTTTACCTCAAAGTGGGAGCAAATGTTCAGTCAAAGTCAAATATGACATGTCACAAGTAGTTTTATTGAAACTGTGAACATAAATACTGTATAACAACAGGAGTACCTTTTTTTTTTTTTTTTAAATCAAAGCTCTATAACATGCACATTTAAAAGAAAAAATATCTTATATAAAAATAGCCTATGAAATAAAATAGGCCAATCTTTTTCTGAAATAAATAATATTTATATGAGAAAAGAATAACAAACTTTACAAAAGAAATAAATATGACAAACCCTAGTAAGGGTAGCATTTATATAAAAAGAAAGAAAAAATGGAACTATATCGATATATGCGATATGGTCTAATTAGATATCACATTTAAAAATATATCGATATATTTTTCATATCGATATATCGCCCAGCCCTATTCAGTAGTGAGATTTTTAAGTCACATCTGTAGCATGGCTTAAGAGTTAGGGTTAGTTAGAAATTTACTGATTTGTGACCTAAAAATATTTTTAAGTTTAGTAAAAAAGCAATTCCCAAAGCTCAACACCTGTCTAACTGTATTCTAAACACTTGATAATATAATAAAATGTAGGTGAATAGAAATACAATAAAATGATGTCAAGACTATTTATAAAGAGCTTTACTAAAAAAAAACAGGTTTATACGTCAGAAATCCTTACCAATAACACAAGACAGAAAACAGAATGTACAAGTGTGTAACCTATACTCATAGCATGCATGCTTGCCCTGTGTATATGTGGCTGTAGATGGAAACACCAGGCGGTACACTCTCAGTTCATAGCAGAAATAATGACTGACAGGCTCCAGTCGATAGTTAAAGCAGGGTGTAGTCTGTGCTGAACAAATGGGCCTTGAGTTTGGACCAAAATACCAAGATTGTATCTGATTCCTTGAAAATACATCAGGTCTTGGAAATCAACTCCTGAGTTTTCTTTAGACCTGGACAAAGGAAAACTTTCAACATTAAGAAGTGAACGAGCAAAATATAAAACCACAGATTTACTTGTGATTCTGACTCATAAGAGTGTGACACATTTTTTGTTTAAGATGTTGTGATAATATTGATTATTAGATTATTGTAGCAGCACCACTACAAGCTTTCAAAGGCATTCAACACATACTGCACGCAGTGGTGGAATGTAACTAAGTACATTTACTTAATTACTGTAATTAAGGACAATTTTGAGGTACTTGTACTTTACTTGAGTATTTCCATTTTATGTAACTTTTTATTTCTAATTTAGTACATTTAGAGGCAAATAACATACTTTTTACTCCACTACATTTAGCTGACAGCTTTAGTTACTTTACAGGTCGAGATTTAACATAAAAAAACATTTTTTAAATTAAACCACATAACAGTATTTTAAGTACTTATAATGACCCTTACCTCCAGAAAATTAAAACACTGCTTACATAAATGTGTCAATAATAGTAATCCAATAATATATTTGGAACATATATAACAATCTCAGTGGGTCCAGTCTGCATGAAAAGTACTTTTACTTTTGATACTCTAAGTCAATTTTGATGCTGATACTTTTGTACTTTTACTTCAGTAAGTTTTGAATGCAGGACTTTTACTTGTAGTGGAGTAATTTCACACTGTGGTATTAGTACTTTTACTTTAGTAAGGGATCTGAATACTTCTTCCACCACTGACTGCACATAAAGTGTCTGTTATTTGTTCTTAGAACTCAAGAAAAACTGGATGATTGTTTTGAATATGATGACTGAAAGTTGTATGTTATGTACGGTAATAACCTGATCACTTTGGCCACATGAACACGCAGCAACTTTAAATGAGCTATCGCCAATCTTTGTTTATCTTTCGTTTAATTAACCTCATGCACTGCTTTATGAAGAGGTATTAAAGACATACATTAATCATTGCTGTGAAGTCTCTTTGTTACCTTGATATTCCTCTTCCCCAGGGCTACAGTTAAAGATGTTGAAAAATGAATGTGTACTGAGCTCATTTGTCAACAGCTGTTCTCTTTGTTTAATTGGAACATTGGAACAGGATTTTTTTTTTAAGTGTTTGTGGTTTTGATGCTGTCTTAAAAAAATAATGAGGTATCAATTTGTACATGAAACATTTGATTTTTCCATTTGGTCCTTTCAGCAATTAGCTGGACGGTCTCATTAACAGTGTGGCTCTGGGAAAGCCGACATGCTTTTGAGGAATTCTTTTCTGGCAGAGATTTCTATTTCTCTCTGAGGATTTCAGATCACTAACAGTAAGCAGAGTGTAAAATAATGCCTGCGCTGAAACTTTACCCGGTCACAGTGAACTCTGCGAAACCAAATGAGGGCTTCACATTTATTGCAGAAAATTGCGTCACTAGAGAGAAAAATAAATGTTTTTGCTTGACAATAAGAGGCATGAAGAGCACACTGCATGCAGGTGGTTAGAATCCTCCAAACAATATCAATTTCAGAGGCCATCAGAATCAGTGACGTGCGTTCAGGGGAAAGAAAAAAACGTAAAATTAAAAAAATAATTAATATTTATCCAGTCATTTTCACTATAAAGTTTTTTTTTATCCAACTCCACCAGGATTAGATGATTTTTTTAATTCAAAATTGCTGAATTTTCACATTTACTGTTCAAATAGTGAGAAAAGAGGTGGGGCGAGGCAGCTGCCAGAAGAGCCTCACCATGGATTGATCAATGATTTGGCTAACTGTGATGGCTTGCTGCAGTGAGACTATTAAAAACTATTTGTCGCTATTAAAATGTTCAAACACTTTTGCTATATGAACTAAATTTCCATAGTTTAGCTGATGTATATAATGTACAGTGTTTTTTGTCAACAACTGTATGTGTGTAACTTGTTTCTTGTGCTGAGGTATAATAAAACAGCTGCAAAAAGGTACTATGTGAGGCACGCAGTTCTCCTGCCTCATGGTAGGGGGCACTGGTGATCCCAGTGATTCTTCTTGCGAATCCTTGGCTGCAGAATAACTGACAGCAAGCTGCAATCTACAGTTAGCAAGTCAAGTGCAGCCATCCGTTTATTTATTTTTTTTAAACTTAAAACAAACAAGTTATCAATGCTTTTGTTCAGAAGGAGCGGCACATGGATGTTTTTTTAATTAAATGTGCTTTTTAGTGTGCAACAGTTTGAATGTAAAGAAAGCTGACATGAGATTTTAAACATAACCCGTTAACTGCTGCCAATCAAATGGTGAATAAGCTACTCTGTAGGGTTCATATGTTGTCAATCTGATTGTGATGAAGTCAGTGCCTCGCCAGCCATGAACCTTACTGCACGTCACTGGTCAAAATGTTTCTAATGTTTCTAATAAGGTGCTGAAAACTAATACCAGCATGCCCAGTCTGACTTTAAGTCTATTTGTTAAACCAGCATTAAACCAAGCAGCAACATCCAGGCGAGTAAAGTCAAGTCAGTGCAGAAGTGCCATAAACTTGCATTCTTTCTCATGCCCAGCAGGGGGCGACTCTACTGGCTGCAGAAAGGAATCCGTATAGAGGTCTATGAGAAAATTATCCTACTTCCAACTTGATCTATTACCTCAGTAAATATTTTCCTAATGAGTTTATTGCCGCAATTAGTTTCAAGTCCGTTCTTTAATACAGCATGATGTTCAAATCATGAAAATGATGCTCCCATTTAGAGTAAAATAAATGATAAAGCTGGGGAGGATTTATGGCTTGGCTTCCTTGTCATTTCTGTGTTTTCATCTTAGAATTTGGACTCTTTCACAGTGTATTTTAGTTCATGAACATATATATAACCATAACACACTGGTCACCTAAAATGTCTTGTTCAGAGATGTTGGCAGAGTTTTAAGTATTTTTTGCCAAAATTAAAGTTAAAGTAAATTATTTATTCACCTTGCTAACCAAGATAGAGTGCCTGTATGAGCAAATACTTTTATATCTGGGCTATATTTCCAGCCTGCATACATAATGAACAGAGTGATTAGGCCACTGCATTAAAAAAAAAACAAAAAAAAACAACCCACAGGAATACTTTCAGTTCCTATGCTAAATCTGTATGCCATGGTATATACAGTACATTGTTTACATTCTCACTGTACTTCACTGCCTATTCTACATTTAGATTGACTGACAGCCTCAAGTCACTGTTTACACACTGTATACTGCATCTCATAAACTGTAGTTGACACAATGGAGCTGCTGATAATACTACGATTAAGCTATAAACCTGCCAACCGTTGATGTACGCAAAAACACTGACTTCCTGCCTCGGTCATTGTGCTGTATTCAAGGTAAGTACTTGAAGCCTCAAGGGGCAGCGCGACAATAACTGACCAGATTACATCACTCAGCATCCAGAGGGCATCTACCTCCCCACCTCACCCTACACTCACACCCTTCTGCCTCGTCCCACCCTCATCCAGCAATGTGGCATTGTTCAGTATTGATGAGATTGACCTTGAGGAAATCCCCCCCAGCTCTCAAGTGGAGACTGTCAGACTGGCGAGTGTTGCCAAGGTAAACACAGTTGATCAGCCAATCAGACACCTGTCTAATGAGGGTCCAGGCTATTCTCACCTATCTGCAATCAGGAATGTGAAACTGGATTGGGAATGGGACTGGGAACACTGGGGCATAATGTTGGGAGCAGAGCAGTCTTCCTCCCTCCATCCTGTATTAGCCGCTGAGGCTGAGTCGCGTTCCTCTTTTCAGCAGGAACCCCCCACTGGGTGAGGCATCGCTTTCAAAGAATTCAAATGTGCAGCGTGGCCCACAAGGCTTTTCTCTATAGGTCGGGTGTGAGAACCGGTCCTGCGTGCTGGCTTCAATGTGTTTTTCAGGGAGGGAAATAAAACGACAAAGATTGGGGGAAGTACAGCCAAGTGTGTAAAATGGGTGTGAATGTTGCACATATTAACCCATGAACTTTGATGGTTTCCCTGTGAGGGCTTTAATGCACTGTGTATCACACAGGTCCACTATCATATGGATTAAGAGCACATGTCCTTATAAGGACAAATGGAGCATATCCAATCCTGTGTAATTTGGGAATACTAAAACCAAATAGGGAAAACTGTCCTCTGCACATTTTCTCTAATCCTTAATCAATTTTTAAATGTCCCCTCAGTGCTATCTAAATACCCGCACACAGAAATAGAACATTTTTGTTGTGGATTCCCTGGTGAAAGAATGCTGTTAAAACAAAAAAAAGAAAAAGAAGTTTTGGGTTCGGTTCAAAGGAGGGAATATTTGGGCTCCGTGAATCAAACATAGGAGACATTTCACCCCAGAACACAATGGATGTTGTGGTGCGGATTATCCATTGTCTATTGTCAGATTCCCCCAGCCTCACCCTGTGTTACCCCTCAACACATCCCCTCCACTATTACTGGAAAACAACACAGGGTGAAACAGTGAATCCCTAACTCTTTTTGTTTTCAAAAACATCCCAGTAGTGAGATCTTTGTCTGGCCTTGGCCTGGGTTGCCAGGGTGGTGAGACTCGACGCTCCTTAAAGACAATTGATGAAACAGAAGACGGCATGAAGCGTGTCCAAGAACATGGCTTCCCAAACTCGTGGGGCTTACATAGCACGTCTCCCGGTACTGCTTTTTCCTGAGAAAGTCCTTTCTTTCTCACTTTTTACAAGCTCTGCAGACTGGCTGCCATATTATGGCTGCAACTGCAACCTCGCCAAAGAATTTGATGAGGTCCATTGTCAGCTGTTTTTCTTTGCAGAAAAATCAGAAATGAGAAGAAGCACAATTTAAGATATGTGATGGAATATGCTAGATCTGTTAACTTGTCCTTTTAGCTGTTCTAGATAGTAGAATATTTAAAGCAACTACAAGAATGTTCATGTGCTGATTTTGTTGGGGTTATGTAAGCTTCATACCCGCAATATGATCGTGGTGAAACAAAGCCCAGATTTAAGCCACCAAAATAAATTCATATATTGATGTAAAACCGCATCTCACAGTGTATTTTATGGATAAAACAGACATATGACGGACCTGTCCAGGTGGGAGAGGGACAATATTTTCTGTTTGCATTCACACCACTAACAGGAACACTAATCTCTCCCTGTTTTCTTTTTTTTTTCCATTATGAGCTGTTATTTTTTACTTGTGTGGCCTGTTATTTACACAAATAAGGTTTGTTTTTTGAATGGTTGTTGGTGGTGCTGCATTGACATTGCTAAACCATTGAATGTACATTTATGGAACAATCACTGAACACTTATGTCACCCACATTTCCTCTTGTGCTGGGAGAGTACATACTCTCCATACATACAGTACATACAGAAATAGGAGCTTAAAAAAGTCCCTCAAAACAGCATTCCAAGCTCTAGTTCTTTGTGCAAAAAAAATATGAAAAAGGTTCCCAAAACGTCTACAGACTTTTCTGTTCTGTATGCTATAAATCGTGACGTTAACCCTGGGACAGGTGACAATGCTGTCGTTTTTAGTGTTGTATGTATTTGGGCACTTTTATACAGTCATGGAAAAAATTATTAGACCATTGTTTTCTTCATTCATTTCTTGTTCATTTTAATTCCTGGTACAACTAAGGGTACATTTGCTTAGACAAATATAATGATAACAACAACAAAAAACAGCTCATAAGAGTTTAATTTAAGAGCTGATATCTAGCCATTTTCCATGGTTTTCTTGATAATAATTTTGGTTATTATCAAGAAAACCATGGAAAATGGCTAGATATCACTACCTTTAGTTGTACCAGGCATTAAAATGAACAATTAATTGAAGGAAACAAAGGTGGTCTAATAATTTCTTCCATGACTGTAGATTAATATCACAGTATTTCAGTAGAATATTTAAATCTACCTAGAAAATAAATGTTCTTGTGTTTCCCCCCTTTATTCCAGTTGTCAAAAAACACAATGTGTTGTATATAGTCCAATTTATGCAAATTTAATTTATGTAGAAGAAGTCAATGTGTGCATCTGTAAGTACAACTGTGAGACAGCTGCACTATAAAAAAAAAGAGCTGTGTATATTTTGTGTTAGCACAGATCAGTTGGATTTCCTGTCTTTTGTGGCTTTGAACCAAGCGTAACTGTTTTCACTTACAAATAGGATTTCCCATCACTAATATATAGAGTTTCTAATCATACCTAAGATTTGCTCCATCTCCATGTGTTTTAGATTTCCTTGGAGGCAGAGAGGATAAAAGATATAAAGGGGATCAGTGATTAGCTGGCAGTGAAAAAGGCTATATGATACATTGCAGAGCTTAGCAGAGCATCTTCTTCATAACTAGAACTTGAAAAAAATCCAGACAACTTCTGTTCAGTGATAAAAAGAAGCATGCCGTTTTATCATAATTGGAGGGTTTACTGCTAAATGGCTTGACAAAATGTTTGCAAATGTAATGTTCGGTATATATTTAAAAGCAACACTAAATTGTTGTTCCTTGCTTGTCTTTAGTTTAAACAGCACATGTTTTACGGTACATTGCTCTATGACTATGAGTCAACCTGCAGAGTTTTGTCAGTAGCATAACCCCATACTTCAGTGATGTCTAATTGAAACATACAGAATAAGTATGACTATTCGTTTCCTATGTCTCATTACCTTGTCTCAAAGGTTCTCTCCATCCTGCCCTTCCATCCACCTGCACATTCTAACGAGGTGATCATAGCACTCAAATACCAGACTGTGATCACATTGCATGCCTGCCCCATGTGTCTACTTTCCTCTCTTTGTTAGCCCACAGCCTCGCACACACATGGAGGCCCGGGCCGCTTCCTGCGGGCGAACGCAGGGAGGTGTGTTTCTAATTATAAACCTGATGCAGGGTTAAGTACACTCTCTGCAGGCCACCACCGCCACCAGGATTTATGGTACCAAGGTCCAGGCTTCCACCCTTGAAACCACCGGAGACGCAGAGCTGTTCTCTTTCTGGGGCTATAAATCAGAAAAGTATGGCCGGTAGCTGCCAGTCTATCACAAAACGATAGCTCTGTATCCTGCAGGAGGCGAGAAAACAAAGCTACTCCTTGCCCTCTGTTAGATAAATGTGGCACTTTAATGCCTTTATTCCTGTGGGCTTCTGAGATATTAAACTTTATCTTAAGTCATCCTTTTCACATAATGTTACTTTTGGCTACTCCTGTCCATGTGGTGCCAAAAGCAGTAGAATGAGAGAGCAAAATTAATAAATATTTCAGCAGGTGCAGATCCAGTTAATGGGAAAAATTAGAAATATGCTTTAAAAAATTGTTTTGTGCACATTGCACTAGCCCTATTAGAGTGTGATAATACACAATTTTTCCAAGCAAAGCTTTCCATGCCATATTTGTTACTTTTGCAGTGAATGTCATTTTCAGCATCCCTCCATCTAATCATTTAAAAACTCTGCTTATAGGTAGAGTACTACATTTGGGAAATGCACACAATAGTTGGACGAGAATGTCAATATTACTATCATGTCTGTGCCAGAGCCAGAGACCAGGTTTTGCTTAGCTTATCATTAGAGTGTAATGTTACATCCATATGTATCAATATATATATATATATATATATATATATATATAATAAATTAAATGACAATGTAATATTATAGATGCAAAGTAAAAATAGTGATACATATAACGCAATCACTAACTAGCTAGCTTGGTTAGCAAGGTTAGCAAGAACAGCCTACCCTTATAGTCTACTCCTCAAAGTTTGATTGTCACTAGCACTAGTAGCTCATATTGCACTATACCTTGATTGTTTGCTTTTACTCTTCCTGTAAGTCGCTTTGGATAAAAGCATCCGCTAAATGACTAAATGTAAATGTAAATGTTATAGTGTCTTTTAGTACAACCAAACAAGACATTTTTAAGCTACAATGTTACAAATAACTTTCATGAACTGACACCGCACTGTAAAAGTTAGAAGACAAAAACACAGAGCTCTATGAGCAACTTCACAAGGTAACCAGCCTAAAGCACACCCTGCTTTATTTTCTATTTTACTCTAAACATAATTTGTAAAATGAACATCATGCTGTGTTAAAAAACAACAAATTGAAACTAGGGATTTATATCATATCACACCAAGAAAATGTTTACTGAGTTAATAAATCAAGTGAGAAGTAGGGTCATTTTCTCATAGATTTCTCATAGTTTAAGGCACTTCTACACTGACTTCATTGATCAGACCCAGAGGTTGCCACTTGGTCTTGCATAGCCTGATGTGTCTTTATACCTTATTTACTCATTTGTTACTTGTTCCTCAGAGCCAGACCATTGTATTAGCAAATGAAAGGACAAAAATTGCACAAAAAAATTGCCCTTAAAAAAAAAACAGCAGGCAATATACTCAGCCAGCCGCCAAATGCCCATATATTCATTGATGTAGTGATGTATTTAAAATAAGTCTTTGATGACGGTCTGCATTTGTTATTGTCAAAATAATAACCCCTATTGTTATTGGTAATTCATATTAGTCAATAAGGAAATGAGGCATACAGTGTATTTTGACAATGACAGGTCAAGAATGACAAAGAACTGAATGAAAGCACAGTGAAGGTCAAACACCAGAAAAATGTCACAAACAAAAACAAGATCCCAAATATGGAAGGCCCACACGCCTTCTGCTATCCCCAAGCAGTCTTTAAAAAAAAAAAACCCTGCAACAACACATTGATATAAATTTCAAACCAAGCCAGGCCAACTCTGGATTATTTTAGCCAGAGCCTTTTGATTATTAAAAACAAGAGGAAATCCTTCACAGACAGGAAGGTTTCCCTTTTGTGTAATAAAGATGCTAAATATTGTGCCAAAAACAATTTGGAATGTGGTAAACAATGAAAGGGAACAAACTGCCCGCATGCTAGATGTGTGATAACCAGGATCTGGCATGGCCGGACAGTTGATCATAGCAGCGTCATGTAAACCCCAGGGAGCAATGGCCTCAGTTTAGCACTTATAGGGAGTCAAACAAACATGATGGTATCCAGGTTGCACTAAGATGAATTCGTCTTTGGGAAAACACAAGTGGTCAGAAATACTTGGGAGTATTACACATCAGGTCCAAAAAACGACATGCGCCTTCCTATATATTGTTAATGACTAATGAGTCACAGAAAAGCAAGCAAAATCTTCATAAACACAGGAAATTGTATTGAATATAAAAGCAAAATCACTCAGGCAGGAACAGAGTCGAGGTCAATGCAATATTGTTGATAATAGGAAGCTTGTCTCGGTTATTAACAATGACAAAAACAAACAGAGGTGGGTCTATAGTTGGACGTTTTGGAGCAGGACAGCAACAAGTAGAAGTGGGGCTTTCCTACGGTGTAGCAGGGCCCTTCAAGACATGAAAGAAGCCCTCTGGGCTGCCAGAATCCCTTTCAATACTCTGAGGTTTTGCAGGGGAAAAAACTCCAATCCAGGACCTTTGTTCCTTTGTTAATGTTCTCAAGTGTTCTTTTGGGAGCCCATAGGTGAACTGAGGGTGTTCTTTATCTAGGGTGTGACTGCAACCACACAATAACATCCAGTTCAGTCCCTATCTGCTGGACGTTTAAGGCTGATATACAGAACACAGTAATGTAAACAGCCATAGGAAAACTTGAAAATATGACATGTAAACCTTAAAGTTCCCATGCATTGTCAGTTGGTGCCAGAGAGGAATGTCTGTTTATGTCTTCGCATCCGTGCCATCATGCAGCAGAGGGACTGAAGAGCAGAGACTGCAGTGATATCACCTCAAGTAGCGAACGAGTATGGGGGTTAACAGTTAAAGAAGGGGGTAGCTGCTGCAGAGTTTGGTCAAGTTATATATTGTTACACCACACATTATTCATATATCACATATTATTCATATATCACATATTATTCATATATCAGGCAGAGGAGTCAATACAGCAGGTACTGGGTGGATAATAATCACCAGCTGCAGCTTTCAATATTGATGATCCAACTGGGTTACTGTCGCTGCACAGCTGCTAAATACATTTGAATGAGCATTACATGGAGTCTAGTGGCACCTAGTGGTCAAACCAGTACACTGCGGTACAGAGAGCAGGGACAAATTGAGCTTAAACGCAGGTTTGAACAATTAAGTCCGTTTCCCAAAACGTCAGGAGTTTTTTAATAGACACGGCTTTAGTCAGAGATGTTTTAGGTGAACCAAAAAGTGAAAGACAGACCGGGTTGGAATAAATATGGTAATATCAGTTAATTACCAGCAAAATGCCAGGATTTTTAACCAAGTAAGTATTGCTTTGCATTGTAAGGTAAATAAATAATTCACAGGAAAGTGTGTATTTTGCAGTTCATTAAGCATGCAGTACAACATGATCACTGACTTTAATAGTATAATCAATGAATAATAACAATCAAGTATTTCTGATTCTCATCCATTGGTAATATTTATTTAAGTCAACGTGTGTTTATTTTAAATCCTTAATTTCTGAAAACCCACGCCCTTTTAAATAATATCTAATATAGTTTGTTTGATACTCAAATGGTGTGAACTTCATTTCCCACAACACTATTTAAATTGTTTATCATCAACACATGCTCCACATAAGGCCGGCCTCTTTTATATGATAACGTGATTGGTGGGCAAGCTGTCGCCTTAACCAATCAGCGTGCCCTCTCTCTGCACGAAGAACTCTGATTGGCTTGTTGTCATAAGATACGCGCCCCCTGTACGTTATGTCCTACTGTCTTGCGAAGTGCTATAAAGTCAGCATTTTAACAAGGTAAACACGCTTTTCACCCTAATTTTCCGAATATAGGGTAATTAAACATAGTATGGCTTTGTGTTTGCACAGACAGAGAGTGATTTTTAAAATCTCTATGGTGTCAAAAAGCATGTATGTAACTGTAGCTACTTGCATAATACCGAAGACGTGCAGTGTCAGTTTTGTAACTGTCCACCTAAATGTCCTCTCTTTGCTTCGATTCGTTTTGACAAAAAAAAAAAAAAAACAGCAAAAACCATTATATATTAATGTTATTAAGATCTTAGAACAGTGTCACAGTAATGTGAAATGACCAAAATGTGTATTTGGTGTTTAATCGGCATTGTCTTTTACTGACTCCTGTTGTTTCACAATAAAGGTCCTGAAGGTAAAGGGGCTTATAAACCTTATAGGGAGTTTTATAAATCTGTATTTATATAGGGAATGGTTGATTTCTAAGAGGCAATTTATACAATATTGATAGGTGTTATGAAGCAGTTTTGATATATCTTCGGGAGTTATTGTTTACTTAAATAATAAAAGCCTGTGTCCTGTGATTGTTATTCTTGTGTTTTTATTGACACCCATGACTGTTGCATACCGGTAAATATGCAATAATCTCTGCAAAGTCATGGTGTTTCATAATAGTTTTCTCCTGTCAAATCATCATGCATGTATTACATTTGAAGATATTTGACATACAAGGAATTTTCCTAAATTTTTAGTGCATAACAATAAATATGGAAGAGAAAAAGAAAGATAGAATCAAGCCCAGAAGCATAGATAAAAACAAAAGATGACAACATCAAAATGAAGAAAATATTGTTTAAAAAAAAGTACAATATGTGTTTTTTTAAAATGAAGAGCTGAAAGTTTTTGTGTTGGATATCATTGTCTCTCCCCTGCTTTCTTAAGGTGAAAACCAGCAGAATGGAAACCAACAAGACATCAGAGCCCAAATCTAATGGTGTGACGAATGGTGGAGCAAGGATTGTTGTGGATGATGATGATGAAGTCCTTAGGTATTGTTCGGAAAGCTGCCATGTTCAGGGGGCTTGTTCTGGCACTGGAGCATTGTGGGAATTATTTGGAGCCAAAATGGCACAGATACTCATGTTTTTCCTCTCTCCCTCTCTGTTCCACCAAGCCCCACCGACCTGTCCGAGATGTTAGCCGAGGGGACCAAGGAGTCCCACGACAGAGCAGAGAACTGCCAGTTTGTTAAAGATTTCCTCAGAGGACGCATCAGTAGGGAGCTATTTAAGGTTGTCTTCCAAATTGTCATGTGATTTTGTTGCACATAAATAATAGCAATATTAACAAATGTCATATTAGCAGTAGGTTAATCAGATATTTATCACCGGTTTGCTCTTTCACCTTTTGCTTTCTGTCACAGTTCCCTATAAATATATATTTTTTGTCATGACGTTCAGTCAGAATGTATCTTGCCAAAGAAATTTGCAAAATGTCCCATAATTGATCACCTTTTTGATTCAAAAGCCAGAAATGTTTTATCAGACATTTAAGATACCATTATATCTTTATGTTTGTCTCACTTTTTCTGTCTCTCTTTTGTGCCAGAGGGGTACAGCAGCTCTGTATTTTGTCTACTCGGCTCTGGAGGAGGAGATTGAGAAGAATGAAGATCATCCTCACATTGCCCCAATTTATTTCCCCGAAGAGCTGCACCGGCGCGACGCCCTGGCCCGGGACCTTGAGTACTTCTACGGAGAGGATTGGGAGAGCCAGGTCAGCAGAAAGCACACAGAGGCTGCGTGTCAGTTACAAAGTTACAAGCAGGAGCCTCAGACATAGCTGGCCTTTTCAGGACCATTAATCACCTCAAGCTCAGACAGAAACTTCAGCCTCAGCCAGAGTTTTTCACCCAACTAGAATAATTATTTTGGAGTTTGTTTGTTTAAAAAAAAGTATTACTAACAGCTGCTTCCCTGTCCAAAAACGGAATTTGTTTGCAGTTCCATAACTGTTCTTTACTTTAATTATAAGTCAGAATAAAACCAAAATAAAGTTATCCTCTGACTTTCACGACATGTTCTCTCTCACAGATCAGCCTCACTGCAGGCACCAAGCCTTATGTGGACCGCATCCACGAGGTGGGACAGAAGGACCCGGTGCTGCTGGTGGCCCACTCCTACACCCGCTACATGGGTGACCTCTCAGGCGGACAGATCCTGAAAAAAGTGGCCCAGAGGGCACTGAAGCTCCCCTCAACAGGCGAGGGTCTCAACTTCTACCAATTTGAGGGTATCCATAGTCACAAGGGCTTCAAGCAGCTCTACAGAAGCAGGATGAACGAGCTGGAACTGGACGCTGAGACCAAAGAAAGGATTGTTGACGAGTCTAACCGCACCTTTGGCTTTAACATGATGGTGAGGGCAGCAGGGAGGAAAGGTTTGGAGACTCCTGACAGGAGATGCTCACAATCCATGTTTTGAGAAACAAAATACAAAAAGTTGACAGTTTGGAGGGAAAAGATAAAAGTGACAAAAATCTACTTTTATTCTGAACACAGGTATTTACAGAGCTTGAAGAGTTCGGGAAGACAATCAAAGAAGAAGTCCAAGATGCAGGATTTGGTCACGGTCATGCAGAGATCATGGAGGGAGGTGACATCAACAAGTGCCCCTACTATGCAACAAAAATGGGTAAGACATGATTATAAATTTCAGGTCTGACAAATTCCAAAAAAATATTTATACAGGAAAAACAAAGGGTGAAAAAAAACACATTTCTAAACAGTAAATCTGCAACTGTCAGTAAAAAATATAACTTTATAGGCTGTACCCGCTACATACCCGCTATATATATATATATTATATATATATATAATGAAATACGATTTTATAGTTTTCTGGGTGCTCTATTGATATACAGTATATGATTTAACAGGGCAATGTAAATGATAAACTTTAACTATTGCAAGTTCCACCAGTGAAACATACAGAAAACAATATAATATATGAGGGTGGTATATGGTTATAGCGTGTTGGTATTTTGTGTGTGACATGGGTGGATATTTTTGGACCGATGCCAATAACATGCCAGTGTATCAGTGGTTTATTTCTGAATTTATTTTTTTCTCAGAGAGAAGGAAGAATAACTTAAAATACTGAATGTAAGAGTGAAAACAGTTATTCAGACTCACCCTTTGCATTTTAGAGATGAAGCCCAGGTAATAGGCTGCTTGCATTATGCACCTGTAGTGGAGCATGTGCAGTAGTGAAGTGCACCATATTGTAGCAAAACCTAAAATCCATGAAATTCTGGTTCCATTCCATTTAGCTTTTTTTCTGCTCATTCCTAAATGCCTCCGTCTCCTCCTCTCTACAGCCATCAGTGGAAACCCCACCCACGCCTGTCAGTTAGCCATGATGCTTCTCAGACATCCGCCCTGTCAGGTGGCTCTGGCTGCCTGGGTTGCCCTCCTTGCTGGCTTCACTGCCTGGTACCTTGTGTGACCTCTGACACTCGTTCTGCCATCCACCTCTGAGAAACGAGCAGAGGACACTGCCTCAACAGAGACTTCATGACCCATGCTATGTGTGTTTCATTCACTGGTTATATGCATACAGGATTTTTTTTTTCAGGTAGAAATATTTAATATTTTAAAGTTGAATGTATTTCATGTGAATCATATGTTGATGTTGGTGTTTCTGATTATGAATAAACAGCAGCCAGTAAATAATGATAAAATCTCTTCATTTCTTTAAAAATGTTCTGTGGCTTCAGGAAACACTAAAATGTTCCCAAAAATGTGAGCATGCTGAAATGATAAACAGACTCCTCACCATTTTTTATTTTTTTTTTTATTTTTTTTTTTTACAGTAAAAGGTTTTTTGTCAAAGTTACAATATGGTTACAAGATAATTGCAAACAAATTGCTCCTGGTGCAAAAAAATAAAAAATGTAAAAACTACATCTGTTCATTATACATATGAAAATGGTTAGCAAAATGTGAAGTGTATAAAGTGTAGTTTGGGAGCTAAAATCACACTTCCTGTTCCCTGCTGCAACTACAGTTGTATTTATCACATCTGTTTCTCTCATAACTTCTCTCTCCCTTTCTCTCATACTACTACTTCATACATACTTCATTTTATTTTTTTAATACATTTTTATCCCACGATTTTGTAACCCATTTTTATTTTATCACCCAATTTGTCCTACGACATGATCCTGGGGGCGCTACCTCGTCCCTGTCGGCCTGGGGAGAGCCCTGAACTGCCACATGCTTCCTCCGATACATGCAGAGTTAGCAGGCCGCTTCTTGACACCTGACGGGGAGATTCCCCGGTGGGACGTAGCGCGTGGGAGGATCACGTTATTCCCACCGGCCCCCCACCCTCTCATGATATTTTTCATTGAGATCAAGGAAAGTTTGTTTGGAACAGATGAAGAATGTAATTTTTGCTATTCAACAGCAGCCTTATTCTGTATACAGGGTATTAGTGATGCAGTTACAGAAAAGGCATGTATAAAAGTATGCAAAATCATTTTAATTTTCTATGTGATTGTATTCTACATGTAATGCAGATCAGTCACTGTTCACATCTGAGTCACTAACTGTTTAAAAAATGTACTGCGCTTCATCACTTACCTTGAAATAGTTTTCAGTAAAGGAATTTCAGCAAACCCTTGTTGGTCATTGTTTAAAGATGCAACGTGACTATTTCCACTTGTAAAACATTAGGACAATTTCACTTGTACAAGAAGACTTTGCTTTTATTTTACCTTTTTTATCTGCTTTACACATCAACACATTGATTATCAGACAGAAGTAATTAGAGCAATCTTAACATATTACTGCTATCACTGGCCATTTGGCATGTTGTTACACTCTGATCCCTATTTTTCAAGCAAAATAATTAATTAGCTTGCTTTTAATGTTGGACAAATTCTAATCAAACATATCTCACAGATAGTCCACTGTATAATCATACTTTAACTTAGAACGTACACCTTCTCATTATAAAAAGTTATATGTGCAACATCATAATTTTAAACACACTATCATTTTAAAGATCCAAACACCTTCTCAAAACTCTGTCGGTCCACCACACGTCCAAAATGAGTGGAGAAATACAACGTCTGAGGACTGCTGTGTCTCTTTAGTTGCAGTATCCTCTCTTTTACGGAGTCCCCTGTGTCTCCAATGGTCATAACATCTGACACAGGCAGGTAGATATCCTGGCGCCTGCCCCAGAAGGTGAGGTGGGACACTTTGAGCGTGGTCTCAGACGGGTCCAGGTACATCATCCCCACTACCCTCCTGAAGAAGTGACTGGCAATGTACAGCATGGCACCAGCGAACAGTGCTACCCCCGTTGTGTAGCTGACAAGTAAGAAGGAGACGTCTCCCTGGAGGTAGAAGAAGTAGACTGGAGGCAAGATGACCATGGTGATTGCAGTTTGGAGCAGTTTGAGCCTGGACACGGCTCTGAGGAGCTTAATGTGTGGGAGGGTGTATATCATTGTGTACTTCTGTGTGGACAAGTCCGAGTACCTGACCAGGGCGGTGACTTTAGGTAAAAGGGTTCTGTGGAAGCTCTGCTGAATGGGTGTGTGATTGAGTGAACGAGGCTTCACACCATAAGGTATCTGACCTGTGAGTAGACATGCTCTTCTGGTACTCCTCTGCGTGTGGGAGGTTAACCTGTGCAGCAGCACTGACCTCAGCTGCAGAAAAATCTGTGGAAAAATAAATAAATCCGGCAATTAGCTAGAACCAAAATAACTTACAGATCCATCCATGACTCCTCAATCTGCAGAAAAGGGATCTACAAACTTCTGATAATCTATGAACTGTTGTCACTTTTCATTTCTGGTTTCAGCATCTCAAATATATACAAAAATTCTTGGTATTCTATGATAGTAAACAGAATATTTTTTGAAATATCGACTGTAGATCAGACAAAAAAACAAAGTGAAGACATGACCTCTTTATTCATTGCTGATATCCTTTGAAGACCAATGATTACGCAAGGAAATGATCAGCAGATTGATAGTGAAAATACTCCTTAGTTACAACCTAACACTTAGTTATGCAAAGTAATGCATTACAGCAACACAAATAACACCCACTAGCTAAAAGTTGAAAAGTCTCAACAAAATAAAAAACATGATACAGGCAAACCTTTAATTTTTAATAATTATTTTGTGTGATGATTTCATGTCATAGTTTTACATTTCACCTTCAGTCCCCAAGGAGAAATCCTCCTTGCAGCTAGATGAATCAAATATAAGCAATAAAGCATATGCACCTATTTTGTTTTAAATAACTTCATCATTCAAAGTAAGGCAGAAGTAGACATAACTATGTTAAACATGCAACAACTATTTTTTAAGTATAATTTGAACCACAAAGTACACAACTCCTGACTGAGCTGCCAAACATGCTGTTCAGGCAGAGTAACAGTTAGCTTCTATGGCTAATACTGCAACTGTCACATTGTTTGCTGACCCCTTGCAAAACAGTGAAGCAATATAAGCGTTTGAGAGAGAAGGCAGCTCACCATGTCCGACGACAGGCTAATTAAAGAGGGCAAACACGGAAACAAGAATCTTTCTTAGAAATAAGAGGAAACACATATTGTTAAATTGCTAACAGCTAATATGACGTACACTCTCACCCGGATGTACTCGTCAACGTCACGCGTTTTTTGTTTTTGTTTTTCGGCTTTGTTTTCTCGAGTGCCCCCTTCAGGGAAAGTTGTAAATTCTATTTGTAGCGCCAATGAATTGAGATTTTATTTTATTTTATTTTATTAAATCACTTGAACCCTAAACTTGTGAATTTTGCTTTAAAAGTATTTCGGCTTGCGGAAGCGACGCCGGCGGAGCTGTCATATCACATCCGCCGCGGAGTGTAACTGACGGTAACTGAAAACAGTTCAGTTAGGAAGGTTTCAGGTTTTCTCTCAGTTTCAATTTTTTTTTTTATCTCGGTGTGAGTAGCTAATGTTATCAGGATAGGTGGAGCATGACCTTATCTCAGACAGGGCGTTTGAAGAAAGTAAACAAAGCAGGACCGGTAGTTAGCGGTAGTTAACGTTCAGTTGACAGGCGGCTCATTAACGTTAGCCAGCACGTGCTACTTTTTGTTCTTTGACACTTCAAGTCAGAAAGACAAAGGAGGACAACAATGTTGCAGCTAGGAGACGAAGTCACACTGTACTCGGTCGTCTTCTTGGTGGTCCTGCTGGGGACACGGAGCCCGGTGTGGACAACCGCCCTCACCGCCTCGCTCTACCTCTTTCTGGCCATGTTCCGGTTCCCCCAGGTACCGACCAGCCGAGCCCGGCAGGTGCTGCACCCAGCCAAGGGCGCGGTGGGCTCCGGCAGGGTGTCGGTTGTCGCTCACCGGGGCGGTGGGCACGACGCACCGGAGAACACCATAGTCGCAATCCGGGAGGTGAGAGGAGGGTTTTTTTTGTTTGTTTTGTTTTTACATCGTCACCCTGTTAAAATAATCGCCTAACTCATTTTTTTCAAGTTTTGCAGGAAACACAAAAAACTTCACCAAAAGTGTAACATATGACATTTATTGATCATTTCACTCAAAAAGGATGGCTATTAGCATAGTAATAACACTGTGTGTAAATTATGTAACTAAAGAGAAATAAATGACTTCGGCAATTTTTGAACATGCCTTTGTGACCTAAGCAAGATATGGTAACACTTTATTTTGAAGGTGTCTACATAAGAGTCACACAAGCCTGTCAGAAACATGACATGACAAGTATCATGAGCATTAATGTTACTTCAAAGTGTCATTAATGTTCATGACACATCCCATGTCATGTTTATGCCACGCTCATGTCACTCTTGTGTAAACACCTTAGAGTAAAGTGTTACCATTATTAGTGTCAACAATAAAACACTGATAAACTAAACTGATAACTAAACAATCTCCCTCTAGCTCTTCCTTGCTGGGTTCTTATCTGATGCCTATGAATGTGGCAAATTGTCAAAGAAGTGATGATCGTAAAGGGGTAAAATCACATGATCTGATCAACTGAGGATGTAGGCGATTTTACCATATAATAGGTGGCCGGCGTCATGAGGAGATGATTTAGGCAAAAAAAATCAATTTTGACAAAAAATGACTTTATTATAGCGATTATTTTAACAGTGTGACAATGTGGTACCAGTGTTGCCACTCGGGGCTGTGGTGTCATATCTTCTTCTCAGGCTACCCTGAAAAATAATGCCATAGATCTGTAAGATGGCAGGGAGTCATAATAGTGGTTTAAATGGGGAATAAAACATCAGGGAATCAGGATATACACCTCCATCAGACATCATATCCCTTTTAAGCAGCACTACAGCTACTGCACCCTGCCATTCATTGAACTGCAGTATCCATAGCAGGCCAGTAGTGTGTAGTATGTGACTATTTGTTACGTAAGAAACTTATTACACCTCATAGCCTCTATGGTCTGACCAATACTGCATTTTAATGATTCAAATCATTTTAATTTAAAAACTGTCAATGTTCTCCAGTGGACAACTACATAATGGAGACACTGTATTAAAATACATCTTACATTTCTGAAGAATTTCTATATTGCAGTTTCCTGTTCCTTATAGGCCAACATACAAAATAATTATATATCTGAGAAAAATAATATCTGCTGATTTAAAGCCCAGTATATTTATATATAAAGTCGTTGAGGTTCAAGCATGGATTCAGACTGATTTTCAACTTTTCAAGTGAGGATTTTGATTTTGGATATAACCAGAAACAAACCCTCCTGAAATACTTGGCCTCTTATTTATCTGTCCTGTTGTAGGCCAGTAAGAATGGAGCAACAGGCGTGGAGCTTGACTTGGAGTTCTCAGCAGACGGCATCCCAATATTGATGCACGATGAGACTGTGGACAGGACCACCAACGGGTCAGGACCACTCAGCCAGATGAGCCTGTCCGAGCTTGGTAAACTGGATGCAGCTGCAAAACATCGTCTCAGGTACTAAACAAGGAGCTAGCTAGGGATGCATGTTATAATATCTTTTTCTGCATTTTTGCAGCTAATGCTTTAGATTTTGGATGATGCATGTTTTTGTAGGCTGCATGTACGGATGACATGTAAATCAAATAATATGTTGTATGTATATATGTATGTATTGTATGTATTTTAAACCCTAATTAGACCCTAAACTTGTCAAAGCTTTTGGAGGTGTAGCAGCAAGTAAGACATGTCATGTATGTTTTCTGGAGCTCTTAAGTGATGAATGATGTGGGCAACATTATATTTTAGTGCTTTGAGATTTGTTTGGTTGCAACTTGCTGGTTAGCCTGCCTGCAGCAGCAGGTCAGAGTACTGTATTTCCACTGACATGCTTGCTTCAAATGTACTTTCTGCAGCAGAATTGCGTGGTTCAGAATAGAGATAGACCGATATATCCGCCAGCCGATATATATCAGACGATATTTGCGTTTTTTACTTGTTTTGGCATCGGCCGATACGTGCGTGCGTTCACCAGTCAGTTAGCCCATTTCGCTGAACCAACAGCAGGCAAGGCTAGGTGCAATATCTGTTATTCGCTGGTGAGCTGCTGCTGATACCGGAAAAAAGAAAAACACATCAAATATGTGGACTCATCTAAGGCCCCGCCACCTCGAGGCCTATAACGACATACGCATTGTTTGCTATCCAACTGTTAATATGTTTTATGTTAATTTGTTTTGTTAACAAATGTTTCTTTTTTTGTTTAAATTGAGACTTGTGTAACATTTGTTATCATTGTGTCATTTCTATCATGTAAATGGAGGGAGAAAAGGCAATATCAGCTTTTAAGAATCGGCCCCAAAAAATCGGCAGCACATATCGGGGATCGGTTAAGACTGATGTCAAAATAATCGGCATCGGCATTAAAAAACCTGTATTGGTCGACCAATAATGTATATATCATAATCTGGGCATGGAAAAGTTAAGTGTATTGTTTGACACAAACATTACATTTGTTTGAAAAGTATGATATGCATATGAGCCTGCAGTTGCATAAAACCTCTGTGTCTTTCGTCACAAGGGACAAGTTTGCTGGAGAGAAGATCCCAACTCTGGAGGAAGCCGTGGAGGAATGCATCAAACTGCAGCTCACCATCTACTTTGACGTCAAAGGTCATCCAGATGAGGTGCAGCCAACAAAACAACCAAAACAAGAGTTAACGTGCAATCCGTCTGTCATGCTTGTTGATTTAATTGATTTGAACCTAGTCAGTATTACAAAATGAAGATAACATGATGTTCTGGTTATTATGGTCCAAAGCTAGCTTTTACTGAGCCCCAGGACACAAAAATCCTAATAAACTTAGCTGAAAGATGCAATTAAGTGATTAACTGGGTGCCCCTAAGTTTTAGTGTTTGTACCATTTCTTGCTGCACAATTAAATATTGCTTCAGTGTACTTTCCTCACTCAGCGCATTCTTAGATAAATTAGGAATGCAGAGCTGCAGTTGTCGTTGTTGTTTCAGGAAGTGAAATTCTTGACTTCGGGGGCCACAGCAGTGCACACATACACAGCTGCTAGTTACCCCCATGTGGTCGGACAGGAACACACACAATGATCTAAAGCTTTACACACACACACACTGTAAACAGTTGACAGACTTACAATAGCCATTTGCTTTTTCTCCCCACCCAGGCAGCCGCAGCCCTTAAAGAATTGTATAAGAAACATCCAGCCCTGTACAACAGCAGCATCGTCTGCTCCTTTGAGCCCAAAGTCATCTACAGGGTAAGAAGAACATGCACCCGAAGTGATGCTGTCACAAATAAATGTGCAAGTTTGTCTATTCCAGAGATATAACTTTACCTGACTTTGACTAAACGATGCCAGTTACATATTTTGTTCTGTGAAAATCCACAGTACTCCCAGTGCTCAGTGCTTGAACTCTGGCTCATCATCAACAATGACAGTTATACAAGCCTGGATAACCTGACCAGTGACCAGTACGGATTACTTAACAGACAACAAATGACATGCTTTTTTGAGTGAAAGTAACAACAGGTTCTTTTCAGCAAATGCAAAAACAAACAGCTATTTCATTTGTTGGCCTTTTTTAGCCAAACAGTTTGTGTGTGTATTGGCATTTGGGGAAAAAGAAACAAAGAGTATTTGGAACAGAACGGACTGGCCTTTTTCTTGCTTTTCTCTCCCCACTGTCTCATAGTTAACATACTGCTTCTGATTAAATAAACTAGAATATTTGCTCACATTCCTGTCATGTATTAGCCTGGCTAACACCAGACCAAATCTCATTTGAGATTTGGTCTGGACACCTGCCGTTCATTTCTCCGTAGAGGAGGTGTGGTTTACGATCCTCCAGAGCCGTTTATTGGGCGCTTAGAATGTCTATCAAAAGCGTCTGTAGGTAGCTCTTAGCCAATCGTATCAGTTATACTAGATGACGTAGTAGAGCAACAGAAATGGATATTTGTTGTGTGTGTGTCTGTGAGAGAGTGTTGCTTGCTGCTTAGCTTCTCCAGTTCTCGCTTTCTGCAAGATTATTTATTTTCACGCTTTATTCCCCCTCATGTCATTCAGCCACACACATCCACTGATTTTATGGGCAATAAACATGCTGCTGCGGGTCTCTCGGCGGCTCCGCTGTCCCCCGGCTCGTAGCCAGATCACCGGCGGTGACCGGCGGCTCGTATCGCCGCTAGCAGGCGCTACCGGTGATCTGGCTACGAGCCGGGGGACAGCGGAGCCGCTGAGAGACCTTTCGCTTTTCAACTTTCGCTCTAAACTATTTAAAACACCATCTACAGCTAAAGAGAGTTTCGCGTCTGCAGCAGCCATGTTGGATCCGGAAAACTACAAGCTTCCAAGTGCCGAGTAGTACGCATCATCGTCTTGCCGTCCCTCCCCGCTCTGTGATTGGATCCCTAAAACAGGGCTAAGAAACTGGCTTGGTTGCCAGACCGTCTGGAGGTTCAAAATTAAATTTGAGCGCGCAAGGCAGTCTGGGTATACCCAGGCTAGTCATGTATTGCATTGCTGTTGTATTTTTCATATTGCTGACATTCACCATTATTTAATCTCTGTCTGTGTTTCTCTCTGGCCCAGATGAGGCAGCGCGACCCAGAAGTAGTCACAGCATTAACTCACAGGCCGTGGAGCCTGAGTCGGTTCGGAGATGGTGCCCCACGTTTCTCAGCGCTATGGAAGCACCATTGGATGACACTGATGGACATGGTGTTGGACTGGGTGCACCACCACGTGCTGTGGAAGCTCTGTGGCATCTCCGCCTTCCTTATACAGAAGAACTTTGTCTCACCGTAAGTTTCAACAGCTGAGACCATACAGTCATACTCTTTCACAAACTGAAATTCCTTTTTTGTTCAGGAATGACTCATACTAGAATAAGAATAAATGAGTAACTGTGTGTCTGTGTGCTGTCTGCAGGGAGTATGCCCAGTACTGGGCCCAGAGGGGGGTGGAGGTAGTGGCCTGGACGGTCAACACGAAAGTGGAGAAAAATTACTACGAGGAGTTTCTGCAAGTCAACTACATCACAGACAGCCTTGTGGAAGACTGCGACCCCCATTACTGAGAAGCATATGAACCAAGCAGAGGACATGTTCACATAAATACTCATTTAAAAAGATGAAAATCCATATTAAAGGACCATTTCACTGTGTACCTGTCACCCATAATGTGGCATCAGGAAAGAGGACATAATGCCACTCTTTTTCCCATGTACACTGACCGTCATTGCGGTGAGTGTGTTTATTTGAGGCCATTAAACTGACCAGCCTGGGTGCCATACTCAATAACAATAGGTGTTAAATACATTTATAGATGTTTTGGCAGTAAGTGTCTGCAAGAGAGCTTAATCAAATGTACTGTATTCACCAACTCAGGACTGCAATGATTTTTTCCTCTGGTTACAATGTCTTTCTTTAAAGAACTATGGTATAGTATGATAAACTGTCTGTGATTTTTACTCTGTGAATACCATCAGTCTGAAGTAAACTACCTAGAAATTATTTTATCACTCATGATAAATGAAGACCTATTATAGCTAAACAGTTTATATATTTGACAAATGAACATATTGAACTGAAATAAGTAGATTGTAAGATTTTAAAAATGCAACAATTCTCTAGGTGGTGCTAATTTATTGTCATTCTGGTTCCTTAAATGTCATGAGAGAAAACTGTAAAGTCCAAGGCATTCCTGCTTTGTACATACACCATACATGATCATTAATATACATTTTAGAATTAACTATATTTTTCAGCAATTACTTTTTCTGAAAAACACCATTTGGTTTCATGGTAGCCGACTCAGACTTCTGGACCAAAGTGCATCTGCAGAGTGGAAACCAGTGACTTCAGTACAATTTTAGCTTTCTTCTGTCAAATCTGTCTCATGTAACCACAAGCTTATCCTCATGTTAAGCTACAAGATGAAATATATGGGAATGAGTATTAGGATGTGAATGTGTGGGGATTGCATGAGGCTTTAAACTTGCAGTAGATCTGCAGAAATTCGTACTGAGAGATGACAGCTGACAGCGAATATAACAAACTGACTTCAGATGCATCGGCAGCAACGCCTCACATGCAGTGTAAAGGTCTAGTACACAAGACATGACGGACAGTAAACATATTATACAGAAAAGAACAGACGTGTAATAGCAGGAGAAGTGCAGGTGTGATGAATAATGATGTCGATGTTGCATTTAGGTGAGCCAGCAGCGAACTGGAAAACCTAAATGGAATGCAGCCATTATTACTGTTAATTACATTAGCATAAATGAAAAGTAAAATGTAAAAGACTTATTTCACTGTTAGTCTTAAAAGTGGAAGAAATAAATCATGTTGATTTAATTTCATATGATCGAGTACTGTATGTTTTTGTACTGATGCAAAGTGAGCAGTTGGGAGGAAATATTTATATAATGCAGGACATCTAATTTTGAAGTGAAATTGTTGTTTGTTGTTTTTTTTCTTGCACCTCAGGACACTTGAGACCTGGGTACATAAAATGGGTCCCTAAAGATCCGTTGTTTTAGCTGACATTCTGCAGCCAAAACTAATAATAATAATAATAATAATAATGAAACTAATGGAATTCAATGTAATAATTTCTTCTCAGAAGTCCAGTGCTTCAACCATTAATGCTTTAAATGCTTCTAGAAAAGTACGGGAGCAATGTGGCAGCTGATGAATATACTGTAGTATCTTCTACAACACAAAGTGACCGTAGTTTGGCCCCTGCTGTAGGTGCTAAGCCTGTGTAGTGTGGACTATTGATGATTAGCCTTTTGGTCTGGAGTCTCGGGTGATTGACCCAGATAGTACAGATGAATGGGGGGTGAGTGGGAGATATCACCCCAGATAAGCCTGTCTGAGCTGCTTCTTGTCCAGGCTGATCTGCAGTTACTAAACACCGACTGTCAGCACACTACTGCTGTGATTTTCACCTGAACCACAAAGGTTATCTTATTATAACAGGTTGATCTTAGATATGTCAAATATGTCATATATCTAAGATCTCAGAGGGAAACTACAGAAGTATACAGCAATATACACCTTTATATGAATGCTACTGTGAAAGGCCTTAAACTGGAAATAACAGAAGAAAAAATAATAGGTTTACTATAAGCTTTTATGTGACACCATGCATGCTGTCAGTCCTGAGAAATAAGAGATACATGGTACATTTTTGTCAGGGTCTCTTAGTTAATATTAAATATGCAATTGGTTTGAAAATAAATCTGCAAACTGCAGATTATTTGATTTTTCTTTATTACTGTCAACACGCCAGTCTATCTGCGCGTTTGGTTTAATAGGTGAAAGGTGATCGCTTCAGCACGAGGGGCGTGCAGTGACGTCACGGTAGGGGTTGTCCTGCTAAGAGATAAACAGAAGCAACGAGAGCGGAAATGCGAGGACTCTGATTTCAAAGTAAAAGCCACAAAAAGTAGCATATTGTAAATATATAATGGTGAAATATTGTCGTTTTGACATAGTTTTTTAAATACGTACATTTGATGAAGGTATACTAGAGGCACACTACACGTTTACCAAAACACACACACACACACACACACACACACACAAAGAATATGATGTTTATTTTCAATCATAAGTTGCACCCTGTGGTATCTAGCAATAAAGATAGCATTAGTTTTACTAACCCAGGTTTTGGTGTATCTGTATCTGTGGCTGTGGGTTTTCTTTTTCAGGAACCGTGTCCTGTTTACTCTTGATAACCTTGTGTTTTATTTTATTGTCTGCTGAACAAATAAGACACCTGATTTCTGAAGGATCGCATATGCCAACCAAAACCTCCATAGTGACAGCTGAACCAATGCAAAATAGTCATACTGAATACCAAACAATAGCATTTCGCACTGACCACTCAATCCATTGATAACTTGAGTTGTCCCTTGTAGGCCATTTGATTAAGCACTGTGGGCTTCATTTGCACACATAAAACAAAGGGCACATAATACAACTCTAAATAAAACAGTAAAAAAAGGGAAAAACTCTAAAAATAAATTTAAAAGATAAAACCCCAAAAATCTCCTTATTAGTTTAAAGGAAAATCCCAGCTTTACCAGTGTGTGTGTGTGTACTGTATTTGCATTGACAGGATGTCAAATAATCCCTTGTATTGGTATTACATCATTGTTATGTAATTGCACAATGTGCCCTAATACTAAACAATAAGAGTCCACTCCACATGTATTTACTAAACTATTCATGTATTGAGTGATGCTTTAGGATTATACATGTGCATCTCAATACATTAGAATATGATGGAAAAGTCCATTTCCAGTAGCTCAATTCAAATAGCCCTAACCAAGTATTGAGTCATATAGATGGACATACTTTTCAGAGGGCAACATTTCCATATTAAATATACTTTTTAAAATTGGCCTTTTGCAATATATATATTTTTTGAGAGACTGAATTTTAGGTCTTTGTTAAATGTAAGATATAATCATTGTAATTAGCAGAAATTATATAAATAAGACATGAAATGTTTCATTATGTGTGTAATGATCTATATAATGTGTTATTTCCACTTTTTTAATTGGATTACTGACATAAATAAACTTTTCTATGATGTTCTAATATATTGAGATGTGCCTGTATAGCATTTGTATTTGGGTCAATGATGTGATCTAACACAGTGTCAGTTGGTGTAACCAGTAATTGTTTCCCATAAAAATCTGATTATATACAGGGAAATAAATGTGAACTAAAATGAGAAAAAAATACAATCCACGTTCACATTGCAACATTATGGTATATAACAAATTTTTACATAATTTGTCAAACTTTTTTTTTAAATGGTTGTATTTTGAATATGTTCTGCTCAATATTGATGAAATGTGTAAATGTAGAAATACTACCAAAAAAATGATTTGATGTTTTTTAAAATTAAGTAATTATATGTATAAGTCCACTTAAATATAATGTAGGTGGATGAAGTATTTAATATTTATCATTTCTTTGTGGTTACATTTGACATCTTGCCAACCCTTATTTGTCGCTGACCCATTTAAACTCATCTGGACAGGATTATGTCAACAAGATTTTATTTTGAAAATTCTGACCGGAAATCGTGCTCCTCACTGTGGCTGGCTTGACACTGGCCATGCATAGTAGCTTTTCGTGCTGATGAAAATATCAAAGTGTGCAGTGTCCTTGTATTCTGTCAGAGAGCGGTGTCGCAGTCAGTCCCGGAGCAGAGAGGCTAGAGTGTCCGGCCTGGAGTGTCACTGTGCTCGGATGTCAGGAACCACGAGGTCCCACCTCTGACTGACTGATCCCCGGCTTGTGGAGCCGCTTTCTCCTTGGATGACCTACACGCAACCTCTCGCAGGAGCAGCGGACGTCGGTGCGTTACGGCCGAACACCTGCTGGTTAGGAGGTGCAGCAGGGTGCGTATTAATATACAGCGGGCAACAAGTCAAAGGTACTCTCTGGCAGGCTTCAGGCCGACTCTGGAGCAGCTGACCCGGGGAAAATAATAAGGCACGCTGCGAATTTCTTTCCCCCATCGTGGCTGCGTCAGGAGGAGCGGACAGAGGACTGGAAGTTGCAGGGCTGACAGCCAATGTGCGCACCTGAAAATTAAGAAGACAGACAGTTCTTCAAACACAGACACCACAGAATATCTTGGCGTTCACATGATGTACACAATCACCAGAGGTCCCAGCAAACTTGTTACACAACGGAGGACAGGTTGGTGAATTAATCTCTTATCTAAAGCATGATGCAATGTCACATCAGCTGGTTTGTGTCCCATGAAGGGGAAGTTTTGGGGACAGTGCCATAGTTAAAACGGTTCAGTGTTTGTTTGTTTTTGTTTCTTTCACCTTTGTCAATTCAGTATTTTATTGCACTTTTTGCACGTTTATGTGAAGCACTTTGGTGCGTCTCAGCCGTAAATGGGCTATATAAATAAATTTGACTTTGACTTTGACATGCAACGGGTTTCAAGATGTGCAGAGCATGAAAATAATTTAACTCTCAGCTTTGTCTTAAAGGTCCCACACAACAAGTCGAGACCAAATTCAGCGACCTGAAGCTCAAGCCGACGTCTTGGCTCTCATCAAAGTAAGTAGCTGCTCTTGTCTAGCTTTTATTTATTTTTTTATTATTATTTTTTGCAAGATCATTTATGAGGGTTGTTTGAGCTACTAGGTCCAAAATACTCAGCACGTGCGCCGTGAGTAGTGCGATCATGTATCACATCGGTGTTCGATGTTCCGACGATTTCTGGTGCCTTGTCGAAAATGCTACCGTTTATAGTTGAGCTCAATATCGTCACCCTGTTAAAATAATCGCGTAAGTTAATTTTTTTTGTCAAAAATTTTTTTTTTTTCCTAAATCATCTCCTCATGACGCCGGCCACCTATGGTAAAATCACCTACATCCTCAGTTGATCAGATCATGTGATTTTACCCCTTTAAGATAATGGCCTATGTCAACTGTGTAACTTAAGCGGATTTATTATGCCTAACTCAAATAAAATGTGACTTAGGCAATTTTTTGAACATGCCTTTGTGACTTAAGCAACATATGGTAACACTTTATTTTGAAGGTGTCTACATAAGAGTCACACAAGCCTGATGTCAGAAACATGACATGACAAGTATCATGAGCATTAATGTTACTTCAAAGTGTCATTAATGTTCATGACTCATCCCACGTCATGTTTATGACAGGCTCATGTCACTCTTATGTAGACACCTTCAAAATAAAATGTTACCATATCTTGCTTAAGTCACAAAGTCATGTTCAAAAAATTGCCTAAGTCATTTATTTCTCTTAAGTTACATAATTTACACACAGTGTTATTACTATGCCAATAGCCATCCTTTGTTACATTCTTTTTAAGTGAAATGATCAATATGTTAGTCATATGCTACACTTTTGGTGAAGTTTTTTGTGTTTCCTGCAAAACTTGAAAAAAATAGTTAGCCGTTTATTTTAACAGGGTGACGATATATTATGTTCATTTATGTTTTTTCGGAGCATATTTTCATACTTACATCATTACTATTATTTCCACGCATGTGCAGAATTGCCATGTAGTACAGGTGCATCTCAATAAATTAGAATATGATGGAAAAGTCCATTTCCTGTTCAAGTCAAATATCCCCAACCAAGTATTGAGTGCATATAGATGGACACCTCAGGTTTTAGTGTCAGTGAGTCAATATTTAATATATAGCTTCATAGGGTAAAATCTATTCTAAAAGAAGCAAAAGCAATTAGCCTTTACTGTCAAACAGTAAGCCTCAATTGACCAGAATGCATTGCATCTACGGGATGTGTTGCATTTAGTGTAAAGCTTGCTTTTTCTCCACTGCTACAAACTCTTGAGATCTTACATTTAGATATTGCTTATGTGAGTGGCTGAATGATATTCTAGGATAAATAAAGTAACATCTGGTCATGTAAGCACAAATTAAACCAAGTGAAAACTCAGCAATGTCTTTCTGTATGCAAATCAGTTTCTCTGAACTGTCTGCTGATGACGACTAGAGATATTATTTGTTTTGTATAATTATCCAAGGTCAACAATGACTCTTCATCCCTTCCCCGAAAAAATTAAATCTATAACCTGATGATATAAGCATCACTACAGGGTGTCAGCACAAAGCATATTACCTGTCAGTATTTCAATTATCTCCGTCTGATTTCTGCAGCTCTCCGCCCCCAAAGATTGTGTTCAATCGTCTGAACGGGAAGCGCTACCACAGTGCAGCCACACAGAAGCCCGCCAGCCCAGCGGAGGGATTCACTCCCGCACATGAAGAAAACGTCAGATTTGTGTATGAAGGTGAGAGTCGCAGGATAATACGTGAGTGGATGTGGGTCCAAGTGCAAGGTCAGACCTCCAGGGCAAATCCTGAAGCCAGCAGAGATTGGAGATCTTTCCCACAGGCTTACAAGGTTGGCAGTTGAGAGGATAGAAACATTGTAGAGGGCAGATACTCTCTTGCTTTTTTCTCTCTTATTTCTTACTCCTTTATCATGTTTTCATGACTGAGCAGCTGCACTGTAGCGAGAGAATGCTGGTTGGAGGCTCTGGGTTTACATTTTGACACATTTGAATAACTGCAAAAGTCTTGGGGGCAAACTTTTTCAGTAAGTGCTGAAAACGTTTAATCAATTATTGAATCAGTTTAATATTATTCAGCAACACTTTTCATTACTGATTTCAGTGAGTTTTCAAGTAAAATGCCAAACATTTGCTTGTTCCAGCTGTTCAAACCTATGATTGTAAAAGTAAATACAAGAAATGTCACTTTGTGAGGGTTTTGGCGGCCCCTGTGGACAAAAGCGGTACTGTTTACATGAGCACCACCGCCTCCTTTTCTAGATAGCACATGATTTGTTTTGGAAGCAAGTGCCTTTTAATAATTTGTTTTCCCTTGGTGAATTCTTTTCATTTTCTTTCTGCTGATCATATCCCATTTTCAGCCATAACCACAATATCAAAGGTCCAATATAAAATTCTCTAAAGAAAAATCTCCACCTGCTACTTTGCCAGGGAAAATGTAAACAGAGGCTCATCTCGTCTGTGTTCCTTAAATCGTTTTTTTTCTTACTTCTACATAGATGAAGCCAATCTTCTTGCTGATAATCTTGCTTGCTTTTGTAGCTCGTATGGAGGCATCAGTTTAAATGGAGACAGTTTCATAACCAGTCAGAAACTCTGTAGATGCTTTAACTGAATATTTTTAAGTTTCTAACTGATGGTCAGACAAAATAAACAATACAGAGATGTCAGCTATCAGTCTATCAGTCTATCTTTTTGACATATGGATAAAATGCCATTAGATTATGTAAGGGATAATGCCCGACGAGGTGTCGGTTATCAGGAATTAAATGGACTTTGTGGAGTTCAGTCGAGACCATTGAGTGTTCACCCAGCCCATGGTACAACAAGAAAATAATCATCAAACAATCGTTATTGTTAATGAAAAGAAATGTTAGTTGCAGGTAGCCCCATTTTTAATCATCAGCCGCTATATTTCGTTTTATCAGCAATTTTATGTGTCTTTACCAGGAAGTGTGTTGTACTGTATAACAGGAACAGTCAGTCATGGTGTGAAATGGCCAGTAACACTTAAGAGACGCCCCCAAAATCCAGAACAGTTACTATGAGTTTTCACTGTTCTTAACCAAACATTATCTGCTGTATATATTATGTGATTGCCTAAACATTACTCTATTAGTCCTGGACTGGTTTCTGACTAATTCCTTGATAACTAACCAGACATCTGAAGTGTTACAGTAACTCAAACCACGGTACTGAGCTCACTTTGATACATGTTTTGTTTACAGTTACGAACATTGTCAGGACTCCCAGCAGTTACTGATGACACTGAATATACTGACACCTTGAACCGCAACCTCACAGAGGAAATTACAATATTTGTCCTTACAGAGAGCACATCAGGCCGAGAGTCATTCAAACCCAGCAATGATTAAAAATCACGGCTGGGCCCCACTTGCCCCGTCTTGAAGTTTACCCAGCATGCCTCACTGCTGGCCAATACTTCATGCCGTGTTGGAAATGAATGACTCGTAGAGCTGAATCGGCATGAACTAGTTATCTGTGTTGCTCTTGGACTGCTGCCAGTACAGACTGCTTTGTGGCGTCCTTTTGTGACCTTTTTTGTGAATTTTTTGCTGCTTGCACCCGAAGAAACAACTCCAGCACGGTCTGTCGAGTTGTTTTAAGATAGAAAATCCGATGGCTCACACTCCAGCTAAACGTGTTCACCGCCACAAAAGTCACATGTTTAGATAGCATGTGATACTCCCCTATGCACGCATACAACTTGTCTATTGGTATGTGTTTTGTGTATTTGACACACCTTTTTTAAAAGTTACACAGGCTGCACAAACTAAGTATATAATGAGTTGCTTTGTGTTCAAGGTGAGCTGAAGACCCTTCTACAGAGCCAAAACCTTGAGGCTTATCTGGAGATAAAGCTGGAAAACCTTCACTTGCAGCAAATAGGAATCCCACCTCAGACTAGTTTAGCTTTCTCACAACTATTTACATTTGTCTTACGCAGCCTCAAAGGTAGCTGCCGCTTTGATATATTGGAGGCTTTTTTAGGTGATATCTCAGTGATAGGGCTAAGTTCAGAAATGGAGGAGGAAAGAAAAGTTAATCAGTAATATTTTATACCCCCGTTTAACCTTTGTGCATCCCTTGTTACCTTCAACAACAAAAGTTACATTTCACCCATCTTCAGTCCTGATCATCACTATGAAATATTAATACATTTTCAGAATTTTACCATCAAAATTCCAGTTTGTTTTTACATAATGGAAAAAAAACAAAAAAATAGATTTGTTTTGCACAATAAATGCAAGGGGGAACTTTTATTTGTATTTTGTCAGTCTGGGAAGATGCATTTTTTCTATTTTTTTGTAGTGTCAGATTAAAAAAAAAGCCCCCATTTGTAAAACTGTTATAACCTTTTCAAAAAATTTTTTTACATAATGGCACTTTTTTATGAAAAGTACACAAAAATGTAATTAGTTTCTGTAAACATTTTTTTCAGTCTGGGATTTGTCAATGATTAGGAAAGACATTGATTGTGTTGCATCTCATCAAACACTGCAGTGCATCATGATACAACAGCTATATATATTATTAGAAAATGGCTCAATCTGGTGGAAAATAATAAAAAATACAACTTTGAAGGACTCTTGATTGAAAGCCGGGTGTAATATAATGCATGACTCTATGCTAAATGGCAGTAGGATTCAAAATCTGTGTGCTGTTGGTTTGCAGCATGGCAGGAGGTGGAGCAGAAGC